>NC_083229.1:72735133-73071205 GCF_032191835.1 Heteronotia binoei | reverse complement strand
TCTAGTTTAATTCCAGACTTGTCCAATACTACTAACTATGATCTTCCTATTTCTTTTTAATCATACCAGCCCACTGGCAAAGAAGCACACTGTGAATTTTTACACAATATTCAGACATATACAATGTGTTACCTTGTTCAAAATCTCTCATTTACACATGAGGCAAACTCCTGATCAGATTACATCAATGTCTCCTGGTAAAGTTCATCTCAAGCACTGTCTCACAGTTCGGCCTCTGCCTCACACTACATACCCAGGTTAATGCAACTTGTGGCTTCCTGCCTTTGCCGAGTTCAGCATCTCAGTTACCAGAGAAGACAGAAGTGCATGGCTGAATCAGTTAATCAGCTGACTTGTGTAAATCACAGGGTTTGATCATATGAGAGACTTGGTGCAGCAGTATCCTGGCTCTGAAAAAGCTGGTTCTCTTTTATCCATGCCACAGCATTCACACAGCCCCTGCCCTGCTGCCAGGAGAGGCACAGGCCACACACACACAAGAGGAGCATTCAGAATGCTCATGCCCATGCACGGTGGATGTATCGCACACCCCAATCATTCAGACAGCTGAGAAATGCACCCTACATATGTTTTAGAGGTTTAATCTGGACCCAGCCCATCCTAAGATGAGGTAGGTATGGGGGGGGGGGACTGGGGCACATTAACGATTGGGCACATTAAATCAGAATGGGATGTGTTGCTAGGTCAGGCCAAATCTCTTGTGCGATTGCACCCACAGAATTGCCTGATGTCCATATCTTCTTTGTGCCTTGCAGTCCGATATGTCCCTTAAGCGAACAGCACATTAGACTGTGTTGTCTGTTTTCTTTGCACCCAGGCAGTCAGTGACATCTTTTCCAAAAGTGATGATCTCAACTGATCTCAGCATATCCAGAGTAGGGTAGTGTGTTGGACTAGGATCTGGGAGACCCAGGTTTGAATTGCCACTCTACCTAGGCTTGGCAATCCCCAGGTCCCAGTGGGAGTTCTTCCGCTTTCCCAGTCTCCTTCCTGCCCCCAGTCAGTTGGCCGGCGGGGGGAAGCTCCGCCCCCAAAACCACCATGTGATTTTTCCCCCCCTCTGGAGGTTCCAGTCTCTGATTGGAAAGGTTTCCTCTTGGGATGGGGTGTCTGGGATGGAAGAAGTTGGCTGTAGCTCATGAGTAGAGAGGCCAATCCCTCACTTCAGAGTCACCAGAAAATGGGGGAGGGGGAGAGAGGGGAGGAACGTCTACTGAGCGCTTCATTATTCCTTATGTGGAGATCGATTCTCATAGGGTATAATGGGGAATTGATCTGGAGGTTTTGGGGGCTCTGGGGGAGCTGTTTTTTTAGGTAGAGGCTCCGAATTTTCAGTATAGTATCTAGTGCCTCTCCCCAAAGTACCCCCCAAGTTTCCAAACAATTGGACCAGGGGGTCCAATTCTATGAGCCCCAAAAGAAGGTGCCCCTATCCTTCATTATTTCCTATGGAAGGAAGACATTTAAAAAGGTGTGCGGTCCCTTTAAATGTGATGGCCAGAACTCCCTTGGAGTTCAATTATGTTTGTCACACCCTTGTTCCTGGCTCCAACCCCAATGTCTCCTGGCTCCACCCCCAAAGTCTCCTGGCTCCACCTCCAAAGTCCCCAGATATTTCTTGAATTGGACTTGGCAATCCTAACTCTACCGTGGAAATTTCTCTCAGCCTGCTCTACCTCACAGGGTTGATGTGAGGATAAAATGGAGGCAAGGACAACAATGTAAGCCATTTTGAGTCCCCATTGGGGAGAAAGGTGAAATACAAATGAAATAAATAGACATTAGTTGAGTTCATGGCCAGATTCTTAAGGCAGAAACAACTAAGTAGTAAATCTCAACTAAAAATCTTAAACATTTCTCTACACCTCTCTAGGTATCTCCCCAATGGCAACGTCGCTAACCATGTATTTTTATATATGGCATAGAGGCCTGTGCAAATACAAATACAAGCTCCACCATCAGCCTCCATCCCACCCCAAGCCCTGCATAACTTCAGTCAATCACAACCCTTCTAAGCATGGTGTAAACAGAAGCCAGAACACTTATACCTCAAATGATATAGTTCACAGCATGGAACTGTATCTCTCTGCCCCCTTGTTGTGCACACATAGAACACACATGAAGAGACACTTAGAGAATACATGGAGATGGAATCATACAAAAAGGGCATTTCACACAAAAAGAGAGAATTCTGCATGAATACCCAGGGCCTTTCACAGGTGGAAATCAACACCCAGGGTCTTTCACAGGTAGAAAATGGGTGGAATCAACAAGAGCTCATATACATGTATTCTCTGTTGCGTTTCCCACTTTATAAAACAGCCAGCCTGATAAGGTCAGGAAGGCTCCCATTCTCTTGTCTTTCTGCAAACTATGCAAAAATGAATTATTCAGAAAGATATTTTAGAAAGGTAATAGGGTTAAATTATAATGGAATGGTTCAAGAAGATGCTGTGATAAAGGGAAAAGAACTGCAGACTATATTCCTGTGTATACTACCTAAGTACTATCTGTTGCTGTATGTATTATCCTACTATGTAATTTCTACATTGTTAAACATGCCTTATTAGTTCTTAAGTTTTGTTTCAGTTTTCTGGTTGGTTTCAGATTACGACAGTGCGAATCCTATTACATTACTTATTGGCTGTCCCATCCTATTAATTGTATTGACTTAAACACTGTGTAATCCACCTGGTGTCTCAGTGAGAAAGGCAGACAATAAATAACTTAAAATAAATATAAATAAATACATTAAAAATACAGGCAATATGAACATATGAAGCTACCTTATACTGAATCAGACCGTTGGTCCATCAAAGTCAGTATTGTCTTCTCAGACTGGCAGAGGCTCTCCAGGGTCTCAAGCTGAGGCTTTTCACACCTATTTGCCTGGACCCTTTTTTGGAGATGCCAGGGATTGAACCTGGGACCTTCTGCTTACCAAGCAGATGCTCTACCACTGAGCCACCATCCCTCCCCATTAAAAAAAATGTTATTTTCAAATGCTCAAAATGGCTAATTTCAAACAGTACTCAAACTTTACCCACGAGAATACACTTTCATAAGATTCATTCTGCTGTTGAGAAATCAGGTAACACATTTATTACACAGAGTATATTTATACCACCTAACTAAGTTAATATTTATGATAGGAGGTTTTTTCCCAAACCAACAAAATGTTAACAAGGCAAAATTTCAAATATATAAGTGAATAAGATATGCAAACACATTTTCTTTCAGTCTTGAACAATGTTTTTGCTGATAGTTGACGTTTGCTATTATTTCTTTTTAAGCCTTTGTGTGACTATAGCATAATTACTTATCCTATCAGTATTTACAGCAAAGTGTTATCATATGGCTTGCCCTTCAGTAAAGATAAGACAAATTTGCATTTTTAAAATAATTCTCACTATCCCTCCCATTACACCCCTTTTATTCTTATTCTAAGCCTTATTACTATCATGGCACCCATATACCTTAGGAGGATAGCTGTATAACTTTCCTGTATGCTAATAAAATCAGGCTGTGGGGTGGCTATTTGGGTAATGCTGCCAGCACTCCCCACAGGACATCATGTAAGTCACATTTGCTGTAACACTAAGTCTACCCAGGAGCAAGGAGCACAATCTTTGTAGCATGGGACTCCCCACATACCACTGTAGCACACTGTTGGAAGTCACTGAGTCAACTAATTAAAGACAATTTTATAGCCAGACGATTTGTTACCTTTATTCTGCACATACTGAATAGCCTAGAGGGAGCAGTGGATCTTCATAGATTTTTAAGAGCCTCTGTCTTTTTGTTCCATAAAAAAAGCAGTACAACCTAAATATGCCTGATAACCAGTAAATACAATAATTTTCTAATTGAGACATATTGTTGCTAAGGACTCTTGAAAGACCTTTCAGTCAAGCATTGGCAAAGCAGAAACTAGTAAGTGGACAATTGTAATGAAAGAATAAACAGAACTCTTAAATGTTATGAAGAACTATACTGCTCTAAATCTGCCCATGTTTCCCTTTGCTCCTCTTAGCCTGTTCAGCAACAAGTGATCAAGAACTGTTGATAACCTTTTATAGCTTTTTTAAAAATATGAGCTCTAAACCTACTGGCTAGCATTCTGCTCTCAGGCTTAAGTGACTGAAGATGCCTGTGTGCATGTTAAGTGTTGCCAAGTTGCTCCGCTTATAGCAATCCTATGAATTAATATCATCCCAAACATGCTGTTATTAAGAGCCTTACTCACTTAAAGAGCACTTAAAAAATATTGTGCCTCACTCAAAATGCCTGTCTGTTCTTTTCTTGCACATTTAACAAAATTGCACAAGGTTAGGCACACAGGTATTAGAAATATCTATATGGCATTGCTTTATACTTCAGAACATTAGTCCTTCTAGTCCAGTACTATTTATTCTGACTGGCATTGCCTCCCTGGGATCTTAGATGAAAGTCCTTAACCAGTCCTGGTTTTTTTTTTGGGGGGGGGGGGTGGTGGTGGGGATTGGGACTGAATTCTATATGCAAAGCTAGTGCTCTTCTACTAAGTTATCCCTCACACTCACCAATTATAGCATATCTGAAAGGAGAAGCTGGTTACTGGGAAGCTTGATAACATCTTCTGAGCTCTTATACCTTGTACTGTATAAGGTAACTGGAAAACTCCGTATGTGAAAACTAGTAAAGGGGGATTAAATTTAGCTTAACATGTATTATTGTACTAATTATATTGTTATTACAGAGTGGTATCTTTCAAGCTGCAGTCTGGTTACAGTACTGCCCAATTTGCTGAAACTAAATCTTCATAAAAAGAGAAATAAACAAGAAGAATTCTGCACCCTGCACCCTAGCAGACTTGAAAAGTGGGACTTAACTCACCACCAAAGTGTTGCCAGCAAGAACTAGTTGTTTAACTGAACTCAGAGAGACTATCTGTTGCAGTTTCCTGTTCACTGCTATATTTATGTATTAGCTGTATCAGATTTGTTGCATTGTTCTGTATAGTGGAAAAGTTGAGTTAAAGTTTTTTTTAAAATTTCAAATCAATTTATCTTACAAGTTCTGTTCCTGAATTAGTCCCATTCCAGCTAATCTACGATCAGAGAATAGGCATTACATAAACCACTATTTTAGGTACCATTATGCTTATTATTTTGGGATAATTGCGCCATGCCTTTACACCATGTACAGCTGGTGGGACAGTGCTAGGGACATTTCATGCAAGATCTTACATATGCAAAGCATGTGCTCAGCCACTGATTTACGTATTTTTTTCCTCTTCATTGAATATATGAGTTATATGACTCCAGAGCCTTTCAACTGAAAGCCATAGACAGGCAGCATAGATTGCTACTGGTATATGATTACAGAGTGCAGGTTGCCACTTGAATTTTGGCATAGAATCAGAGCCATGACCACAAAATCTCTCATTCGAGTCTTTCAAAGAAGAAGCTTCATATTTCCAAGCAAAATATCAAGAGAATAAAATGTAAAATATCCAAACTTAAACATAACAGACTGCAAGAATAGCTTCACTAATAAAGTTTTTCAAAGACTCTCATTTATTTCTTGAAAATAACATTTGAGTGATGGGTGCACTCCACAGAAATGGTCAGATTTACAATACCTACCCATGGTTGTAGGGGCAAGGGATACAACACCTTGCAGAACAGTGTAAACCCTGCCAGCTTTCCAGGTAGAAAGGGAATAGCCTGAACGCTGGGGTTGGGCTTTGTCTCTTTTGCTTGAAATGTTTGGCACAGGACAGTGAGATTTAACTAATATGCACTCTGTTTCTCAAAACAAATGAAAAGCAAAGCAATAAAATGAAAGTAGTTCAAATAGCACACACCTTCTTTTGTTTCACATTTTTCTGTCTAGTCCACAGCAAGTCTTCAAATATTCTGCCATCTGTCTTTACTTTTTTTTCAATATATTTCAGCCGATCATGGAGAAAATCAACTAATGTTTGAGCATTCTGCTCCTTTGATTTTATTCTAGTGAACTTTTTCCTTTAAGAGAAAAAATATTGTTACTGGTACAAAACATTATATGGAACTGCTAGGCAGACTGATCTTGCAGAAACACAGTGACTGTGATCTAGTGAGATGTTTTACATGTGCACAAGGGACAATGCACACATATAGGGTTTATCGGGCCATTTCTTCTTCAGCAGCTCCCCCTGCTGAACCACAGACTGATTTTTAAACTCAAAGGAGTTTAAAAAGCAATTTGGGGTATGGCAGGGGCTGCTGGTAAAAGACAAGTGGCTCAATAAATCTTACAGAGAAGAAACAGAGAAGTCACAGAAACAAATGAAACATATGAGGCTGCCTTAAACTGAGTCTGATCATTGATCCATTTAGCCCAGTACAGTCTCCTCTGACTGCAAGTAGCACTCCAACGTCTCGGATATTGACTATTCCCAGTACTCCTACATAACGTCTTTTAACTGGAGATGTCAGGATAAACCTGGAGCCATCTGCATTAGAAGGGAGGAAAGGAGGAATACAAAATGTTGTGCAATTGTTTAAAAAGCACATGTTCTTGCCATATGTCAAGCATATAGAAAGCCTGTTTGGTGTCAGTGGATTTTAATCTGGAGAACCAGGTTTGATTCCCAGCTTCTCCACATGGGTCAGTCACAATTCTCACAGAGCTGTTCTCCCAAAAGCACTTCTCTCAGAGCTCTCAGTCCCACCTACCTCACAGTGGGGAGGGGAAGGGAAAGGAAATTGTAAATTGCTGTGAGACTCCTTTGGGAGTAAAGGGTGGGGTATAAATCCAATCTCCTTCTTCTCCGCCTTCTTCTGATGCACTAATTGTAATCCCTCATCTTTAAAACGAGGGATTACAATTAGCCCTCATCTTTAAGATGACCCATAACATTTCCAAAGAGGTAGATTTAGGTGGGTCTTAAAGGTGTCACTGGACTCAAACTTTGTTCTTTCATTTCCAGAGATGGTTAGCAGAACAAGAAATTGTCCTATAACACTTTGTAAGATTAGTAAAATCACAGTGTCTTTAATTTTGTAGGCAAGAGGCTACTTTATCAGGTGTATGAAGTGCAGCCCAGTACATACAATACAAAGTTATCTGTTTGTTTGCCATGAGTCCAGTGGCATGTTAGAGACCAACCAGAGTTTCAGGCATATAAACTTTCAAGAGTCAAAGCTCCCAAAGGAATCTGTATCATGAGTGAAAAAGCTCTTTTCCCTGCTCTGTAGACTGTAATCATTCATCATCACAAAAGTCCTCCCCACCTTTGGCCTTGTGTTGCTGACTCATCTTAGTTATTTTTTAAAAACAAATTAATTCAACAGTATTACATTTAAAAATTAAACAGAAAACCAATGGAAACATAAATAGATACATTGCTATATCTAATCTAATACAATCCTTCAAAGTCTGACCTTCATTGCGTGTTACATAAAACTAGCCGAAGTTTAACAATTGGTGGCATAATATGACTCATCTTAGTTATAAAAAAATTAGTCTTCTGGAATCATTCAGAATGCCCATAGCCTGGATTATATTTTCACTTTGTGTTGTATTTCAGAACATCAGATCCAGGAACTCAATGCTTGCATTTCTTAATCCAAATAAATAAATTAAATATTCAGTTGACCATGAATGTTATTAGGTTGCTGTAAACAATATGAATACCTAAAATACTATTTACAGGACAAATTATTAATCATAGTTTTTTCCTATATAGGCAAAAAAACTGAAAAATACTATCAATTTATTGATAATATTGAATTATTTTCTCCAGATAATTCTATCAATGTAATATGTAAGTCTAGACCATTTTTTATAGGAATGAAGGCTCTTACCTCAGCTCTTCTACAGTTTTCTCTGTGCTATCCATCTGATTTTGCTGTCCCTTGCTCAATTCATTCAATTTAGAAATTTGGTTGTGAAAATTTTCAATAGTTTTATTGATCTCATCAAGCTTGCTGGAAACATCTAGATATTTCTTCTGAAATTTACAAAAACATATATAGTTATGGAGTCTGCAAGGCAAGATATCCAAGTAGCATGTTTTAACAGCACAATTACATGCAATGATGCATGAAATTGCATACCCAAAAAACCTGATTCAGGTAGGCAGCTGTGTTGGTCTGAAGCAGTAGAACCAATACCCAGGAATCAGAACTTCTTTCAGAAGTTCAGTTGAAACATTTAGTGCAAGTGGTATAATGGCATTTCGGTAAGGGTGCAAACTCATACATCACAATTACTGTTCCTAGGCTGTAAGAATTATTTAAAAGATTCAGAAAATATGTTTTGGTCAACATCCTTTTCTCATTAGCAAGCACAATCCATTCAACGAGTATTCTCATGAAAATGAAAAATTATTTTTCACCACTGCCATGAAACCAATGGGGAAAATAGTTGATAGTGTCATGGTTTGAAGTGTGAGCTATAAACTAGGAAATCATTGGTTCAAGTCTCTACATGCCAGGGAAGCATGTAGAGACTTGAACCAATCTCTTATCTCACTTATCTGCACTATAAATACTACAGTAGTGACCTACTTTGCAGGGTTATAACAGTGTCAGCCATTACTCAGAGCTTGGCCTTCTCAGTTGCTACTGCACTGATCATTTGGAACTGTCTCCCAAAAAAGGTAAGGAAAAGTCCTACCACTGTTGACTTTCTGGTAAGGTTGTAAGACTGAACCATTTAAGAAGCTCTTAGGGGGCAGGCTATGGGCATAGAAGTAGTCTAAATAAATAAGTTGATGCCATGTTAGAGAAACTGAGGGCTCAAGAGAGCACACTGTTTGATCGCACACACCAATTGAGGAAGGAGTTTCTTCTTAAATGATTCCCAGAGAGAGAATTACCCATGTTAGGGGCGTCAGTCACACAAGACAAGAAAAACAGCATTTGAAACCCCACAAGGATCATTTATTTATATTGATGTGCATCATCTGCATTTAGCAGTGGCAACATTCCAGTGCCTAACAGACCACTTCTTTGTCCAATGACATGGTTTTACATCCAGATATCCACCCTTGTTGGAATTCATCTGGTTGTCTATCTGTCTGTCTAGCTATCTAGTACACTATTGTTCTCCTTTTTTTTTACCAAGGAGCTCAGAGCTGTGTGGATGATTCTCTTATTCTTCGTACAGAGTGTTGGACTGGATGGGCCATTGGCCTGATCCAACATGGCTTCTCTTATGTTCTTATGTTCTTATATTGAATGAAGGTTAAATGAAGGAGCCCCATGACACAGAGTGGTAAGCTGCAGTATTGCAGTCCAAGCTCTGCTCACAACTTGAGTTTGATCCCTGTGGAAGCTGGGTTCAGGTAGCTGGCTCAAGGTTGACTCAACCTTCCATCCTTCTGAGGTCAGTAAAATTAGTACCCAGCTTGCTGGGGGTAAAGTGTTGATGACTGGGGAAAACAATGGCAAGGGAAAAGGAAAGGTCCCCTGTGCAAGCACCAGTCATTTCCGACTCTGGGGTGATGTTGCTTTAACAAAGTTTTTATGACAGACTTTTTATGGGGTGGTTTGCCATTGCCTTCCCCAGTCATCTACCCCTTTAAAAAGTCTGCTGTGAAAACATTGTGATGTGACATCATCCCAGAGTCAGAAACAACTGGTGCTAGCACAGGGGACTATTTTTACCTTTTTAAAATGAATGATGGGCTTAAAGTCACTATTGGAACTTCATAGTTGAGTAGATATTTCACCCTGGGTCTCCTACATCCTTATTTAACCTTCCAACTGCTAACCCACACTGACTCTCCAGAACGCTACCTCTCTTCCACCTCAGGGATGCTACATAGTACAGGATTGCAAATCAAATGTGAGAAAAGTTGCGTGGCCACAGGGAAAGTGAAATATTTACAATACATGGGCAAGAGTGAGGGCTCTGTTGCATCAGCCATACAGAAACTGGAAATCCAAGGCAATGTCCCCCAACTTTAAACCAAGTGACAAATATGGCATTTCTTCAGAATGGTTGGTTATTTTATCTTTCTAGGTCATTTTAATCTTACTGTCCTCCATTGTTTTTTTGTGGAGGGGAAAAATGCAAAAAATGTAAAACCTAAGAATCTTCATCCATAGGAAGGCAATTGCAAGCTATTACTAAGTCCAACCAATGTAAAACCTGTGAATCTTTAGAGCTATGTAAAACACAGGAATTTTGACCTATGTAAAACATGAAACTCTAAATGTAAACTGCAAGAGCAACATAAAGCAATTCCAGCAAATCACAAACTTAAACAAAAACCAAATACATTAATAGTTATGAATATACTTTGAAATACTTAACTTAGATTATTTATGCACAGTTTTGTTGCTTTATTCCAGTTCGCACTGTGCATTACTTGCTCAGACGTTACTTACAGTCTGGCAAGCCCCAGGAAACACAGAAATGCAGAAGGGAAGGGGGGGGGGACAGTCCTGGGAGCCTGCAAACACCAGCCCAATATTCCCAGTAAATCCCAAATATTTCCAGGATCCTTTGGGACCCATTTTCTGGTATCTCTCATATATATTTCATTCATAATTTATTTACCTCATTTCTATCCCATTTTTCTCCCCAGTGGGGACCCAAAGCAGCTGACACCATTCTCCACAGGTTTCCTTGTTAGAGTAGACATTCAAACTAGCATGCCCTAGATCCTAATCTGACATTGGTTCTCAGTTTATTTTACCAACTGTAACATGCTCTGTGTGAGGCTGCCCATAAAGACATCTGAGACATTATAACTGGTTCAAAATACAGCAGCCAGACTTCTGTCTGAAGATGATAATTTAGATCATATAACACCTGTGTGCTTCATTAGCCCTGGTTACCTATTTACTTCTGGGCCCACTTAAGGGTGCTGGTTTATATGTTTAAATTACTGTATGAGATGGGTGACTTTATGGGTGCTTGAGTGCTAGAAACAACGTACAATATTATTCCATCTTGAAATCTAGTGATGTTTTTGTAAGTGACTTTGAAGCTTCATAGAAAAGTGGGGTAGACATATTTAAGAAACAATGCAATAAAATAAATAAACCATAGATTAAATCTTGGGCCTCTGAATCACTGGAAGACCTGATGACAAATCTCAGTCTCTGGGCCTTGGGGCTCTTAAAGGATCAGTTTATACAAGATTTTTGCAGTGTGAAACATGTGACCTTGATAGATGTAGCCAAAGAAGACAAAGGATTCAGAACTGCATAGCCCAGGGGTGGTCAAACTGTGGCTCAGGAGCCACATGCAGCTCTCTCAGACATATTGTACAGCTCCCAGAGGTCAAGGAGGAACTTAATGCAGGTTTACTCTCAAGTAAGTGCGCTTAGCATTGGGATCTCAGTCAGCCTCTGAGCGCTGACCTATAAGTAGGCTACTATTCCCACCATGTGTGAAGTGGAGAAGGAGGGGGAAATAGGCAAGCTTGCAAGCTCTTCTCCACTACAGAAGTTGCTAAGAGACCTAGAGCAGGGAAAGGGAGTGCAAGAGCCAAGGGAGCCACCGGAAGGAGAGAAGGAATTAAAGACAGTTTTCCCTTAGTTTCAGAGCTCTTGTAGAAACTGTGTTTACCACTCTTGGTGTCAAGCCAAAGAGAGATGTATAATGGTGGAAATTGTGGTCAGTGAGTTATATGGTACATGTGTGTTTCCTCCTCCCACTGGTGCAAAAAAAATATTTCCCTAACCTTTCCCTATGCTGGTTTTATGGGGACTGTTATTGCCAGCTTTTGTTTTTTAAAAAGTTTCATAGCATGATCGTGTTGTAAAGTGCATACATATGCATTTTATCTTTCTGTTCAAAGTAAGTATTAAGAATTTTAATAAAGATATGTAATATTTGTTCATGTCTCAAACATCTTATGTTTATTAGTCCAATGATTTTAGGATTTTAATAGATTAATGCAGGGGTGTCAAACTCATTTGTTATGAGGGCCAGATCTGACATAAATGAGATCTTGTTGGGCCAGGCCATTTGTATCATGTAATGCCAACTAGTGGATATGTAGAGGAAGAAGATATTGGATTTATATCCTGCCCTTCACTCAGTTCACTCCCTGCTTGCTGCACCCCTGCCGCCCTCCCGGAACTCAGCTCTGCCGCCGCTGCCCCCCTCCAATGGCGTGATCTGAGCGTGCCTTGGCTTGGCATTACCAGCTTTGACCAGATTCTAGCATGCTCTTCAAAGACTGATCAGAGTCGGCCGCATCAAACCTGGTAAGGGTGAGCCAAGGTGCACTCTGATCTCACCAGGGGCGCGGAGGGAGAGGGAGGCAGTGGCAGCAGTGGCAGAGTGCAAGGGAGGGAGGAGGAGGCGGTGGCAGGGAGGTGGGCGGAGCGCAAGGGAGGGAGGCAGCAGCGGTGAGGCAAGTGGAACGCAAGGGAGGGAGGTGGCGACAGCAGCAGGAGGTGACAGGCATGCAAACTAGGCACTTGTCATGGATACCTGAAGAGGGGGAACCCAATTCAGTGCCTCCTCTTCCTGGCGCCCTAGGCAGATACCTAGTTTGCTTAGTGGGTGAGCCGGCCCTGCTTTCACTCTGAATCTCAGGGTCTCAGAGCGGTCACAATATCTTTTACCTCCCCCCCCCACAACAAACACTCTATGAGGTACGTGGGGCTTTCCCAGAGGCTGCCCTTTCAAGGACAACTGCTGCAAGAACTATGGCTGACCCAAGACCATTCTAGCACCTGCAATTGGAGGAGTGGAGAATCAGACCTGGTTCTCCCAGATAAGAGCCTGCACACTTAATTGCTACACCAAACTGAATTTATAAAGGACTTTATAAACTTTATAAAGGACACAGACAATCAAATATATTTCTAAAAAACTTAAAACAAGCTTAAAAGATTAGTACTCTTGTAATATTTTGTTTATTTAACAATTTCTGATAACTGACAGCTCTTGTTCTGAATTATTGCATCAAAATCTGGAGAAAATGTCTGTGCTGTAGCAATCTTGAGTAGGCTGTTAGTTGTTCACATGTGTATCTGTAAGTTGCAAACCTACTTTTGATGTATTGACATTCATTACAGAAATCTCATGTTCAATGCTCTGAGCCTAAGACCCAGGAGAAAACATGAAATGGCTGGGCATTGTGAGCTTTTGTACATATTGCTTCATGTGCTGGTCAGCCAATGGAGAAAATAGAGGCTTTGCTCTGTAGCTCCTGTGCAATTGAGAAAGTCTGGCAAAGCAAGCTGTGATGCAGGAGGAAACAAGAGGGAGAAAAGGAAGCACATGACAGTGAGTTGCTCGTGGGCCTGATAGGAGCCCTCTGGGGGCCTGATCTGGCCTTCGGGCCACACATGTGACACCCCTCGGTTAATGTATTTCTTTTTATATTGTCACCTGTCCTGAGTATGCCTTGGCAGGGAATAAATACCATCAATCAATCAATAAAAAATAAATAAATATTCTATAAAGCTCTTAAGTTAAGCAAGTTTCGCCAGCCTTGCCAATTGCCTTTTAGATTGTGCTGAGAGCTGGATGTGAACAGTAATTTTGCTGTTCTGTCCCTACCTGGTACCAAGCTATTCTAGTGCATCCTGCCCTTCAACTCATGGAGTCCAATGCTGTGGACCTGAGAGTTTTCTACATACCCACAATAATTTTATGAGATAGATCAGCCTGCAAGCCAGGAACTGGCCCAGTGAGCTATATGGCTGAGAAATTATTTGAATGCAGCTTTCTCCAGTCCAAATTGAACATTCTATTAACTGTACTTCACAAGCTGTTGGGATAACATAAATTAGGCTAAATGGTTCTAGAACAGCCAACCAGTGTACAATTGTAATAGAAATCACAATGTTAACATGGTCCTCCTAATATTCAGTCTTGTCTTTCAGTGTTCTCTCCAAATATGATATCACAAATAGTACAGGAGTTTGATGCTCATTCTGTATTATCCAAAAGTCTTACTTATTTTTGAAGTCTTGGGGGACAATTTATGTACAGGTTTATTGAACCTCTTCCTGTACATATTAGATATCGGAATGAAACACTGTAATTATGATTATGCAGGGGAAATCTGGAATAAATATTACATTGCCAGTTCCTAACATACCTTTACATGGGATTACTCAAGGAGAATTGATGTGAGAATTGTGCGCATACCATTTTAAAAGAACCAATTTGTCCCTGACCTAGATAGCCCAGGTAAGACTGATCTTGCCAGATCTTGGAAGTTAAGCAGGGCTGACCCTGGCAAATACTTGGAAGGCAGACATCCAAGGAATACCTGGGCCAGAATACAGAGGCAGGTGATACAAACCATTTCTCTGAAAAATGTCCTAGCCCCACTAGGGGTTGCCAGAAGTTACCATGACTTCCAGGCATGCAAACACACACACACTTTTTTATAAAAAAGAACCACTTTGGCTAAATGAAAAGCTGTCTCCACTTATCTGTATACTTACATGAACCATTCTTCATAGGTATTTACTAGCATTGGCTATAAATTCCAATGTGAGGTAACACTATTGAAAAATACACACTTTTATAAAAAAGGTTTATAAATATGTTTTTACAAACTTGATGTTTAGTAATAAAAGCCAACAGAAGTTCCATTGCTAGCATCGGCAACTTGGTTGAATCCTATAGGAAGCATACAGGATAATTTACAAAAAGATGCCATCTGCTGTACAAAGCTGCAATCAGCAGGCTGTTTCTATAACAGCCAAAGCCTTTTCCTTCTTTTATTGATTTTCACCCGGCATTTTCTAAAGCCCCCAGAGCAGTATGACCAACTGTGGCAAATGAAGAGGCAGAGGGCTTCTCAATGACCCCAATATCAATTCTGCTTTGTACTTTACTCTGTCCCAGGGCTATGAACCTGATAGGTTAGTTCAAGAAAGAAACAAAAAACAGTACATGCAGCACTATACAGGCAATTGAATATAAATGTGTCCTGCTGATATTAGCACATTCACCTGCATATCTGCTAATTGACTTTGAAAAAATTTCTTTTTGTCTTCATATTCTTTTCTTCTATTTTTTTCCCGTTGCTCAAGTTCTTGAAGCATTTGATTCAATTCACAAATTTTCTGTAAAATATAAACAGACAAAAAAAACCCTGGTATAAAATCCAGCTTATATCTAAAATGTATTAAAATGGAAAGTGCTCTTCTTTAATTTTTACTAATTATAAGCTAATACTTATAAATGTATCAAAATGTATTAAAATGAAAGTGCTCTTCTTTAATTTTTACTAATTATACGCTAATAATTTTTGTTCATGGACTCCAGATAATATATGCATTTATTTTAGGAATATAGCCAAATTTACTTTTTATTATGTGATAAACCATTTTAGGTAGAGGAAACACTTGCTCTGATTCATGACTATATGTAATACAGGATATACTCTCAAAATTTCACCTGCATAAGTGTCACTTGAATAATCAAAAATTCAGATTGTTTATTTATTAGGATATTTCTATGACACCTCTTCCATGAACCTACCCAAGGTAGCTTACAAAACCAAAATACATTTTTTTAAAAAACGTAAAATACTATCAAGGTTTTTAATTATAACCCAGCATTAAAAACCCAGCTATTGTATAATAACATAGCACATCAAGCAGCCTGAGAGTTTTACAGCTTTCAGGGTAAAAAGCAGACTACAGGAATAATGTTAAAAGATCTACTCATGAATTAAAAGCCTGGAAAACATGTTCTAGAAAGGCTGTTAGACAGTGCTGGGGAGGAGCCAGGGGTTGTGGAGCCAACAATGTGGGAAAATGCAGTCATGAGGTCCTGGAGGAAAAAATTAAGCTGCTAGGCAGGAAACTCAAGGCCAGGAGCTCCAAGATAGCCTTCTCAGAAGTGCTACCTGTTCTAATGCAGGGTCAGAGAGACAGGCACAAATTAGGAGTCTCAATATGTGGATGAGACAACGGTGTTGGGAGGAAGGGTTCAAGTTTGTTAGGCACTGGGATGCTTTTGAGAACAAGTGGGAACTGTACAAAAGAGATGGTCTCCACTTGTCCTGAGAAGGTACCAGGCTGCTGGTGCTTAAAGTCAAAAAGGTGGCAGAGCAGTTTTTAAACTGAATCTTAGGGGAAATCCGAAAGGTGATTAAATGTCTCTGGTTCAGGATGGCTCATCTCAAAGAGATGAAGGCTTAGCTGTTACTTTTCTATAGGGCAATGGATTAGAGTTGTCCACTGAGATGGTGACAAATAATATGGACTTCCTGCAAGGTTTCAAGGCAGCTGGAGGAAGGTTGTGGGCCTAACATGCCTGGGAAATTATAGATGTTTATATACAAATGCTAGAAGTGTTTGAGGTAAAATCGTGGAGTTGGAATGTTTAGGGTTGGGAAAAACATAGACACTGTGGGAATCTCAGAAACTTGGTGGGATGAGGAAAATCAGTGGGACACAGTGATTCCTGGATATAAATTATATTGGATGGATGGGGGGAAGGACTGGAGGTGGGGTGGCTCTGTATGTCAAAGAGGGTATACAGTCTAGTAAGACTGAGAAGGTAAGTAATTTTCTTACCTTCTGGAAATGCTATGGTTCAAAATAGTGGGTCCAAAAGGAAGCTTAACTCTGGGAGTTTGTTATTGCCCACCAGATCAAAAGATAGAGGATGATTAAAATGACAAAATAATTAAAGATAGCAACTAGGTGAAATAACTGTGTCATAGTAGGTGGTTTTAACTACCCACACATGGATTGGGTCAATATATGTTCTACTTGGGAGAAAGAGATTGAGTTTCTAGACACTCTCAATGACTGCACTATAGAACAGATGGTCACAGAACCTACCAGGGAGAGGCAATCCTAAGTAATGCCCAAGACCTGATGAGAGATGTAAAAGTGACTGCACTGCTTGGGAACAGTGACCATAATGTTATTGAGTTCAACATTTGTATAAATAGGGTATTGTCCAAAAAGACCAACACAACCACTTTTACCTTTAAAAGGGTAACTTATCTGAGATGAGGGGGCATGTGAAGAGGAAACTGAAAGCAAAGGTAAAATGGGTCAAAACCCTTGGAGAAGCTTGGAGACTATTTAAAACCACAAATCTAGAAGCTCAGATAAAATATATACTGCAGGTTAGCAAAGGCACAAATAGGTCTAAAAAAAGGCCTGCACAGTTAACAAACAAAGTAATGGAAATTGTAAAAGGTAAGAAGGATTCCTTTAAGCAGTAGAAAGCTAGTCTCAGTGAGGTTAATAAAAGGGAACACGGGCTGTGGCAAATAAAAAGCAAGTCTGTGATCAGGCAGATAAAAGGGGAATATGAGGAGCATATTGCAAAAAGACATAAAGACCAAAAATAAAAATTTCTTCAAATACATTAGAAGCAGGAAACCAGCCAGGGGAAGCAGTGGGGCCCTTGGACATCCAAGAGGTAAAAGGATTAATAAAGGACAATAGGGAAATGGCTGAATGCAATTTTTGCTTCTGTCTTCACTGTGGAAGACGAGAAGTGCCTGCCCACTCCAGAACCACTGATTTTGGGAGGGGGGTTGAACAACCTGAGTCAGATTGAAGTGGTGAGAGAAGAGGTCCTATGACTGATAGACAATTTAAAAACCAATAAGTCACCAGACCCAGATGGTGTACATTCAAGAGTTCTGAAAGAATTGAAGGGTGAACTTGTGGATCTCCTGACAAAAATATGTAACCTTTCATAAAAATCTGCCTCCATTTCTGAGGACTGGAAGGTAGCTAATGTCACCTCCATCTTTAAAAAAGGTTCCAGAGGGAAATTGCAGGCCAGACCCAGATGGTGTACATTCAAGAGTTCTGAAAGAATTGAAGGGTGAACTTGTGGATCTCCTGACAAAAATATGTAAACTTTCATAAAAATCTGCCTCCATTTCTGAGGACTGGAAGGTAGCTAATGTCACCTCCATCTTTAAAAAAGGTTCCAGAGGGAAATTGCAGGCCAGTCAGTCTGATGTCAATGCCAGGAAAGTTGGTGGAAACTGTTATTAAATTAGGAGGCACATTGATGAACAAAAGCTATTGAGGAAGATTCAGCATGGGTTCTGTAAGGGAAGATCTTGTCTCGCTAACCTGTTAGTGTTCTCTGAGGGGGCAAATAAACATGTGAACAAGAGGGACTCAATAGATGTTGTCAGGGCTTTTTTCTTTTGTAGCAGTAACTTCTTTGCATATTAGTCCACACACCCCTGATGTAGCCAATCCTCCAAGAGCTTACAGTAGGCCCTGTACTAAGAGCCCTGAAAGCTCTTGGAGGATCGGCTGCATCAAAAGGATGTGGTCTAATATGCAAAGGGGTTCCTGCTACAAAAAAAAAAGCCCTGGATGTTGTTTACCTTGACTTCCAGAAAGCTTTTGAAAAAAGTTCTTCATCAAAGGCTCCTAAGTAAGCTCAAGAGTCACAGGACAAAAGGACAAGTCCTCTTGTGGGTCAAAAACTGGCTAATTAATAGGAACCAGAGAATGTGCATAAATCGGCAGTTTTCACAGTGGAGAGTGATAAGCAGTGGGGTACTGCAGGGCTCAGTACTGGGTCTAATGTTTCTGTGTAACTGAAGAAGAACTGCAGGTTTTTTCTCCGCCCTTCTCTTTGAATCAAACTCAGAGCGGCTTACAATCTCCTATATCTTCTCCCCCCACAAGAGACACCCTGTGAGGTGGGTGGGTCTGAGAGGGCTCTCACAGCAGCTGCCCTTTCAAGAACAACCTCTGCCAGAGCTATGGCTAACCCAAGGCCATTCCAGCAGGTGCAAGTGGAGGAGTGGGGAATCAAACCCATTTCTCCCAGATAAGATCCATTCACTTAACCACTACAACAAACTGGCTGATGTTCATGTCTTCTACGCAGGCACACATGAAACTGCCTCAGAGAACTGCCTGTCACAGAGAAATTTTCTACAAATTTCTAGAATTTTACAGTGAGTGCTCCTCCTTCCCTCAGCACAACAGACAGGCCCTGCGCATGGGAATAGACCAGCCAGCGGCCGCCTTGGGTGCCACCTGGCCATGGGGCGGAGGGCAAGGGTAGGCACCCCCTCCCCATCCCTGCTCGCACTGATGGAGCTGGCTGGGAAGCGGCTGCCTGCATGCTTCTTCCTCCGTTCCAATTTGGAATGGAGGCAGAAGCAAATGGGCGCCGCTTCTCAGCCAACCGAGTCCCTCTGAAGGGGGGGAGTGAGCTGGGCTAGGGGCAGGCTGAGCGTTCTTGCTTGGCCCACCATTCACCCACCCACTTCCCCTGGGAAGTAGCAGCCTGCATGCTTTTTCCTCCATTCCAAATTGGAATGGGGGAAGAAGCATGCAGACGGCCGCTTCCCTGCCAGTTCCCTTTGAAGGGGGGGAGGGCTGGGCAAGGTGTGGGCCGAGCATTCTTGCTCAGCCCACCCTTCGTCCAGCCCACTTCCCCAGTTCAGAGAGACTCTGCTGGCTGGGAAGTGGCTGCCCGCTTGCTTTTTCCTCCGTTCCAAATCAGAATGAAAGAAGAAGCATGCAGGCGACTGCTTCCCAGCCAGCTCCCTTTGAAGGGGGCAGGAGGACTCAGCGAGGAGTGGGCCAAGCAAGAACGCTCAGCCCCCCCTCGCCCTGCCCTCCCCCTCCCTCCTTCAGAGGGAGCTGGCTGGGCTAGCAGAGCATTCCAGCACAATGACGTCACTTTAGGTGACGTCATCGTGCTGCGCGTGCTCCATGCGCCCGATTCAACTCCTGGGGGGGCGGGGGTCCAAGTTCTCCCTTTGGCAGCAGAACCTTTAGCTCTGGACCTGGCAACAGAGGTATCTATGCAATATCTGAAGTGGGTGCTTTGGAGGGTGGACTCCATGTCACTATACTCTGAAGTTGCTTTCCTCCCCAAACCTCACACTCCCAAGGCTCTACCCAAAATGTCCAGGAATTTTCCAACTTGGAGCTGGCAACCCTAAGGGGAACTAACCTCTGTAGTTGGGAGATACATTGTAAATCCAAAAGGTCTCCAGGTTGGTAACTCTAGAATAAAAGAAGAAAGAAGGAAAAGCGGAGCGTCTATGGGGAGGTTTCAGAAAAGGAAAACAGAAAGAAGGGGAAATGAGCTGCTTGTACAAGTCCTTGACGGTTCCCATTTGTCAAATATAATTAAAATATGCGCACTGAATACCTTTCATGAGCAAGAAATATATAGACTAAAAACCTATCTGTAAGGATATTTATACAAGCATTGTTTCCAAGTTTATGACCCAACATATATATTTAGCACAGGACAAAGATATATAATTCTTGCCATACCCCTCATAAGCCTCTGGAAGACTAATGATGTAATCTCTGTCACACAGACTCTACTACATTTTTAAGGGGGAAGGACTAACTGTATTAATCACTGCCATTATCATGGTATTTGGAAAACACTATTAGCTGTGTAGTTTTTGTATTTTATGAAAGACATTATAACAACAATCAACAAATCAATTATATTAATTTTTAAATACATTGTCTTAAAACTTTATCTGCACAACATTAAATTCTGTATTAAACTATCTATACTTTATATGCCAACAAGGAAGGAGCTTATCTATTACTCTTCTAAAAATGTTGATTTTTTTCCAGATTTGGTTTGGTCAAAAAACTATTTCAAATGTAAATTTATTTATGAGATCTTGTTGATGCTTTGTTCCAACAACTTCCTGTTTTCACATAGTAACTCAGATAAACAAAAGTATTCATGTTATGATGGAATGGATGGCAATGTACGGTTTCTGTAACTGCTCACTCTGCATTAGGAATGGGCATGAACCATCTTATAAACTAATGTCTGTCATGAATTTTGCCCGGTTCATGGTTTGCAAAGCAATATTCATGAAATGAAGAATTGCCACAAACTTTCACAGATTTTGATCCTGTTCATGGCAGTTTGTGAATAGCAAACTACTTTTCATAAAAAAAACAGCTGAGCAGCTTTTCATGGGGAACAGAAAGTAGTGGTTTAAATGGCCCCCTGCCTTTTGCTTGCTGTGGAAATCAGCAGGGAGCAGAAAGCAGGGGTTTAAAATTTAAATGGCACACAAACCAATACAAATTGGGTTGGTTCATGAACCAATCTCCCAGTTCATATTGGTTCATGCTTTGGTTTGTGGTTCAGCCATGAACCAAAATGCAAAAATATGGTTCATGTCCATCCTTAACTCTGCACGTCTCTGCTCTTTCTCTGACCACAAGGATCAGAATTTATGAAAACTTTGATAGACATAGACTGTCCCCAAACTGTTTCAATAGGCTATTGGAGAACTCTTTCAAAACCCTTACTCATGAAGCTTAAAAAGCATAAAAGGAAGCAAAATACAAGTTTCTTTCGTTTCTTCTACAAGTTACTTTAGGCTGAGTCGACTGAATCTGAATCTGATGAAGACAGAGGTCCTTTGCCTGGCTTGTGGCAGTCCTGGCAGGGAGATTCCCCTGCTGGCTTTTGATGGTGCACCACTTATGAAGGTGCCAAAGGTCAGAAGGAGGTGCTACAGAAGCCCTCGCTAACAGTGGAGGCCCAGATAGCAGCCACTGCCAAATCTGCCTTTTACCATCTTAGGCAGGTAAAGCAGTGGGTTCCCTTCCCTGAGCACAGCAACTTGGCAACTGTGATTCATGCTATGGTCACCTTGAGATTGGACTCGAGGTACCCTCTACATGGTGCTGCCCTTGTCCAGAATCTGGAACCTGCAGCTAGTACAGAATGCAGCAGCCAGGCTACTGTTGGAGCTCTCCATGCGGGAGCACATACAGCCTGGGCTGCAGATACTGCACTGCCTGTCGGTGGTATACCGGATTCGCTACAAGGTACTAATTATTATTTTTAAAACCCTATATGGCCAAGGACCTGCCTACTTTAGGGACCGTCTCTCCCCAAATGTTCCCCAGAGGGTACTCAGGTCAGGAACCCAAAACTTACTATCGATCCCCGGGCCGAAGGAGGCAAGACTCAAAACAACTTGAGTAAGAGCCTTCTCAATCGCCACCCCTTATTGGTGGAACCAACTCCCAGAGGATGTCAGAGCCTTGCGGGACCTTGTCCTGTTCCACAAGACTATTTCAGCTTGAAATAACAACCATCACTGAGGTGTTAGATCTGAATGGATGTTTTAAGACTACTGAATGCCATCTTTAAATTGTACTGAAATGAGCACCATATTGTTTAAAATTAATGTTTTAACTTAAATGTTTTTAGTGTTATTATGAATTGTGAGCCGCCCTGAGCCTGCTTTGGTGGGGAGGGCAGGATACAAATAAAATAAACCTAACCTAAACAACTCCCCCCCTTCGCACTCTGCTAGGTTAAATATCTTATAATCAACAGGACCAACTGACCATCTGCATGGTTTCCTCAGAGTACTTTGTTCACACAACAATTTCAATATGCAGATGGACACATGATGTCACTGAACAAAGCAGCAGGAAATGTATTCATTGGTCAGGTTATCCCTGCTAGAATAAAGTTTACTTTTGGGATGTTAGGGCCTCTCAGTTTTAAAAATTTATTCACCCAGGAATGATACACATAACTTTTCAGTCAATGAGACAGAAGATTTTAAACCAGCCAGTCTAACATATTCAAGCTTCCCACACACAGGAGGAAAACTAAACTAAATATTCTGGTGCACAAATGTATTACTCTTTCCCCTACTATATTCCATCCCTCTGGCTCCCCAGGTTCTCCCCAGCATCTGCCATGTTTTCCTCCCATGCAGGCAAGTTCGTGGTTTTAATAATGCAATGCTATGCACACTTACTTGATAGTAAGTACATTGAATACAATGAGACTTACTAAATTCTGGGCAAATGTACAGGATTGGGTAGCAATCTTATGCACAGCAATTTTTACATAAATGTGGTGGAATAATAGGTGAGATTGGGCAGTTCTATACAGTAGCCTGAATTTGCTTAGGCCTTTCTGGTTGTCTCCCATAAGACATTGCAGGAGGCTCTTCAAGCCTGACAATGCACCCTGCCTTCTCCTCTAAAAAAGGAACTGTTTACATTCATGAGTTTCAGTCTCCAAGTCAAAATATCTATATATGAAGACCTGTGGCTCCAAGCTCTCGGGAGGAAGGGTGTTTCTAACCTAGTAATGCAAAGACTCTGATCAGAGTTTTTTGATCAGAAAAAACGAAGGATCTGGTTTTGTCAGGACCATCCAATTTCTTGATTGACAGTTAATCTGGATTCTAAAAGGTATTTAACACCAGTGTTTGATTAACTATGGGGCCCTCTGTCAATGCTCTGGTTAGGACTGGACAGAATGCTGAAATGCATTCCTAAATACATACATGTGCTTTTATAAATATTGATTTATCTTTTCCCCTTCTGTAAAATGAATACTGAAATTGCTTCTTCCTTGAAAATGTGTGCAGTATCGTTTTTTTTTAAAAAAATAAACGGTTTAACTTTGGAACAGGTTTCTCTCTCTCATACTTTCGAGTTGGGGGGTGGGTCTTGCCAGCCTCCACCACTCTGCCCAGGGCCAGCCCTAGACTGTCTGGCACCCAAGGCAAGGCTAACTTCTGCCCCCTCTGCACTGATAACATCACAGTCACATGGTGGTGCCCCTGGAAAGCCAGCGCCCTAGACAATTGCCTAGTTTGCCTAGTGGCAGGGCCGGCCTTGCTGCCACCTTACTGAACCCAGTGGAATGGTAGTCCTAGAAAAGGTTTCTCTACTCCAAAAATTCCCTAACAATAAATATGGAAAGGTATGAGCAGTAAGGATGGGATAGTATTGTTTCTTTTTGAGTGAGCCATGTTGAAATCCTAAACATGTATAAAATCAAGTTGGAAGTAAGTCTCAGTGAGTTCAGAGAGATTTATTTTGAGCAAACCTGTATAGGATAAGACAGTGAGAATGAGTTCCCAACTTTTTGCAGAACTGTCCTTTCATTTTCACAAGAAGCAACAGGCAAAGATTTCCCACCTGGAGAAAGGAAGATGGAAGGTAAGCTCCTTCTTCCTATAAGAGAACAGTTGAGTAAGAAAGCACAAATATGTGAGGGGAGCAGACATGACCAGAACCTCTGTGGCCTTTCTTTGCTTGTGCCATTTGTAATAGGTTCATGCCATTCGAGACTGTAACCAGAGGTGAAAGTTAAGAGGTGGCACAAAATTAATGAAGGGGTAGGGTTGAAATGGCACAAAATTAATGAAGGGGCATTATATTAAGGGGTATGAAGCTGGCACCACCACTAATCTTCATTCACTCCTCCCACCTCTCTGCCTTCTCAGAGTCTCATGATAATTTTAAAAAAGGGGATGACGTGACATCCTTATATGCAGACTTTGTTCATCCCCACAGAGAGTTATAGAGAGCAGCAATAAATTAAGGTTTCTGCTGTGAAAGCTACAAAGACTGCTTTCAATATGGGGACAGACTTGTGTGGTTTTCCCATTGATTCCATGACTACTGATGAAGCACAGTGGCAATGGAGCTTCCACAGCCACTTTCCCCACAGTTTCCCAGTCCCTGGCAGCAGCCACATGACCCTGCTTTACACCTGAACCACTGGGGCTTTTTTGACATTTTCTTTAAAATTGGCAATTGAATATCACTATAACCATTTCTGTATCAGGCCCACCAAATTCCCAGTTTTATTTATTTTTTTTACAGTAAGTCTCTAACCCTTTTGTTGTAGAGGTGCAAAGGAAAGGCATATCTCTGAGAACCTGATATACAGACTGTTACAATATTATAACAGTAGACAAAATGAAACAAAAAGTCCCCCAATGACCCTAACCTGAATAGCCCAGGCAAGCGCAATCTCAATTCTGTAAAGTATTTGGATGGAAGACCTCCTTGGAATACCAGCAGTCAGGGGGCAGGGACAGGCTTTATTCAGCCACCCCCCTGACTATCTTCCAGGCCCCCAGCAGTTACCAGAGGTCATCATGACATCCAGGTGCAAACACTCACACATGTGCACACACATAAATACATGCACATATTAAAAATACAAAAACACAAAATAGTCCCCAAATGAGAAGGGGGTGGGGGTCTGGATACTGAGGAGGCAGGGGCATAGGAAATGGATGCTGTGGAGGCAGGACTAGGAAAATCCAAACTTTCCTACACACATGGCAGCTATCCAGGCTTTGTTGTGACATTCCCCAAAGCTCTGCAAAGAAAAAAAAAAGCAGGTTTGGGAAAGATCAGAGAAAAGCTAGGGAAACCTCAGGAAGTGCAAAATTGCACAACAATGCTGTGGGGATGTAAAACCAGGGCTTTTTTTTTTTTGAGCCAGAGTGCACTGGAGTGCAGCTGCAGCTGGGCTCCAGCAGAAGACAGCCATATGCAGCAGCAGCTTCCAGGAGCCTGGCTCACCAACATGGCTCACGAGACCAAGCCATGCTGCTGTGACAGCTTCCCAGAGCTTGGCTCACTGGCCGGACTTGGGGGGCTGAGCCACACTGCCCTGACAGCTTCCCTTAAGTCTGGCTTGCCAGCAGGCTTCAAACAGGCACTGGCTGGGGATGGGAAGCTAAGGACTGAGAAGGAGAAGGAGGCAGTGGTGGCAGCCTGGAAGAGATGGAGGCTGCCACCACAGCTGACAGCTGGCTCTGGGGAGGAAACATGCTGTTGAGTGTGACACTATTGGCACTTGTGGTATTGGTGTCCTGTCAGCTCCATAGGCGCTGGGGCAAACAGAGCGAAGCGGAGGGTATGGCACAGCAAAGTCAGGCCTCTTCCTTGCTCCGAATGAAGCAGGGGGACTTTACACTGGAGCAGCTACACGAGTATGACAGCTCAAGCACACCATGCATCCTCCTGGCCATCAACGACAAAAACTTTGATGTAACCAAAGGCAGCAACTTCTACGGCCTGGTGAGGAAAAAAGAGGACGGGGCTCCTCTCCAAGATGGTCCCCTCTCCCACCTTCCTTTCCTTCTTGCATGGATCAGGCGTTAGGGAAGGCCTGAGGGAAGTGTCTCCTCTTGCTCTTAGTCATACCAGCTGCCCCACTCCTGGAGTAGGTATGGGAGGAGGTGCACGAGGGTACCTGGTCTTCTTCGCCTAGCCGCATGGATAGGTGACATGAGTCCTGGGTGTTGAAAGAGCATCTTTCCCAGCAGAACTAGTTCCTGTGTTAAAAGGTTCTCTCTCTCTCTCTCAGAGCTCCTATGATCAATGATCTTGAGCAATGATACTAATAAGTGTGAGTGAAGTCTGGAAACAGAACAGCCTCTTCCATGAGTTACTAACCCAGCTGCTGCCTCTCCAGTAGCATTACCCATTTTGAAATGGCAAATGACTCTTGGAATAAACCCTTCTCCATGGCTCCTATCTCATGCCACTTGACAGATTGGATAGGGCTGCCAAGTTCCTGGGCTGGGCAGGGGTTTTTGCACCCCAGAGGTTCCCAACTCACTGGCCAGCATTGGGCCAGCAGGGGAGATCCTCCCTCAACGTCGCCGGTGTGATGACATCACTCGCAGTGATGTCATCGCGCTGGTGACGTAGCACGCTGGCCATTCTAGGAGCTTCCGGGAAACCTCTGGTATTCCTGGATGCTCTAGCAATTTGGGAGGGAAAACTCTATGGTACCTATTGTGCCATAGAGTTTTCCCTCCCAAATTGCTAGAGCATCCAGGGAAACCATAGAGTTTCCCTGGAAGTTCCTAGAGCAGCTGGTGTGTAATGTGCCGTGCGTGTAACGTGCCATGCGTGTAACGTGCCGTGCGTGTAACGATCTCCCACCAGAAGCTACGGGGGACTTGGCAAACCCTAAGACTGGAGCAGGGATCTACAAGATGCCTATTTTCTTTTTTTCCTCCATACACAGAATTTATTAGTAATTCTAGCTTTACATAGCAAAGGTAGGAACTTTACTAACTCTATATATTAAAGAATTAATACCAGAGACGAGGGATCACAGAAAAGGACAAGCCTTAGGCAGGTTTTTGTAACAGAAAAAGCAAGTAACAAAACAAACTGTAGCTATGGTTTAAATACAGATAGGGCTTAAAAATAAAATAAAATAAGGGCTCCAATATTAAATTAAATCTAAATTGTTTACCTAATTCTTACATTCTTTAAAGAAGGATCTTTTCTTCCCACAAGAAAACAATCAGTTATGTACCTCTGTATTTGCTGAGGCTATTCAGCTAGAGTTCCCTTTAATTCAAGCCTAGAAAGGCTAAATTAACATTTGGAATTAAATTAGCATTTGAAGTAAATTTATTAATTTATTTAGATTTATTGGCTGCTCTTTTCTAAAAAAATAGGGCTCAGATAAGATAAGAAAGATAATACTAAAAATACTAAAATACTAAAAACATCAACAGTAAATCAATATACTATCCAGATGACAGAAAAATTTTTAGCCACCAGCTCTCTGGATGACTGGGGTGTACAAGAATGAGGAGGGAGGTGGGAGAGTATGAAAGTGCCAGACCATCACTGTTCTCAGCCAAATACCTGGCAGATGAACTTCAGGGGGAAAAACAAAAAATGGAAAAAACAACAACAAGCAGACCTGGAAGTGCTGGCAAATCAAGTGCTTTTAATATCTAATGCTGTAAGGAAAACCTTAGAGAAATTAGATATAATAATAATAATTATTATTAATTAATTAATTTGTATCCCACCCTCCCCGCTGAAGCAGACTCAGGGCAGCTCACATAGCATAACATAAAATATAAACATTACAATAATAAATGCACACTGTTTACATATTACAATTCACTTATATATACTATTACATTAAAACCATCTAATTAAAACCATCAAATTCAGTTCCAGCAAATTAGTTTGGTGCTACAGTCTTGATGTTACTCATTTTACAATTTTCCGTGACAACGGTACAATAAATTCCACATTAAAAAAAGCCAGCTGAAAGAGGGTAGTCTTGCAGGCCCTGCAGAACTGGGGAAGGCTCCGTAGGGCCCACACCTCTTCTGGTAATTGGTTCCACCAGTAGGGAGCTGTGGCCCTTTCTCTTTTTTTTCTCAGTGAAAAAGGATTTTATTGAAGATTTCATCATAGTACAAATTTAACAAAATAACAATGCATGCGTATTTGATGTTATAATACAAGTTATATAATAGCAGTAAACTTGTGCTATCTCTATCAGTAGTCAATTTAACCTAAACTAAATACAGACAAGAAAGACTTCTAAAAATAAATTAACTTTTTATAATATGGGTTTTTGGGGATGATGTCATTCTCTGAAAGATACATTAGAAGAGGATACAATACAGCAACAAAGTGTTTTTCATATTGGTCATATGGGATGTCGTTTGTGTTGTAAGCAATCTTGCACATAATAAATGTGTCCCACACTCTATTATACCACATTTCTAGAGTGGGTAACATTTTGTTCACCCATGTTGAAGCAATAACCAGTCCGGCTGAGGTGATTAACGTGTACTAATTCTGCTTTGCTAGTGCTGATTTTTGTTCCTTTCCAGTTATGCAGCAGAAAGACGTCTGGTTCTACAGGTAAGTCTACCGGTGTAATTTTTTTGATTTGAGGCTTTAGCTGTTGCCAGAAGTTTGCAATGTATTTGCATTTCCACCAACCTGGATAAAGTCAGCCTGGTCCCCGCATAATTTCGTGCAAAATGGCTCAATGTCAGGATTAATTTTATTTAGTTTACGGAGGGAACAGTACCAACGTAAAAGGATTTTATGAAACTGAAATTTTATGTTGATTACTTTAGATTTCTTATAATGCGAGTTCCATATCGTGTCCCAATGTGTCTCATTCAGGTCTCTCTGGCAGTCCCTTTCCCACGACTTTAGGTAAGTATGTTTTTGTTTTTCAAGTTGGGTGAGTATTAATTCATAGCACTTAGATAATAAACCTTTTGTGTTGCCTTTTAGGTCTTTGATAAAAACCTCATATTGCGGGTATGAGAACGTCTCTTTAATCCAGGAAGTGTGGAACAAGTCTCTAAATTGTAAATATTGGAACCAGTTAATTTTGCTATTTAGCTTACTTTCTATTGCCTGTTTGTCTGCTAGTTTGCCCTGGTGCCATAAGTCTTTAAGATGGAAGCAATTTTTCTTTCTCTATATTGTGTATTCTGCATTTTGTTGGCTAGGAGTGAACCATTCTTGGTTCAAAAATGATGAGTGCCTTGATATTTGCAGAATAAGGTATTGATATTTTTGTCTCCAAAATGTGAGTAGTAGGTCTAGAAATATGTTCTTGGTATAATTGGATTTAGAGAGGAGACGATGGTTCCAGATTATGTCTGATATAGGGTAGGGTTTGAGGTAGCTAGCCTCTATGTCATTCCCATCAGCGTTGTTGCAGTCTATTATCAATTTGGTAATTTGTGTTAATAGTGTCGCCTGATAATTATTCAACAGGTCTGGATAACCCATGCCACCATTTATGGGGGGTTGGATTAGAGTTTTATGGTTGATTCTAGGTTTCCCTTGTGCCCATAGAAACTTGTTAAGATCTGATTGCCATTTGTTTATTACATTTTTGGGTATGCAAATTGGCAGAGAGTGAAATAAAAACAAGTATTTTGGAATAATAACATTTTTTATCAGATAGAAACGATCTGGCCATGAGAACTTTTGATCATTCCATTTTTTTAGTTGCAGCTTTACTGTCTTATGTAGATTATCGCAGTTGATCTGTCTTAGATTTGAAAGGTCTCGTGGGATGTGAACCCCAAGTAGTCTCCAAGCTGATTTTGTCCAATTGTAATGTCCTAATTTGTGAATTTGTTGTGTGGTGGTTTCATTTAAATTGATGGGGGGGAATTCGGACTTGTTGCTGTTAAACGTGATCCCAGATAACTGATTCCAGATAACTGTTTAATAAATTCTCTAAAGCAGTAAAGGAATTGAGTGGGGATGAAAGGCATACTTTAAGGTCTTCTGCCTATACTGCTGATTTGTGATGCTTCATGTTGATTTCAATGCCTGTGATTTCTTTGTTATGTCTTATAGCCTCCATCAAGGGTTCAACAAAAACAGGAGCAGTGACATAGGGCACCCTTGTCTGGTACCTTTATTGATAGGGATCCAGTGGGATGACATTCCATTGATTAGTAGGCATGCTGAAGGGGTGTTGTATATTGCGCCTATGCAGTTTTTGAAATTGGGTCCAAAATCCATGTGTTCTATAACAGTTTTTAGGTAGGAAAATTCGACACTGTTGAATGCCTTGGCTGCATCTAAAGATATCACAATGGAGTCCTTCAGATTCATTGAGCAGTAGTTGCTGACTTTTAGTGTTTTCCTTATTGTGTCCGTAATGTTTCGGTGTGGAAGAAACCCTGACTGCTCTGATTTAATGTATGAGGGAAGAATTAGTTTAAGTCTGTTGGCTAAAATTTTGGTGAATATTTTGATGTCCAAATAAAGCAGAGATATTGGACGATATGAGGAAGGGAGTAACGGGTCTTTGTTTGGTTTTGGGATGACTATAATGTTAGCTTGGGCCCATGATGGTGGCATTTCTCCTAATTTTTAAATTGAATTGCATAGATCGGTTAGTGGAAGTAGCAGTTCATTTCTGAAAATTTTACAAAATTCTGGGGGGAATCCATCTCCACCTGGTGAAGTATGGTTCTTTAGCTGGCTGATAACTAATTCAATTTCTTTTGTCTTAATTTCTGATTTCATCAGATTTTTGTGTTCTAAGGAAATCTTTGATATTAAGTTGCCATTCAGTATGAATTCCCGAATGTTGTTGATGTTAGGGGCTTTGCAGGAGTATAGTTTAGTGTAATACTCCACAAAACAATTAAGAATTGTATCTGATGAGGTCAAAATATTACCTGATTTGTCCTTCAAAGAGTAAATGTGACTTGATTTTTTTTAGCCAGGGGTTTCTTGGATCATATGTAATGTATTTGTTTTGTGTATATTAGGTTCCTTTGAATCTCCTCGTTTTCAAGAGATTCAAGAATTTTCCTCTCTGCTGTTAGTTTCTGGTAAGCAGACTGACTACCTGTTTTTTTGTGGATAAGTTCTAAATTTTTGATTGTGTTTTGCAGTTTCTAGTTTCTCTGTGTTCTTTTTTTAGTTGTGATGAAATGGCGATCTCTTGCCCCTGCAGGGTGACTTTAAATGCTTCCCAACATGTGGATTGTGAAGTGTCTTCAGGTAAGTTTTCTTTTAAAAAATGTTTAATGTTAGTAGCCAATTGTTGTTTGATGTCTTCATGTTTTAGAATGGCAATGTTAAATGTCCATTTTTGCTCTAGTGGGCAATGTTGGAATGAGCTGAGACAGCAAGTGACTGGGGCATGGTCTGTCCAGGCCTTATGCTCAATTTCAGCTGTCGTTATTTTTTCTAACAGTGCATTTGATGTCAAAATTAAGTCTATACGTGAGTAGGACTGAAACCTGTGAGAGTAATAAGTATAGTCTCTCATGATGGGATTTTTGCAACTCCAAACATTGTTCAGGGCAAAATTGTCTAGTAAGCTCTTCAGTTGAGTGTCTGAGTTATTACTGTGCTCAGCAGATTTTTTTCTACCTGATTTGTCCAAGACTTCATTTACAATGTAGTTGAAGTCCCCGCCCAGGAGAACTTCTCCCTCCTTGAATTCTTGCAAAGTTGTGAGTGTGTGTTTTAAAAATTGAATTTGCAACTTATTTGGGGTGTATATGAAGCCTAGTGTGATCATGTGGCCGTCTAGATAGCCTTTGGCAAAGATAAAGCATCCTTGTTGATCTTTAAGTTGCTCTTTTTAGTCAAAACGGGGTTTTTTGCAATTAGAATTGCTGAGCCTCTGGCTTTTGAGGAGCCAGGGGCGTGAAGTTGAATTTCAAACCATGAGGATTTGATGATAGGGTGATCAGCTGTTCGAATCTGAATTTCATGTAGGAATGCTATGTGGGGTTTAAATTTCAGAAGATATGTAATTCTCTTTTGTTTGATGCAGTTATATAAACCACAGATGCAGTTATATCTATAGGCGAATCTATCTCTAAAGGTGAATCTATCTCTAAAGATCCTAAATGTTTAACTATGTGCTTTTCTAACAATAATAACGCAATCTTGGGGTGGGTCCTATAAATAAATATTGTTCCCTACCCCCTCCCTTATAACAAAGAAAGTAATCTCAACCGACAGTGATATCATTCGTAATTTCTGTCTATTACTTAGTTATTAACACTTAAACATAAGGAACTAAGAATCAACTATCACTGTTGTATTAAGGAGCCAAGAGTACTTAAGTTGAAGTAGTTTCATGATGTAATGAACTGGCACAGTCTCTCGATGGCATTGCTCCTATTTTTGTCCCGTTAGAGGACTGTGTGGTTGGAGAACCTGGAGCTGGCATCTGATGCAACTTTTGAGGTGACGCTTTGAAAGACAGCTTTCTTTTGTTGGTTTTGGAGGTGTTGACTGCGAGAGCATCCAGTTTTAAGGCCTTGAGTAGAATTAGAACCTGTCAGTTCATCATGGGCTTCCAGTACTTTTCCTTGGTGGCGAACTGTAAGTTTTCCAGCAATGTTCCACCTGTATCTGATTTGGGCGTCTTGCAGGTGTTGGGATATTGGTTTAAGAATTTTTCTGATACTCAGGGCTTCAGGGGGGACATCTGGAAGAACAAGGATGTGTGCACCTTTAAAGACCAGGTGTCCTTTTTCTCTTGCCACTGTTATGGCATTTCTCATGCTTAGGTCCTGGAATATAAGCAAGATGTCCCTAGGAAAGTTTTTATTAGCCATTTGTATCGCCCCAATCTGAATGCCCTGGTGATGGTGAGTGGAATTGTTTTATCCAGATGCAGGATTGAGGAAAGCCATTTGGTGGCCCAGTCAAACAAGTCAGAGGATTGCTCGGTGCCCTCTTCCATCCCACGAAATTTTAAATTATTTTGCCTTACTGTAGCTTCCAGTGTAATCAGTCTGTCCTTTATCGCATTGATTTCTCCATGTGTTTTTTGCAACTCCAAACATTGAGTCATCTTTGAGGAGCATGCTCATGTTCATGGCTGATTTGGATGTCTGTGTAGTATTGTGCAAGGCTTCTGATAGTTCTTACAGCTTCTGGGTCATTGGTTGCAACAACATTGCCAGTTTGGTGTAGTGGTTAAGTGTGTGGACTCTTATCTGGGAGAACCGGGTTTGATTCCCCACTGCTCCGCTTGCACCTGCTGGAATGGCCTTGGGTTAGCCATAGCTCTGGCAGAGGTTGTCCTTGAAAGGGCAGCTGCTGTGAGAGTCCTCTCAGCCCCACCCACCTCACAGGGTGTCTGTTGTGGGGGAGGAAAGTAAAGGAGATTGTGAGCCACTCTGAGTCTCTGAGATTCAGAGTGGAGAGCGGGATATAAATCCAGTATCTTCTATTTTTTTCCAATAGTGTTTGAAGCAGTTCATCCTTCATGTCCTTAAATGAGGCCTGAAGGGACGTTTGGGGAGAGTCTTGAAGTGATTCCTGCAAAGATAGAAAGTTTGAGGCTTCCATTAGACTGTCATCAGCAGTTTCTGAAGCTCCCGGATTTGCAGCGGCCATTTTGGAAAAAATTGGGCCGAGTGTGTGGGCACATTTGTGGACTGCTGCTTTCTGCTTGTGGTAAGGCTTATTCCCAGTTTTCTATCGCCCGGAACGATCTTCAGCGTCTCTGTTGTCTGCTCAGCCTGGCCGGGTTCAGAGTCATTGTGTTTAGTGTTGGCTTCGACATTTCGCGGAAGAAGGGATCGGGAGCTCAAGGATCACGCGTCCACCATATTTCACAGCTATGCTCCACCCTGAAAAGGCCCTTTCTCTTGCAGCTTTCAATTTGGCCTCCTTTGGCCCAGGGATTTTCAATAGATTTTGCGAACCAGATCTCAGTACCCTCTGGGGAACATATGAGGAGAGATGGTCCCTAAGGTAGGCAGGTCCTCAGCCATATAGGCCTTTAAAGGTAATAACCAGCACCTTGTAACGAATCCAGTACACAATTGTCAGCCAGTGCAGTTCCCGCAGCCTCGGCTGCATGTGCTCCCACTTAGGGAGCCCCAATAACAGTCTGGCAGCCACATTCTGCACTAGCTGCAGTTTCCGGGTTTGGCACAGGGGCAGCCCCATGTAGAGGGCATTACAATAATCTAACCTCAAGGTGACCGTTGCATGGATCACTGTTGCCAGGTCATTGCGCTCCAGGAAGGGGGCCAACTGCCTTGCCCGCCTAAGGTGAAAAAAGGCGGATTTAGCAGTGGCTGCTATCTGGGCCTCAATTGACAAGGAAGGCTCCAGTAGCACCCCCAAGCTCTTGACCTTGTGCGCCGTTTCCAATGGTGCACCGTCAAAAGCTGGTAGATGGATTTCCCTTCCCAGAGGGTCACGACTCAGACAAATGACCTCTGTCTTCACTGGGTTCAACTTCAACCTACTCAGCCTGAGCCATCCAGCCACAGCTTGCAATGCCAGGTCCAGATTTTCTGGGACGCAGACAGGCCAGCCGGCCATCAGTAGATAGAGCTGGGTGTCATCAGCATATTGGTCACAACCCAGCCCATACCTCCGGGCAATCTGGACAAGGGGGCACATGTAGATGTTAAACAACATCGGGGAGAGCACCGCCTCCTGTGGCACCCCACAATTAAGTGGATGCCTCTGGGACAGTTCTCCCCCAATTGCCACCCTTTGTCCCTGACCGTCAAGGAAAGAGGAAAGCCATTGCAAGGCCAGCCCCTGAATCCCTGCATTGCCGAGGCGGTGGATCAGTAACTAATGGTTGACCATATTGAACGCAGCTGATAGGTCTAACAACATCAGCACTGCTGAGCCGCCTTAATCCAGATCCCGCTGGAAGTCATCCACCAGGGCAACCAGCACTGTCTTCGTCCCATGACCCGGACGAAAGCTGGACTGGTGAGGATCTAGGACGAAAGCCGGACTGGTGAAGATATATTATCAAAACCTCTCCCTGTATGTGCTCCAAAGTATGTACATATACTTCTTCAGGTACATGTATCTCAAGAAGAGTGCATGCACACAAAATTTTATACCTTGAATAAAACTTTGTTGGTTTTAAAGGTGCTCAAACCGTGTACTTTAGAATCACAGAATCATAGAGTTGGGACCTTAGAATAAGTTTAGATCTGTTAATGTATGACATACATTTCAATTTCTACCACCTCAACTAGAAAAAACTGGGTATGGGTGTTCAATTCTAAATTTCTGCAATTATGATATCTTTAGTCATGCCACTTTCAGAAACCAATCTTGGAAATAGAATGAACATATGAAGCTGCCTTATACTGAATCAGACCCTCGGTCCATCAAAGTCAGTATTGTCTTCTCAGACTGCCAGTGGCTCTCCAGGATCTCAAGCTGAGGTTTTTCACACCTATTTGCCTGGACCCTTTTTGGAGATGCCGAGGATTGAACCTGGGACCTTCTGCTTCCCAAGCAGATGCTCTACCACTGAGCCCATCCCTCCCCTAAAATTATGGAAATGGAATTTTGTTCTATATCTAGGAATTGATTTTTTGCAAGCACATTATACATATTCTTAAGAATAGACATAATGATCACACCAGACATATAAAACAAGATGTTAAAAAAGAAGGCATGCTTTGAGTCAGATTGTTACTTAATTTACACTTATTTGTACTCCCCCCAGCGTCTTCTGGGAAAAGGAATTTTCTCTTCTTGAAGTCTCAGGAACAGAATGATCAGGCTATATTTGAGCAAACAAGAAAGAGAAGTGTACTTAAACAAGTAATAATTCTACAGGGACAACTATCTGCAGTCCACAGATGTAGTATTTTATTAAGAAGAGCTGGGCTAAGGTTCTGCTGATGAAAATTATCTTTCAATCACAAGTTTGAACCATGAAGTTTAGACTGAACATAAACCTGCAAAATAAAGACACACAAAACTGCCTTATACTAGACCAGACCATTGGTCTATCAAGACCAGTACTGTCTGCTCAGATTGGCAGCAGTTCTCCAGGGTCTTAGGCAGAGGTCTTTTCACAACATCCACTGCCTTGTCCATGTAACTGAAGGTATTCTGCATGCAAAGCAGAGGCTCTTCTGCTGGGTCACTAAAGACCACCATTTTAGCACAAACAATTCATAGTTCCCACAACAGTAAATATTATTACATAATCAAGAATTACAAGAATACTTTTGAAATGTATACATTTACTGCAAACCAACAAAACTTACCTTGATATTTGCATTTTGTTTGTCTTTGTTTTTTGTTAGTAATTCTGATTGTACAGCCAGATATTTTTCAATTTCTTCTAACTCCTTTTGAACTTTACCTTCTGCCTTCTCATTCTCCTTTTTTCTTTTTTCTAGTTCTGTATACAGGGATTTAATTCTTTTCTGCTCATAATATAAACAAAATATATATTCAAAAGCAGTTATGGAATGTCTCAAACAGAACCAAATAAGAACATCAAGGAATAAATATAATCTACTTCAGTGGCAGCTTAATTTTTTATATATATTAAGGCAAAATATATTCTCAGCATTTTTTTCTTTCATTTTGTTTTGATACTGTAATTACAGAACAGATGGGTTTTCTAACCAGTGTTTCCTAAGGTCAGATCAGAGCCTTTCCTCTTTCCTTCCCTCCCACTTACCTTTTTCTACTTCTCCCACAGCAGTCTCTGCCTCCCTCCCTCCCTCTTCTTCTGTTCCCTCCCCCTATCTTCAGCTTTCTCTTTCTCTCTCCTCCATCTCTTCAGCTTTACCTTCCCTTCCATCCATCATTTTAGTCTGTCTCTTGCCTCCTTTGCATTAACACCATCAAAGGTTTGGAATCCTCAGAAGTGTTGGTTGGAGTGACCACCAAAATCTCCAACCCTACCGTGTATTTTTGTACATTTAACACTTTTAATTTTTTTTTTTTTTTGCAAACCTGGGGCATCTACCACGCTTGTAGAATAACACCCCAATCTGTATATAACCCCATGGATTTTTAAAATCCACATTCTGAAGCCATTGTTCAGAATTGGATACAATGAGATGGCCCCATAAGACTTGTGGGGGGGGGGGGACTCCCATCCTCCACCAAACCACCCATTCACCATCTCTAGCTACTGCATGGACCAGTCTGCCTGCATGTCAAGAAATACAGAATAGAATAAAGACAAGAAAAAAAGAATGCCCACAATTTCCTATATTTTATGACCATTTAGAATATAACCATTCCTCTTATGCAGACACAATGCATGTTTACAGAAAGATGTCAATGGGGCAGGACAAGAATTTGTTATTCTGGGGTCCTGGGCAAAACTCAAGGATGATGTGGATTGGTGGCCATGCCCTTTGCTGTGCAGCAGATTGTCCTCAGAGCAAACCAGAGCCTCTCCATCACCTGAGACTGAGGAAAAGATCAGTGGTAGATCAGTCACCACCACCCCCAAAGGAAGGAGGGAAGGAGAAAAAACCAGCCAACCAAATTGCCCAGCTAATTGCATTTGGCTTGGCTGGGCCAGGTGCTCTCCTCCTGGTGCAGCACTTGGCCAAGCCAGGTGGGTACCCTTTTTCCCATGCCATGGAGCCTGCTTGGGCTGCTGGGTCAGACCAGTCCCACCCTATAGCTGATTGCTGGCTGGGTGAGACTGAGTAAAGCCCCCATGGCAGCAGGGGCTTTAGAGAAAGGGTAGGAACAGCTGGCTGCAGTAGGATCAATGGGGGCTAAGAACACTGCTGCCACATTGTCCTTGTTGCATAAGCACAGGTACAAGCTACATAGAAGAACATTAAAGGGATTTAGAGGAAACTGTAATTACAGTAATCTCTCATATCCAGAACCAATCTCCCTCAATGGATAGACAGCATGTAAGTTTTCTAAATAAATGAAAATGGAACCTTATTCTTTTAATGCTCTTTTCCCCCCCAAGAAATGACACCACAGTTTATAGCAAGCAAACTGTGTGAAAGCAATCTCAAAACAATTTCTATCCATGTGAATAAAGTTAATAAATAAAGTTGGATAAGCATATGGAGCAGAGGTCTATCAGTGGCTACTAGCCACAGCATATTGTTGGAACTCTCTGTCCGGGGCAGTGATACTCTGTATTCTTGGTGCTTGGGGGACACAGTGGGAGGGCTTCTAGCCCCACTGGTGGGCCTCCTAATGGGGGGGGGCATTTTGTGACACAGAGTGTTGGACGGATGGGCCATTGGCCTGATACAACATGACTTCTCTTATGTTCTTAAATACAAATCAAAATCTGAATTAAAATTTGTTGTTTTCACCTGAGTGAGTTGCCAAGCACTTATTTCATCTCGAATTTGTTTTTTCACATTATCTTCTAAATTCTATAATTAAAAAGAAATAAAACAATGATATAATCTATATGAACAAATTTAAAATTAAAAAAATATAATACCACAAATATAATTATATATTTTTAGTGAGTATATGTTTACCATCTAATCTGTTGGTCAAAATTATGACAATGCAGTAGCATATTTGTTCATGGTAAAGTTCACATTTTTAAAACAAATTGTTAGATTATATTGTGATGGATACAAGTTAATCTTAACTTTTGGCTTTGTTTGTTCACATCTTTTTGTGAAGAGCATAATGAATTTTGAGATATATTTTAATCCTTGAAGTCACCAAGAAAACTGCAAATTATCTGCTAAGAGTCAAGGCTAGAAGTGCCTGGTTGTTATGGGATGTTATGGGATGAAAAACTGAGATAAGTTTCCTAAATTAAGACTGCATATATGAAGTGATGCTTTGAACAAAGAAAAAAGAGAAAAAGAATGGAAGAAGATATGTATCAAGAGAGGCTAAAAGTTGTACATATGTGCTCACATTTTTACAAATAAATAATTTCTACATGCAAAATCTTGGACCCATACTTTTTGTCAGACCAACAGTTCTTCAAGGAACATTTCTCCATCTACCAGTGAGCTTGAAGCCAGAACTGCCAAGATAATTGGGCCTCTTTTAATATATTTTAATAACTTTATTTTAAAGATATGCAGGCCTCATTTGGGGCAGGAGTTCACAGGAGTGGAGCTCTGGAACCTTTAAATTTTATTGTGCTTTTTTTTTCTTATCCCCCTCCCCCCCCCCATAATTGCTTCTGGGCTCCATTGTTCAAACCCCCTGTGAGAATTTTGCTGAACTTTAAGATTTGACAGAGATTTCCAGAGAGACTTTGATATTATTTTATTGCAGGAAACGTGGATGGCAGAAACTCTTTTGCTGGACGGTTATTCCTCCTATAGTTTACCAGCAGTTCCAGGAAAAGGTCCAGGGAGGTTAAGGGGAGGCTTGGGCATTTTTATTTCCAATGCCCTTAAGGTTCAATGCGAGTTGAAACCCTCGCTGTCCCATTTAGCTATGGCTACATTGGTGAGATGGGATAGGGGAATCCTGATTATTATAAATGTATACCTCCCACCTCTAACAAAACAGACATCTATAGAAGAAAACTGGGCGTCACTAGACCAATTTATAATAAATCTTTCCCTGGAACACCCGGAAGCTCAAATCTTACTGGCAGGGGATTTCAATGCCCGTATGGGAATGAATGATGCCTTCTTAGCAAATAAATTTAATTCCCTACTAAATGAGCAGGAGCAAGGCCAGAATGGACTTCCCTTCACAAGAGATTTTAAAGATTGTAAGGCAAACTTTGCCGGCCTATGTTTAGCTAAATTAGCAGGCAGAAGAGAGTTCCATATCCTAAATGGGGCATTCTATGGCGATCATCCAGGCGAATATACTTTTATGTCTGGGAATAGAATGAGCACTATTGATTATATGTTGGTATGCAATTCTCTATTACCTCTGATTAAAAATTTCCAAGTACTCCCATACTTGGAGGGTGACCATCTACCTCTATGTCTGCAGATAGCTCTCCCATTAAATTCTAACCAAAATGAGGTATGTTATACAACAAGGATAGGAATTATGGGGAAAAGAGTAAGGTGGGGTGGAGAATTGGATAAAAAAGTGAAAGAAATCTTAACTCCAGAAAATTTGCAGAAGCATGTGTTAGTGTTCACAGCTTTAGAGGAAAACCAAGATCCGTTAATAGTTTACCAAGATATAATCCAGGAGATTTACTCTATTATGACTGTGCCAGCAGGGAATAGATTACATCAGCATCATAGGAAAACAAAACGTTGGTTTGATTCTGAATGTGCCCAAGCAAAAAAAGAACTAAATCGTTTGTATTATCTTGCTATGAGAAGTAGCATAGAAAAAAGGGTAGAGACACAAAGTGCCCTAGTGAGCCATAAAAAAACCTATAAAGGCATTATTCAAAGGAAGAAGAAAGAGTATACTCGGAAACTATGGGAGGAACTTATACAGGCTGTAAAACTAAAAAATTCTGCGCTTTTCTGGAAATTAACAAAGATAGGGGGGTTTAAGATAGCCTCTCCCCTGGACATGTATATTCCAGCGGAAACATGGACTGTTTTCTTCCAGAATTTATATGATGACAATGTCCAACCCTCTTTTCCAGGTAACATAGAGAACTTCCCTCAGTGGCCACCAGTTAGTACGCAAGAAATAAAAGCCCATATAATGCAACTGGAAAATAGGAAGGCTCCAGGTATAGATGGCATACCAGCTGAGATGCTTAAAGAGAATGTAAATTGGTGGGCACAATTTCTGGCATCTTTTTTCACTTATGTTGATCAAACAGGCCGAATCCCAAAGCAGTGGGGGACAGCTATAGTTGTCCCTATTTTTAAAAAAGGCAATCGAAATAATCCCGCCAATTATAGGCCCATAAGTCTTTTAAATATAATAAGTAAGATCTATACAAGACATCTTTTAGAAAAACTAGAAATATGGACGGAACAAGAAGAAATTATTCCCCTGGAACAGGCTGGATTTAGGAAAGAAAGGTCGACAATCGAGCACTGCCTGATATTGCAACAGCTAATTGGGAAGTACTCTGCCAAAGGTACAACTGCTCTATATGCTGCTTTTATTGATTTAAAGGCAGCATTTGATTCCATTTCAAGGCAATGATTGTGGCAAAAACTAGCGGCTTCTAATATTGATAAAAGGCTGCTATTTCTTATTCGTGGACTCCATGAAGAATCATTTCTTAGAGTGAGATGTAATATGCAGGGATTACTTACAGAACCAATAAAAACTCAGAAGGGTGTAAGACAGGGTTGCCTTTTGGCCCCCATCCTATTTAACTACTATATCAGTGATATGGTGGAACATATGACTGATACTAAATTTCACCCCCCAAAGCTGGCTCTTCGCCATCTTTCAGTACTGCTATATGCAGACGATGTGGTACTGTTATCTAGAACACCTATTGGGTTGCGGAGAGCATTAGACAGCTTTGTTAAGTACTGCGAAAATGAACGGTTGGTAATAAACTTTGGAAAAACAAAAGTGATGGCATTTGGCAAAAAAGCCAAGAAGAGGTATTGGACTATGAAAGGGAAGAAAATAGAACAAGTAACAAAATTTACTTATCTGGGAATGGTAATTCAGAATACAGGTGCCTATACTGAACATTGTAATATGAGGGTGGAGAAAGCTGAGAAAACAATGTACGCTATCCTGAGATTTTTTTCGCTCTAAGGGGGCCTTCTATGTTCCGGCAGCACTGAAACTGTTCCAATACAAAGTGTTAACACAATTGCTCTATGGTATTAACCTGGGCATTTCGGCTAAAAAACTGAAGGCTCTCGAGAAAGTGCAATCTAAATTTCTTCGTAATGTTTTGCAGCTTCCGCCAGGTGTGTCAAATGCCCTTTTGCGTTTAGAAACTGGGCAAATGAGAATTGAGGCCAGAATTATGTTATCATCGGCATATCAATGGCTAAGGATCCATAAAAACAAAAAAGGCCTCTTCCCTTTAATAACTCAAGACCCCTATAGGCCAAGGTGGCTGCAATTGGTCAGAAGCAACTTAGAAAGTATAGGATTCTCACTTGAAAACCTCTTGGCGCAGAGCTATGCCAAAGCAAAAAGTATTATCAAACAAAGAATCTGCGATATAGAGAGACAAAGGGATCTAGAACAGGCCCCCTCTTTTTTAGCATCTACTGAGACCAAATATGTTATGAGGATGGCCAAGTACTTTTTTTATTTGGAGGTACCAGCACACAGAAGAGCCTTTACGTTGGCTCGATGTGCAGCCATACCCTCAAAGGTGCTAGAAGGGAAATATAGAAAAGTCCCGTATGAAGACCGATGCTGTCCTTGTGCTATGGGAGAGGTGGAGTCGATGACCCATATGTTTTTTCGATGCCCTTTCCACCAAGTACAGAGGGATAGGTTTGTTTCCCCGTTTGTAGTTAAACCAATGGCAGACGCGGATGAGGCATGTTTGGAGAAACTTTTGGTGGATGCAAGTCCAACTATCTCTAGACAAATAGCCAAATTTTGCCATTATCTTGTGAAGTTCCATACTAAGAAACAAGAAACTGCATGTCTTGTATGATCTCTTGGAATTTTAGTTTATAAATGTTTTTATATACTCTGATTTAAAGGATTTATATAAATTGGAACTGACTTGAATTTTAAAATTGGTTAAATTATATTTTAGTTATCTTGGATTGTATAGGTGGGGAAATGTTTAAGTATTTTATTGTATTTTATGTTTTTCTTAGGAGGGTATTTTATACTATCTTAGGTATTTTAGGAGGGTTTTATATGATGTGTTGTAGTTTTTATATTGGTCTATGACTGTAATAAAGTTCATTCATTCATTCAAGATTTGACAAACTTTCTAATATTTTCCCCCACAAAAAATAGGAAAATAACCAAAGCATATAAAGCAGACAGATGGAAATCTTCATCATGCCACTAAGGCTGTATAGGAGAAAGCAATTTAAAAAGTATGATGGGAGTAAGGTAAGGACACAAAAATCCCTCCGGTGGAGCTACATAACACCAATCAGAACTGGTGCAGGAGCCATAGATACCATTGGTGTGCTGCACAGAGACTACAACCCCCCCCCCCCAAAAAAAAAAACCCCAACAACAACCGGATTTTTAAAAATTCCATTAGATGATCAAAACTCTCCCAAATAATGGAAACAGAATTAATAGTTTTAAGAATTGGATATTCACCAAGCTCTCATAAAACTATGTTTTGGAGTCTTATTGGCCACATTGTGGGTTGCTAGGCAATCACAGAAATATTACTGAGCCTTCCAAGCCTTTGTTTCTGTAAATCAAAGTTGGGGGAAGAAGAGATGGACTAAGGAGCCAAAACAGCAAGTCCCTCACATCTTTTCTTGTTCCATCTTCTAGTGGAGGGAAGACTTGATGGGGCCAAAATTGTCTGAGAGAAGCTTCATGGAGAGTTTCCTGATGAATGCAGACACTGAACTGCAACAAGGAAAACTGAGCAGAAAGGCAAGACTCTTCCCTTTGGCAGGGCCGGCTCTTCTACTAGGCAAACTAGGTGCTTGCCTAGGGCACTGACCCTGGAGGGGTGCTAAATTGGCTGCCCCCACCTTTTGCTTTTTTAAAAAAATCCTTCCCCTCCCTGTCCCGATCGCCACTGCTTCTCCCTGCCTCCTTTCCTGTCCTCCCGCCCCAATTGTCGTTTCTTCTCCTCCATTCCTTTCCCACCCTTCCTGCCCTGATCACCACTACTTCTCCTCACCTCCTTTCCCGCCCTCCCTGCCCCAATCGCCACTGCTTCTCCTCGCCTCCTTTCCAGCCCTCCCTGTCCCGATTGCCACTGCTTCTTCTCACCTCCTTTCCTGACCTCCCAATACCAATCACCGCTGCTTCTCCTCACCTCCTTTCCAGCTTTCCCTGCCCTGATGACTGCTGCTTCACCTCGCCTCCTTTCCAACTCTCCCTGCCCCAATCGCCACTGCTTCTCCTAGTCTCCTTTCCTGCCCTCCCTGCTCAATGCTGCTGTTTCTCCTCACCTCCCTTCCTGCCCTCCCAGTCCCATGGGTCTACTTGCGAGTAGGTGGCTGCCATGGTTCTACTCACAAGTAAGCAGCAGGCTCAGGACTCAAGGTGGGGGGGAGGAGGCAGAGCCCTTAGGCACCAGAAGGGCTTGGACCAGACCTGCCTTTTGGAGAAGTGCAGTTTGAAGTTGCTTTCTAGGAAAGAGATTTTATGCTAGGTTTAGCAGTTTCTGAATCAGAGCTCTGTTCAGATACAAAGCCCATCAATGTGCTGTATGGAGACTACAAATAAATAAATTTAAGTGTTAAGTATCTTTTTATTTTTATAAGATATATATATATATGAAGGAAAAAAGCCATAGAGATTGGAAAATAAAGATAGGCTCTGATTTGAAATCTTGTGCTATGACACAATCTCTCTCTATGATCTCCCAGAAAATTTAAGGCAATCTCTCATTCAAGGAAATAATAAAATATGCTCCTGTCTCCATATGAAGTGACTGGAAATAACTATTTTCTTGAGTTTTTTTCAGTCTGTGAATATAGAATAAACTAGTAACAGCACAGTCTCACTGGCTTATGCACAAGACTTGGGTTGGTAGCTCTTGGATTCTCAGTGTAAGCCAACAAAACTTCGTAAGATTCAAAGTTACATGGAAACAGACAAAGGACTATGTGGAAGGTGAAAGTAAACCAGGTTTTTATTCCTAAGCCAGAACAGCTCAGCAGAGAGGAACAGAACTGCAAGTAATATACTTTAGAAATGGCTTATAATTATCCTGAGAAGTTGTTCCAGAAATCTGTGTTGCAAATTCATATATTTAGCTTCATCAGAACAGCCTGAATTGCTCAGCTTAGCCTGAGCTTGTCAGAGCTTGGGAGCTAACCAGGGTCAGTATCTGAAGTTTACTAAGGTAGACTGGGTTTGCTATGTGGAGGAAGGCAATGGCAAACTATCTCTGCTTGTCTCTAGACTAGAGCAAGCTAGGGAAGGAGTCACCATGAGTCAGGTGCAACTCAAATAAGTGAATATATACTCTGATTTGAAATTTTGTGCAACTTTCACTTCATAAAACTTAAGTGGCTTTATGTTAGCAAAAAACAGAAATTTGCATCTCTTTGTTATGATAAAATATTTATCAGTTACATGAAGATATATGCAAATAATCAATTAAATGAAAACTTTGGCCTTCAGCTAATTGCAATCACAGATAACTAGTCACAGAAGAGAATCCACATTCATATTTATAACAAAATTATAATTGTTATTTTATTTATTATTATATTTAAACTTGCACATGTGCATAGATTGGGCCATCTGCATCTTCCTGAAATGGATGACATGGGCTGCGATGGTTGGTAAACATGTTAGGAAACTGTAATAGCTGGAAACAACTCAGAATAGAGTTTCCAAAGAACTTGAAAAAAGTTAGCTGGCTTGCCCTGTTCTTGTTCTCTTAACAGAATAATGAGCTGCAGAAATCAACAGTTAAAACTTTTCAAGAAAGAAGCAGTAATTTCGTTGATACCGAAAGAAGACAGAGACGCTACGAATGTAAAAAACTATAGACCAATTTCATTACTCAACAATGATTATAAAATATATGCTAGAATTTTAGCAGAACGCCTTAAGCAGCATTTGAACAATTTTATTAAAGAATGGCAAGCAGGATTTCTTCCCAGGCAGCAAATTAGAGACAATATCAGAACAGTTATAGATATTATTGAATATTATGAGAAACATCCTGAAAAAGAAGTAGCATTATTTTTTGCAGACGCAGAGAAAGCATTCGATAATGTGCATTGGGATTTCATGTTTGCAGTAATGGAGAAATTGAGATTGGGAGAAGATTTTATAAGAATGGTGAAGGCGATATATACTGAACAACAAGCAAGGCTCTGTGTAAATGCAGACTTGACGGAAAAAATGACAATTAGTAAAGGAACAAGACAAGGTTGCCCTCTATCTCCATTGATATTTATAATGACTTTAGAGGTTTTGCTTTTGCAAATTCAAGAAGATAAAGAGATAGAGGGACTGAAATTGAAAGGTTTTTCTTATAAATACAGAGCGTTTGCAGATGATGTAATGTTTACAAATGAAAACCCCACTCATGTAACACCATTGTTGTAAGATACAAGAATATAGAGAATTGGCAGGCTTTTATATAAACAAAGAAAAATTGAAAATTTTGTGCAAATATATGTCAAAGAGCAAACAGGAAGAACTACAAAGGTTAACAGAATGTGAAGTTACCCCCAAAGTAAAATATTTAGGTGTGGAAATTACAACAAAAAATATTGACTTGTACAAAAATAATTATGAGAAGCTTTGGCGTAAGATTGATGGAGATTTGATAAAATGGAACAAGTTGAACTTGTCTATGCTGGGCAGAATTTCCGCAATCAAGATGAATGTCTTACCAAGAATTATGTTCCTTTTTCAAACAATTCCAATAGTGAAAGACAGGAAGCAATTTAATAAATGGCAAAGGAAACTTTCAGAATTGTATGGGCTGGAAAAAAACAAGAATTAAAATGAAAATTTTGACTGATGAAAAAGAAAGGGGAGGTTTCCAATTGCCTAATTTAAAGTTGTGCCATGATGCAGTATGTCTGGTGTGGATCAAGGAATGGATGACGTTATTAAACAGAAAGCTATTAGCATTAGGTCATGGAAATGTTTTTGGTTGGCATGCTTATGTGTGTTACGGGAAAAGTAAGATGGACGGGGTTTTTTCGCATCATTATATAAGAAGCAATTTGCTAAATACTTGGTCAAAATATAAAAGAGATGGGGATGAGAGGAAACCGCTCTGGATTGTGCCAACAGAAGTAATAAAATTATAATCAGATATTAAAGAAGGGAAGTGGTTACCATATAAACAGCTTTTAAAAATACACGGAGGAAAGGTGGAATTAAAATCGGCTGAAAAACTACAATATAAATATAACTGGTTCCAATTGCAACAAATCAAGAGTTTGCTTGAACAGGACAAAAATGACGGACTAAGACAAGAACAAATAGAATTGGAGAGAATGCTGTTTGGTGAAAATGAAAATTGATTTCAAGAACTTATAAACTATTATTGAAATGGTCTACGGAAGATGAAGTAGTTAAATCTCAAATGATAAAGTGGGCGATAAACATAAATAAGGAAATACAGATGGAGTCATGGGAATATTTATGGAAGAACTCTATGAAGATATCGACATGTTACAATAGTAAAGAAAATTGTTTCAAAATGTTATATAGGTGGTATATGACACCTAAGAAATTGGCAAAAATGAACAATCAGGTGTTGGATAGATGTTGGATATGTAAAAAACAAGAAGGATCTTTCTACCATGTGTGGTGGACTTGTGAAAAGGCAAAACAATTTTGGCAAATGATTCAGCAAGAGATTTCAAAAGTTTTGGTTTATAATATCAAGAAGGTACCAGACATCTTTCTGTTGGGATTACAAATGGAAAAATTTCCGAAACAAGATAGAATGATAATTTGCTATATGCTTTCAGCTGTGCGGACATTATATGCACAGATGTGGAAGCAAGATAAAACACCAGAAAAGTGGGACTGGACTTTAAAAGTTATGCATTGGAGTGAAATGGACAAGCTTACAAGAAGCTTAAAAGAATATGATCTAGAGAAGTTTAAAAATGAGTGGGGAAAGTTTCAAAAATATGTTGAAAAATAATGGAATGTTAAAGGACATTTGGCGATTTTTGGCAATGGTTGAACTCTAAAGGAATGATAAATGGATTGTAGTTAAAAAGCGAGACTATGTGAACATATTTTCTCTTTTTTCTCTTGATAAGGACTAAAGGATTATTATGAAGATGGATTACAATTATAACATATGGTTTTTGGGTTTTTTCCCTATTCTTTTTCTGTTTTAAGATTTCTTTATGAAGATTCTTTAATAGATTAAATTACCTTTTTTTTTAGCAATTTAATTAAAATACACTGCCGAGGGTCATGAAAAGGGGGGAGGGGGGAGAAAATGTAATGTTTTTGTATTTGTATTAACTTTTTAATAACAGATTATGAGTATCATTACAATATATTGCAGTATAATAAATTGGTTTAAATGAAGTTTTTCACAACATGAAAATAAATATACTTACCTGCTAAAATCTGAACATCAGTGGGCTGTTAAGAAACACATCTATGGTTAGTGGCTGAAAAGTTAACAAAGCTGGCTCACAGTTACTTTTTCAGTACTTGCCAGTATATGTGAACCATGTAGGCCTAGGTAAGCTTTAAGTTTCAAATATTTCAGAACCATGTTTTATGGGTTCATAGAAGCACATACCATCACATTATACCAGCAGTATTCTACTCTGTTCAGTCTTTCAAATATAATTAAAATATCATAATAATAGAATGACATGTAACAACCTTAAATCGCATTTTTCCCTTATTGATGTCTTGCTCCAATTCCTCCAATTTCATTTTGGCTTCATTATAAGTCAATTCAGAAGCATAAAGTTCTTTAGCAAGTTTTTTTAAATGCTCTTCCAGTCTATGAATATTCTTCAGCAAAATCCGAATTTCGGACTGAAGGTCTATTTTCTTTCTTGAGCTGTTAAAACAGGTGTTTTTTTTTGTTTTTTTTTTAAACCAACCCAAAAACTTAGAACCCTGGTATATTTATCAAGAGATTACCACGATTAAATGTCTTTGGTACTGTTGCAAACAAACAAAACATAACAAAACCCACTCTTTCTGTCTTCCCACCCACTCACCCAAGTGGAGGCATTCACTCCCCCCAACTTTGGTGTCTTCCCAACCATCCAAGGTGGCCATTTTTTGTAGAAGAATTAATCCCTTCAGCTTTCCATCTCCTTCCCCCTCTTTGCAGCATCTATCTAGGAAAAGTACATTCTTTCTCCACAGTGTGGACCAAAGAAGCTTACATCATTCTTCTCTTCCCCTTTTGATCTGCTCAACAACCCTGTGAGGTAGGTTAGGCTGAAAGTCTGTGCCAAAATCACAGTGTGGGCGAAAGCAGGAGGGAAGTGACCTCAGCAGGAAAGTGACCTTCCCAGGAAAAAAAATGGCTGATTTGGAGGGTGGAGTCTGTGGCATTGTACCTGTCTGAGGTTTCACCCCTCCTCAAACCTCACCCTCTCCACACTTCACCCCTCAAATCTCCAGGAATTTCCCAACCTTGAGTTGGCAACCCCATCTCCTTCCCAGCCAACTATCAACCTACTTTTATCTGCCCCTCTGACTTCAGTTTTCCATCTCCTCCCCACTACCTGAAGCCTCTACCTAGGAAAAGTACAGTTTTTCTCTGCAGTGAGGACAAAAGCAGCTTACCTCTTTCTCCTCTCCCTCTTTTGATCTGCAAAACAACCCTGTAAGGTAGGTTAGACTGAAAGTCTGTAACTGGTCTGAAATCACAGTGTGGACCAAAGCAGGAGGGAAGTGATCTCAGCAGGTATAGTGACACAGAGTCCACCCTGCAAAGCAACCATTTTCTCCAAGGGAGCTGATCTCTGCCATCTGGAGAACAGTTGTAATTCTGAGTGATCTCCAGCCATCACCTGGAGATTGGCAACAGTGGCTCCCAGGGAGGAAATGGCTGGTTTGGAGGGTAGAGTCTATAGCGCTGTACCTATCTGAGGCCCCACCCCTCCTCAAACCCCACCGTCTCCATGCTCCACCCACCTAATCTCCATGAATTTCCCAACCTTGAATTGGAAACCCTATCTCCTCGCCAGCAGCAGTAATAAGTACCCAGGCATAGGGTAGCCAACCTCCAAGCAGAGCCTGAAGATCTCCTGGGATCACAACTGCAGACAACAGATCTCTCCCCACAGAGAAAATAACTGCTTTGGAGTGGCATTATATTCAGCTGAGGCCTCTCCCCTCCCCAAACTCGGATTCTGTAGATTCCACCACAAAATCTCCAGGAATTTCCCACCAACCTGGAACTGGCAGCCCTTATCAGGACTGGGCTCAATGAGTTCTCCCTCAAAGGCCAGAAGAGGCCTTGAAAGGGCCTCCCCCCTGCCTTTTACTGAGAGTATCAAACTGGTTGCATTTTACTGACAGAAGCAAGATTGGTTGCCTAGCAATAGCTACTACCTGGTAGCTTCCCCAGTGGGCCAGCCCTTGTCTGTCCTCAGTCTGGCAGTGGATGGGAGAGGAGCGTAGCCAGCAAATAACATGGGAGAGCAATTGACTGGTGGTTCATGGGCCAATCACTAATGGAGTGCACACCATAGCCAATGGGAAAGCTAAATTGGGCCAATTTCATTAGGGAATTATTATCTATGATAGCATTCAAGGTGTGCATCTATATATATATATATATATTTCAGTGAATGTTCAATTAAAAAAGTTCTGTGACCACAATTGGGCATCCACACTTTCTGGACTGAACTATGTACACCAAAGAGTATCTGTGGGGACTTCCTGATGAGCAGCACACCGTTTATTTATGCTTTACTCTACACATTATTCTGTAAAACTTAGAAGCTACTGTTCTGTAACGGTCAAAGTTACAATATGGCTGTACACACTTATATTGCTAATGTTATGTTTACTTGATTGTGTCATTGTTTAGGAACTTATGTTTTCTATCAAGTTCCCTTTTGGGTTTCCAGTAATTCTGAAATTTTATTTTCCTTTGTTTGACTGTTCACCGATCTACCTGATTGGCCACCTGATGAAATAAAGGCATTAATCGCCCAATTAAAAGTGGGGAAAGCTCCTGGACTGGATGTGATATTTGTGGTTTTAAAATCAGATCCAGATTGGTGAGCAGTGGACACCCCTGCGTGCTGCCCTTTTTACAATGGTTAATAAGACCGGCTTAATTCCAGAGGCATAGACAAATGCAGCAGTAGTACCTATCTATAAAATGAGTGACTGTACATCCCCTTCAAATTATAGGCCTATACATTGCCTTTCTATAATTGGGAAGGTGTTTGCTGCTAAGCACTTATTATCCAAACTCACTGTCTGGATGAGACAACAGCAAGTTTTACAGCTGGAGCAAGCAGGCTTTTGCCAGGGAGAAACCATGTCAAATCACTGTACTATCTTAGCCCATCTGGTGAATAAATACACTAGGAAGCTAATCTTAAATTATATATACTGCTCTCCTAGATCTTATAGGAGCTTTTAACTCTATAGACAGAGATTTACTTTGGGATAAATTAAACAAAATGAATATTGATAAGAGATTACTTTTGCTCATCAGTAAACTGCATACTCTTACAACTTGTTGTGTTAAATGCTTCCTATCTAGAAAGTTAACCCTCAAAATTCCAACCAATAAAGTAGTTAAACTGGGCTGCATTTTAGCTCCCTCATTATTTAAACTTTTTCTAAATGATTTTGCACTAACTGTGTCTGGAGTTGATGGTCATGGCCTTAAACTCTGTTTTACACATGTACCCTTCTTACTGTATGCAGATGATGTACTATTAATGTCTTACTCATGAGTGGGTTTGAAGCATCTTCTAAATCGATGCCTTGAGTATTGCATCTAACAAGCTCCAATTGAACTATAATTTTTTTCTTTAAAATCCTGGTTTTTTCAAGAACCTGGAAATCATTTAAATGGAAATTCAACAGAAAAAGAATAGGGCAGGTTAGACATTTTAAATATCTAGGTATATATTTTTCCAATATAATGCATTTTGGACTGTTCATCGAAGATCTGCAATCAACATGGCTTATGCGCTTTTTAAACAACAAAGGTAACTAGTTTGTTCCTGTTCCTCTGAAAGTTTTTAATGCTAAAGTAGACAACTGTTATATGGTACCCCATTATGGATTGGTGCTCTGGATTATTCCATTGAATGTATCCAGGATGAATTTCTCCACAAAATTCTGGGAATGCCACATTGTGTGCCATATGCAGCCCTATGTCTGGAAACTGGACAGGCACTAGTTGAAACCAAGACATGACTTTTAACTATTAAATATTGGTTGTAGATAATTATAATTCTAATCCTTATAGCCTCTTTCAGAATCTTGATCTTCTAATTGACTAGCCTGCATAAAAAGATTAGCATTACTGGTTTATTCTTAGACTCACTTCTTATGCTCTCACAAGAGGAGGCATTTCAAATGATAAAATGTAAACTTTTAGATACTGAATTACAAAATCCTCACAGTGCTGCTAACAAAATTTGTTCTCCTCTGAGTTGAGGGATTTCTTTCAATATAAGCCATATGGCCCCTTATTTTTATTCTCTGCAAAATCCTCAACAGCGTAAAGCCTCTTCCTTGGCCAGCTTTCAAGCTATGCCATCAACAGTTCTAATGATAGATTCTACAAGGTAACCTACTCTGCTAGACTTTGCCCATGTAAGTTAAAATGTATTGGGAAAAAATCCCACATATCCTCTTTTATTGCCCTTTTTATGTAAACATTCATCTTATGTATCCTGACCCTAGTCTTGAAAATAAGACAGGATTGTCTGATCATATTAAGGTCCAACCTATCTTGAATGAGATTTTTCCTGGTGTAACTGAGAAGGTTGCTTCATTTCTTCAATGTAACATAAAGATTCATCAATACAAGATTCGGTGATGATTATATTTAAATTTTATCTGTATAACATTTTCTTTCTTTTCCCTCTTATTCTGACAACAATGTACTTTGCCTTAGTTCACTCTGGATTCCATTAAAGGTATGACTGATTGACTGGCTGTTCACACTCTACATGAAAAACTTACATCATCAACAAGGCAGCTGCTTCTCATACAAATTTCAACCTGCTGGTAGCATGCATGGAAGAAAACATGAATCCTGGCATGTGCAGGATTCAGTATATATTGACATTTAGCACACTGCTGGAGTGAACCTTGTTCTTAGGTATGTGCTAGAAATCAACCTGTGCTGAGTACTGTGAGCGCCAGGAGACTACCGATGATTATCACTACTAGTGATCTGAAATAAATGCAAGCAGTGGCTGCTATACTATTGGCATTATTGAGAACTGAACTGTTGTGGGGGAGTGGCTTTGACCAACATCTGGTCAGGAGCCTTTGCCTAACGCTCTCCCAGCTGCCTCCAAAGTTATATCTTTTTTTACCTCTTTAAATTATATTTTTGAACTTTTGAAAGATGCCTCCGAAAGGGGTGAAAAAGACCAAGCAGAAGGAAAAAAGCTTTCAGCCTTTAACTAATTTCTTGGAACTGCCTTCCACCTCCCACGCAAGCTTGGAGAGATGTGAGGAACCACCTGCAGAAAGTCCTCTCACGGTGAATTTATTGTTTCAGGCAATGTCTAAACTAAGAGAAGAAATACGAGAGGACATAACTTCTACGCTTCAACCAATGTGTCAGCGTCTGGATGAATTAGAGAATTCTTGTAAGCAAGCAACCCAAACGGCGCAAGAAGCGTTAAAAAAAGCTCAAGAGATAACAGCAGATGTATGGATGAGGGAACGGGTTTTAACAGTGGATTTTCGTAGCCGGGAGCTGTGCCTAAAATTTAGAGGCTTTAAATCGGATGTGGAAGCAGAAATGGACTTATATATATTCATGGCAAATTGGCTTGCTGAAGTAATCCAAAAAGCCATCCAAAAAGCATATCGTGTAGGCAAGGTATGTGAAGACAATTTGTCTTATACCAGAGATATTGTGGTGCAGTTTAAGGATTATCGAATGAGGCAAAGGGTCTTTGCAGAGGCTAGGGAGAGAGGAGGCCTGGACTACCAGGGGTTAAAGATTCAGGTGTTTCCGGATCTCCCTCCTGAATTTTTAAGAATCAGAAGAGACCTTAAGGACACAACTGCCAAATTGCGGGACTTAAAAATTAAATATAAATGGCTACAATCAGGCAAACTATGTGTCCAAAAAGGCTCCACTTCGTTTACAGCATATGACGCAGCCTCTGGTGAGATACTAATATCCAAGTTAACTCCCTCCTCTCCTATATCAAGAGTTAATAAGAGAAAGGAATGCTCTCCTCTCATCCCTCCAAGGACAACCCGTGAATGTACTGAGGAAGTCTATGTTAATTTGGAAGAAAATATGGACTCTATTTAAAAGAAATTGAAGCAAGAAGATAAGGGAAAAGCTGAAGAAACTTATAATTTATAAGTATTGATTTTTCTTTCAGAACTAAGAGCTGGGTGGGGACAGATGGTGAGAGCACCTGGGTAATTTCCCTCCTTGTTTAATTCAGTCCAGGTGAAGAAGAAGAAGAAAGAGTTTCTTTTCTTTTTTTCTTTTTGACCTTAAACTTTAAGGTCTCCAGGGACTGAGATATATTGTTACAATTTATTCTTTATGGATTTTTTTTTTGAGAGTAGAAGGAATAATCAAGAGAAGGAAGATAAGAAGCTATATTGAATGCGTGTGGCATTAAGTTTTTTTTTAAAAGCTGTTAGGGAAATTAGCATTGTTAAGCTTTATTATTCCTCTGCTATAAAAATATAGAAAATATAAATAGACATAAATATATATATATATATATATATATATTAAGTGGTGTGGAATGGTAACACTTGAAATATCTTTAAATTGTGTTGTTTTTGATTTGTTATTATGGTACACCTACCTGTTGGAACAGGTAGTAAAGGTAATGAGTCTATAATAAAATTTGAGTAAAAGAGAACTGAACTGTTTGCTGGTAAGGCAGAGGAAGAAAAGTTACAGTTAATCAGAATTCTCATTAATGGGGATATTTCCCATTTAAACTCATTTACTATGGCAAAACCAATACATAGCTAATTAAACTCTTGAAAGAATACAGTGGGGCAAGGGGGAGAAGAGGAGCAAACAGTTAAGTTTAAGAGTGGGGTGAAATGTGTCCTCCACTTTGGGATTCCGATTAGCAAACATGTAAAAAAGATCCTCTTGTGCTACTGTTGGGGGGTGATACTTATTTGATAAAAATTTTGAGATTGTTTAGGAATGCATGTTTTCTGTCATGTTCTTCTTTGGGTAATTCTTTTTTGGGAGCAATCTTGAACTGATCTATTCAGAACCCCACTCATGTCTATTCATTGGGGCTTATTCCCAGGAAAGTGACAAGGATTGCACTATTAGTATTCTAGTTTGTTGTCCAAGTTGCCTTCCAAGTAAAGCATGGATCACAATTTTTAAAAAGTTTCCCAGAACACTACAAATTAACTTGAATGTGTTTTATGGGACTAGTGAAATCTCTAGTGTATTATTTAACAAGTTTCTGTTGTACAGTAATATCTGCCTTGTTTCCACTTCCAATAATTTCATTCTTTATTCTTTCTTTAAAATGTTTATATATTGCCTCTTCAGAGATCTAAACGTAGCTCACAAAATAAAAAATCATAAAAACATCAACTCAATCCATTAAAAACACAACCAATAAAAGCCTAAACATAAAATAGCTTTTAAAAAATCTAGAACCCTAAAAGAGGCTTGTTATAGCCCTCTCATTTGTAGTAAATTGCAACAATAGTTAAAAGAGAAAACACCTAGATAAAATTTATAAAAAGAAATGTTTTTATTCCATCTTTTCTTCAAAAAGCTCTGGGCAGCAAATATAGTTTTCCCTACCCCTTCAATACTTTATACAAAGAAGCTTCTCTAAGATAAGCAAGACTGACTATCTCAAGTTCATTCAAGCTGCATGCTCATAGCATGGATTTTTTGGGTCACTGCTCTTGCAAATGCAGAGGCATTCACACTAGCCACAGAGTCCACCAGAGAGTTTTGTGCACATTTCCCTCCATTGGTCACCGTTTCTCCTGCATTTTCTTTGCCATGCCACCAGAGGGTACTTTTTGGGCTTTTATTTTTAAACTAGTAATTGCAAGATTACTATAATTTTATAAAGCTACAGCAATCTACTACCATGATTAACTAGTTTCTCTGAATTCTCAGTTTTCATTTAAAAAAAATTCTGGCCCTTAGGAGCACCTCAGAAATAAAAAGGGCTTGACTTACCTTTAAAAAAGAAAAGAAAAGAAAAGAAAAGAATGGAAGCTGGGAAAAACTAGTAGATGGTAGTAATTATTATTTATATTTCTAACAGTCAACCTGGCCCTATCTACATAGTGACAGTGTGGGGGAGGAAGAAAGAGAGAAAGAGTGAGAGAAGGGAGAGAAACAGAGAGCAAGAGAAAGACAGAGACTGAAAGGAGGAGTGGAGAGAAGGCAAAAAGCAAAGGTATGGGGGAAGGATGAGAATGCCATTCTTCAAGTCCCATGCATGTTCCCCCTTATAATTTTACAATACCACAACAATTTAGCAATTATTGATCTTTTTTTTAAGCCCAAAAAAGTGCTGTAGTGGCATGGAAGGATTAGTAGGTGCAGGGGAGATAGGATAACATTAACTTCAAAAATGTATACCTTCTCATTCTCCTGGCATTCAATTAGTTTTGATGGCAATCTTTCACAAAAGATTCTATCAAACTAGGACTGTTCCCACAACATACAAACCACCATGTTGGCATACTTAAATCATCAAAGTTTGTAAAACTTTCCACACACCTTTTGGCTTTCCAAATTTATTACCCTGTTACCCCATGTTCTGACATCCACTTTCCTCACAATTTCCCCACTTCAGGTATTAACGTGTAGTTTTCCATTGTGAAATTCCCAAAATTGAATTTTGTTTCCTACCACCCTTTTATGGCATCAGCATCACATGTACACCCTGCCTAAGTCCCTCAAACAATAGACTTTAAAACAATTTTTGATTGTGCTATGATGACAGATTTTCAAAAAACATAATAATATTGCTGTGTTATAATGCTGGGGCAAAAAGAGCAGTGAGGTTTAATGTAATTGTCTCTATGCAATTACCCTTCCATGAAATTCCTTTTCTTTCCTTATTTACTTTTTTGCTGGTAGGTTTTGTCACCTCGTGCTTTCATTGTTTCTTCATTCTCCCCCCTCTTCCTCTATAGCTCCCTATGTGTGTTTTTATGACAGTTCGGTCTTTTAAACATATGAAAATAATGGAATTATAGAACTGATTTGACAATTATGGAAACTATACATGCACAGTATTTCTGTTTAGTGTACTTTATAATTATTAAATGGTCTTGTTATGAATTAGTGTGTACCATTCAATGATCATGAATGGAATACTAGTTTCCTTAGGATTTTGTGGGACTCTTCATTGGCCATTTTGTTAGTTGATGACGAAGGAGTAGAGAGGTCCATTGAAATTGTGGCAACCATGCTGTTTCCCATGGTTATGGAGCTTGCATGGTCACTAATCACAGACCAAAGAACCACAACCTTTCCAGTGTGCTGGCTAGGATAACACTGCTGGGTGTGGTAGGAATCTAAATCATCAATCAACAGTGAGTTTTTATCCATTCTACATCCAACCTTTTTTGGGCAATGTTATGACATTATAACATTACTCCGTATACACGAAGTGTTTTTTTTTCCCCCAAGGAGGATCTTTCGCAAACATGATGAAATGACTGCATGACCCCTTTTCAAAGGAAATGTGGAAAACATAGGATGGGTTGGATCCAAAAATTTTAAAATACCTCAAAATGAATGCTCTTTTGTGGAAGGGGTGCTGCATAGTTGGAGCATCAGCTGGGGATTTAACTTGCCATGAAACAGCAGCAACAATGAGATGCAGAAAATGTCCAGATTTGAGAAAGATCAGGGCTAAGGAAATTACACTTACATGTCTTTGAATTTTTGCATAAATTCTTCATTTTCCTCCTGAAGGTATTTGTTTTCTTTCTGCAAATCAGATAATTTCTGAAGTTTATTCTTCAATGTTGCTTTCAGTTTCTGCAGATCATTCTGCTGACAGGATTTCTAGGAAACATTAGGGCATATACTATAACAATATGAAAACAGATTGAACGTGGTATAAAAACATTTGACATACTTAAAACTTACTGAATCTCTCATCTTTTTAATCTCATTATGAAATTCTTCAAGTAATTCTTTGTTCTCCTTTTCTTGAACAGCAATTTTTGAAGTCAAATGTTTCATCTAAAACATTAAAAAGATAATTGAATTGCTTATTCAACATTTATTCACATCATTACAGCAAACATAAAGTTCACAAGTTTACATCAGAATTTCTTATGCCACAGAAGTGAGAGCAATATGGGCTATGCTGACACTAAAGTATTTTAAAGATTATGAAGAAAGCTGAGAAGAAGAAACAAATTGCCCAAGAAGACAGAAGGCCATAGCAGGTAACATGCTGGGAGTTTAAATTTGGGTATGTGGGGTCTTGTGTTGTGAAGGGTGGACTAAGACTTAACCTCCAATACCATTTTCCCCATCCGTAAATGACCCTATGGGGTTGCCATTGTCCTACTGGGCAATGGGACAAGAAACAGCCCTACAAGGTTCTCCTGAGTCAGAGGCTTAACCCATCTTCTCCATGGTTCAAATGGGGATCCTATGAACAAGCTACCTAAAAGAAAAAAATGTTGAGAACTCCACACATTTTCTTTGGCTCAAGTATAATTAGAAGGGAACATGGCATGGTATAGCCTGATCTTATCAGATTACAGAATGGGTACCTGCAAGGCAGACCACCAAGGATTTGAGAGTTAGGAGTGTGTGAAATAGAAGAGTGTGAAGAATTAAGCTTATAAACATCTTGAAACCTGTATGCTTATTGTACAAATAAAGTTTTATTTTGTTTTATATTAACCTGGAGTCCTATGATTTTGAAATATAAGAGCCTCATCCTCAGAGCCACATAGTCCAATGAAGAAGCCTTAGAGCTTGGGCACAATTCAGCGGGGAACAGTAAATAAAGTGTTTGGAATTGAATTCCTGGTGGCAGCATTACATACTTTAAGAGGGATATTATGACAAGCCCCTTGCTGGGGTTACCATAAGATGGCTGTGATCCGATGGCACTTTACACAAACACAAGCATGAGCTCTTTGCAGGTCCAAAAATAAAACATGTCCATCAAGTAAATTATCCAAAATTGTGTATTTGCAATGTACTTAAAATGTAGCCAAGATAGATGTTTAGCAGGTCAAGACTACGCATATAAGAGCTAACAGTTATGAAACCTGCTTTTCCAATTTAAGTGGTAGGTAGAACCTCAGCTTCCCAGAAAACAAAGCAGTTGATATGATACAGAAAAGTTTTGCTGATATACAGCAGAATATTATGTTCATCAGAACTCCCACCCAGAGTTTTCTTCCACCAGTGCTATTTGGGCCATCAGATATCTCCAGCAAAGGAAACCTTAGTTCGATAACATGTGGATTGACAGGTCTAGGACAAAGACTAGAGGGAAAGCAGGCATGTGTCATCCTGCTGTTATTAAAGCCAGAACAAATGGCTACATCTCCTGGAACATACATACATATACTTTTGCCAATTAGGAATAATTTTGAATGCTTCTGCTAGATATCTACTTCTTATGAGTCTCATATACAGAAGCACTGCATTCACACACACAGGCTGGGACCTTAAGATACTGTTCATCTCCATCGGATGGCTTATCACTAAGATTGATAGAGGAATTTGTAGTCACAGGATATATAAAGGAATTATGCTAGTACTGCACACTATGACTGCAAATCCAGCAAGTTCCCTTACTACTTCCTGGGGTACAGATGACTGCTGATGGGGTTTGGTCAACATGATCAAAGTACTTGTGGATTTATGGTGTCATACTGCAACTTGCCTCCTGAAACACTTCTAAAATGGAATGTTTCTCAAGAAGAAAGAGAAGAAGAAGAGATTTATACTCCACCCTTCACTACCAGAAGAAGTCTCATCGTAGTTTACAATCTCCTTCCCCTTTCCCTCCCCCCAAAAAACACCCTGTGAGGTAGGTGGGGCTGAGAGAGTTCTGACAGAAATTGCTCTTGAGCAAAACAGCTCTGACAGAGTTATGACTGACCCAAGGTCACATCAGTAGTTGCATGTGAAGGAGTGGGGAATCAGGGCTGGCACGTGGGAGTTGGTGGGGTAGGCGGTGGCCTGGAGAACTATCCTACCTGGGGTAGGTGGGAGTTGGTGGGGTAGATGGCAGCCTGGGGTGCTACCCCCTTACCCATGCAGAGTGCTCCTCCGAGTCTGTCTTGAAGGAAGGATCGGAGGAGTGCTGCACAGTGCACTAAGCTCTTTGGAGGCTTCCAAGCAGTGCCTTCGGAAGGTGCTGCTCAGCTGCTTTCAATCTGAAAGTGGCCAGGTGACGCTAAAACAGTGTGCTCTTCAGAGGCTTCCAAGGAAGACTCTGAAGAGATTAGTGCAGGGGAAAAGTGGCGCCATGGCAGCACTCTTGTGCACTACCCATCACTCTATAGTCCCCCGCCGCCCTGCACAATGACGTCACTTCTGGAGCTTGTGGGGAGTGTGGCACAGGGGTCTGCCTCAAGCAGCAGAACCCCTAGTGCCAGCCCTGTGGGGAATCAAACCCAAGTCTCCCAGGTAAGTGTCTGTGTACTTAACCACTACACCAAACTGGCTCTCTACAAGCTAGACCTACTCCCCAAATCAGTCTCCAGCAATCTATCTGTCAAGTTGGCCCTCTTTTGATGGAATGAATCTATCCTCCTGCAAGGTTCTTGGCATCTAACTCTGAGATGGGTAACTCTGGATTAGAGACATGAAAAAAAAAAATCAACTTTTTTTAAAAGGCATGATTTTCATTCTGCCAAAATTTTAAAAGTGTTGATACATTCCAGAAACTGTTCTGAGCCGAGCTTTCTGGTCTAGAAATTTCAGTAGCTGAAAATCATACCATTGGGGGGGGGAACCCTACTTGAAATTAAAACAAAATGTTTGTCTCCCTCCTCACCACAGAGGCAGCAGTATCAGGGAGGGAGAGAGTGAGGAAGGAAGGGAGAGAAAGCGTATGCTCTCTGATCCTCAGCTTTTTCGTGATGTACAGACCTGTTAAAATCCCAAACTGGTAACAATATTCCAAAAAATAGGGATAACTAAACCGTGCCCCTATTTCTTGTGCTGTGATAGCCAAGAATAGTTGGAGCCCTTGTGGTACATTGATACTCTCCTTGTCATGATGCCACATGCAATTACTTTGGTGGACTGGCTACAAAAAAACAGGTTGCTTACTTGTAACTGATGATCTTTGAGTGGTCATCTGGCATCACACCATTGGGATTTGGTGCCAGCGCCAATCTCGATCGCTAAACTTGAAAGCTGCGCATTTCTGTGCCCATGCTTCAGTGCGCATGCCCAGAAGCCCCACTGCGTATGCCTACCAAGGCGGGAGTGGACATCCCACCAGTTCCTTCTGACTGCTACATGATCTCAAAACAAAGGGACCGGCAGCAGTGGGGAAGGAGGGCGGGCAGTGTGACTGCACTGATGACCTCTTGAAGATCATCAGTTATAGGTAAGCAACCTGTTTATCTTCTTTGTGGTCTCTGTGCATCACACTGTTGGGAGATTAGCAAGCCACAAGAGTCTACCTGGAGGAGGGTGCAACGGTCCATCAGCAGGTAAGAGAATGTAGAACAGCACGGCCCACCAACGTATACTGATGTAAATATAAGTCCAGCGCATAGTGCTTCACGAAGGTATGTGAAGAGGATCAGGTGGCAGTCTTGCAAATGTCCTGGAGAGGAATGCCCCTCATGAAGGCCATGGATGTAGCCATGGCCCATGTAGAATGGGCCCGAATAGGACCTGGGAGATGCCTCTTGCCCAACAGGTAACAAAGCCTTATGGTTTCAGTCAACCATTTAGAAAGTCTCTGGGATGAGATCCGTTGTCCAAAAGATATGGGAGCATAGAAAACAAAAAGCCTGGAATCCTTTCGAGAAGGACTTGACCGATGAAGGTAAAAAGATAATGCTCGTTTGACGTTCAAGGAGTGCAGCCTCCATTCAGACTCACTAGCTGGATTTGGAAAAAATACAGGCAGATAAATTTCAGCATTTAGGTGAAACATGGATATCACTTTGGGAAGGAAGGTGATGTCTGGATGAAGCGAGACACCTTCATCGGTGAAGCGAAGGTACGGAGCGTTACACCATAGGGCTATAAGTTCACCCACCCTTCGTGCAGATGTAATCGCCACCAGGAAAGCCGTCTTCCAAGGCAAATGCTGGAAGGAGCAAGTAGCCATGGGCTCGAAGGGTTTCCGGGAGAGCATCTGTAGGACCAAGGAGAGGTCCCATGCTGGGGCAGGTTGCCTGGTAGAAGGATAAAACCTAGTAAGGCCCTTGAGAAATTTCTTTGTAACAGGATGGGTAAAGACAGAATGTCCATCAATCTGAGAGTGATTGGCCGATTGGCTGCCAGATACACCCGTAGGGACGAGATGGATAAACCTTTGTCCAACAAGGAGAGGAGAAAGTCGAATACAGCGGATAAGCCCATTGAAGGTGGATTGAGGGAGAGTGGGGTAGCGAACTGAACAAATCTTAACCATTTATAGGCATACGACTTTTGAGTGGATAGCTTCCTGCTGTTCAGAAGGATGTATTGAGCCCTGTCAGATAGCTGACTCACTGCAGATGCCATGCTGTTAGTTTTCAATGAGGTACATCGTGATGTACTACCTGACCCTGGTGGGTGAGGAGGAGATCCGCGGCTGGTTGAAGCTGATGGAAGATTCCCTTGGACAGGTAAAGGATCAGGGAGAACCAATGATGTCTGGGCCACCAAGGAGTGATGAGAATCCCTGTCAGTCGTTTCCGTGATATTTTCTGAACCCCTCTGGTAATTAGGGGAAATGGAGGCAAAAGGTAAACATGTCGCTGATGCCACGGAAAAAGAAGACCGTCCCCCATGGACAGGGGGTCCGCCCCTCCAGCAGAAAAGTTGGCATTTCCTGTTGCTGTGAGTGGCAAACACATGTATCTCCAGGGCTCCCCAGTCTAGAAAGATGGGCTGCAGAAACTTCCAATTGAGTTCCAATTCGTGGAGGGATGCTCCTCCTCGACTGAGGAGGTCTGCATATACATTCTGGTCCCCAGGAAGGTGTGTCACCATCAATGTGGAGCCCATTGCTTTGCAATCCTCCCATATGTTCAATGCCAACAGACATAGTTTCCAAGAGACTGTGCCCCCCTGCCTGTTGATATAGGACATAGCCGTTGTGTTCTCCGTCAGAATGGCCACCACCCTGCCCATAATCAATAGTTGAAAGGAGTGGATGGCATGGTGAATTGCCAAAAGTTCCAGAAAGTTTATGTGGTGGTGTGTGTGGTGCTGGGGCCACTTGTCCCCCACACAGAGGCCATTCATGTGTGCTCCCCAGCCCCAGAGGGATGCATCGGTGGTTACTGTGACTGATGGGGAAGGCTTGTGGAAAGGGGCTCCTTCCAGAAGATGATGTCGTTGTTGCCACCAAGTGAGGGATGTGAGTACATCCAAGGGAATGGTCATCTGACGGGATGGGGGATTGAAGTTGCACCTAAAGTGTCTGAGGAACCAAGGTTGTAAAATCTTCATGTGGAATCTGGCAAAAACAAGCACTGAAGTAGTAGCCACCATGAGTCCCAGGAGTTGCTGGACCTGACGTGCTGTAACGGTAGGGTTGCGTAGAAAGGCCTGGACCAGAAACACTATGTTGTCTGCTCGTTTTGGTGGTAGGAAGGCCTTGCAGGAACGAGTATCCAGTATGGCTCCTATGAACTGTACCCTCTGGGAGGGTTGCAGATGGGATTTCTTCTTGTTGATTCACAGTCCCAGCTCTTGTAAGAGATTGAGTGTAATGGAGATGTGTTGCAAGAGACGAGGTTTGGGCTCCGCCACTAGTAGCCAATCATCTATGTATGGAAACAGTGTTATACCTTGTAGTCTCGGGTAAGCTGCAATGACCACCATCATCTTTGTGAAGACTCTGGGGGCCGTAGAGATCCCGAATGGTAGGGCTCGATATTGGTAATGGGCTGTTCCAATGGTAAATCGTAGATATTTCCTGTAGGATGGGTGGATGCTGATGTGAAAATACGCATCCTGAAGATCCAGTGTGGCCATCCAATCCCCGCGATTGAGTAGAGGAAGAATGTTGGGTAGTGAGGTCATTCTGAATTTGTGGTAAATGGTGAACAGGTTCAGGGCTCGAAGGTCCATGAGTGGCCGAAGGCCTCCATCCCATTTTGGAACCGTGGAATAACAGGAGTAGAACCCGAGGCCCAGTTGGTTTGCGGGCACCTGTTCTATGGCCTGTTTGAGAAGGAGTGCCTGAACTTCTTCCTGGAGTGTGAGGGAAGGAGTGGTGGGGACGAAGGTTGGAGTGGGTGGGCTCTGAATAAATTTGATTACATAACCTTGACGGATGATAGACAAGACCCACTGGTCTGAAGTTATTCTGGACCATGCCTGGATGAATGGAGAAAGGCGAGTGTGGTCTGGAGAAAGTAGGTGGAAAGGGGGCTAGGGAGGGAAGGGCAGTCAAAGTCTCTGTTTAGGCTCAAGCGTGACTCATCGATGCTAATGAAGACATTCTCCGTGGGGACAGTGCCTGTTCTACCAGGGGCCGCAGTGAGGCGGGCTGCTCTATTTTTCTTGGTTTGCTTGGAGAATTTGGCACAGTGAGCGCACGAGTCAGTCCTGTGAAGTTCTCCGAGGCAAAGTAGGCACAGTGCATGACCGTCAGGTGGGGCAATTTTACTCCCACATTTGGTACACCTTTTAAAAAATCCCCAGCGTCTTTCCATACGAATGGTGAGGGGGGAGGGGGGAAGGTGAGGGAAGGAGTTTCTTCCTCCCCCCTTTCCCACTAGAAGGGGTTGAGACGTTCCCAGAAAAAAATAGTAATATATGATTTACCATTCCTACAGGGAAAAATAGCAGGAGTGTAGACTAATAGAAGTGAAAGTTCACTGACCGAAGCGAAGAGGATCAACTGATCTGAGTGGCTGTCAGAAGAGAACTGGTAGGTTGTTCGCTCCCACCTTGGTAGGCATGCACAGTGGGGCTTCTGGGCATGCGCACTGAGGCGTGGACGCAGAAATCAGCAGCTTTCAAGTTTACTGATCGAGATCAGTGCTGGCGCCAAATCCCAACGATGTGATGCACAGAGACCACAAAGAAGATCTGAATCTGCAGTCCAGTATCACTTCCATTTTGACTATGTTTACACTTAAGTGACCATAGAGTTCCCAGAGAAATTCCTGACAGATAATTAGGAAATAAATTAATGTTGAATATTTACCATCATGGTAATGATGACCATCTTTTGGATGACTAGAATTACAGCATCATGAAAAGCATAAAAAAATCCCATCAGATAGCAGTACTTCACTAGATACCCTTGCATTTATTTGTGCTATTACATGAGGCCCAACTTTCAACAGACAAAATGTTAAGTGTTTTTATATGCTATTCCATCTATAGAGTTTATTTGCTTCCATATAGATATTGAAAATTTACTTTAGCTTGCCAAGATGTTAAATCTGCCTTTGTTTCTGCTTCTTGCTTGACTAATTCTTCAAAGCGTTTTTTATTTTTCATTATTGCCTCCTCTATATTTTTTATCTTGAAACAGAAATCACTGTAAACAGCTTCAACTTCTTTTAACTCACTCCTGAAAAGGAACAAAAGTCAAACCACTCATCTATCTAAACATAATTAGAATTAATTGAAAACATATCTATTAACATAATAACATATCAAACCTAACAGAGTAATTTGATTCTAGTAAGACATTTAATCTAATTCATCTCGTACTTGTTTTATTTATTAATTTTTTTTAGTTGCTGCTCACCCAAAGGGTCTCATGGTGACTTACATTAAAAGCAATATGATAAAAACAACATATAAACAAATAACAAATATTAAATATTAACATTAAAATATTAAAACCCATGACTATCACCAAACCATTATTCAAGCAACCTAAACATGTAATTACTCTCCAAAGGTCAACCTAAACAATTCAGCTTTGCATGCCCTGCAGAAAATGAACAAGTCCAGCAGTGCACAGGTGTCATCTGACAGTGCATTCCACATGGCAGGGGCCACAAGTGAGAAGACCTATCCCCTGGTGACAGCCAACCAAGCCATCCTGGAGCCAGGCACCAGCAAAAGGCCCCAGATGTTGACTGAAGGGAGTGTAGGGGCTGCAATGGGAGATGTAGGTATGATGGTCCCAGACTGTGAAGGGCTTTAAAAATGAACACCAACACCTTCAATTGGATCTGGAGACTAACTGGTAGCCAGTTCAACTGACACAGAATTAGAGTAATATGAGCTGATCATGATGTTCTAGTAAACAACCTGGCAACTGGATTCTGGACCACCTGCAGTTTCCTAAGCATTGTCAAGGGCAGGGCTTTTTTTTGAGAAGGAATACAGTTCCATCTGCCTTGGTGTCAGGGGCTGTGGCCTAACATACAAATGAATTCCTGCTGAACTTTTTCTACCAAAAAAGCCCTCAAGGGTAGCCCAACATATAGTGAATTGCAGTAATCCAGTCTAGAGATGACCATTGCATGGATCAATGTGGTAAGGTCTAACTCAGACAAATCAGCCAGCTGGTAAGCCTGATGTAAGTGACAAAATGCTGACTGTGCTGCAATAAACACTTGTTTACCCAATGATAGCACAGAATCCAACCACATCCCGTCTCTTTATTTATTTTATTTATTTATTTATATTAAGATTTATACCCCGCCCTTCTCACCTAGGTGTCTCAGGGCGGCTTACAACACAGTAATTAAAACAATTTCAGTTTAAACAATTAAAATACCATTAAACCATAATTTAGTAAAAACAAGATAGAATAAAAACCGGCGGCCTATAGATACATTTTTTCATCCAGGATATTTTACATTGTCAGTTAATATCATAGGCCTGCCGGAAGAGGACTGTCTTACAGGCCCTGCGGAATTGCCCTAGATCCCGCAGGGCCCGCACCTCCTCCGGCAGCTGGTTCCACCAATAAGGTGCCGTTATTGAGTAGGCCCGATCCCTGGTGGATTTTAGGCGGGCCTCCTTTGGCCCGGGGACTACCAACAGGTTTTGTGAACCTGAACGTAGTACTCTCTGGGGAACATGTGGGAAGAGACGGTCCCTAAGGTAGGCAGGTCCTAGGCCATATAGGGCTTTACAGAGTCTACAGTTGTCATCTGGACACCATCTAGCATCTCAGTCTTTCCCAGCCACATGACCTCCATCTTGGATGGATTCAACTTCAGTGAGCACTCCCTTAACCACTGGACTACCACATCCAGGCATTGGAATAGTGCAGAGAGCTCTGCCACCAAGTCCTTATCCAGCAGGTTGAAGAGCTGAGTGTAACCAGCATATTGATTACACCCAACTCCAAACTTCCTGATGATCTTGGCAAGAGGGTGCATATATACATTAAATAACACCAAAAATGTTTGGATCCTATGGTACCCCACAATTCAGGTATCACTGAGAATACCTCTTCTCCTGGATAGCAACCCTCTGAGAGCATCCCTGGAGGAATGAGGCGAAACAGCTGAGCAGTACCCCTTACCCCCAATGAAACAAGGAGGCTGATCAGGATCAAATGGCAATTGTGCTGAAGGCTGCAGATAGGTCCAGAAAAATCTACAAGGCTTCTATGCCTTTATCTAGATGTAAACTGAGATTGTCAGCCAAAGCAACCAATGCTGTCTCAGTCCCAAAGTCAGACCTGAAGCCCAACTGAAAAGTCTCTAGAGCAATGTCACATCCAGGAAAACCTGGAGCTGCTTGGCCACTATTTGCTCAATTACCTTCCCCAGAAAAGGTAGATTAGACACTGGGCAGTAAATGGCCAGCTCCTTTTTAAAAAAAATCTTAGGAGGGTTTCTTTACCAAAGGTCTAACAATTGCCTCCTTAAGGGAGCTGCAGAAAAAGTCTTGTGAGGGAGACAAATTCATAATACGTCTCAAATTCATAATATATCTCCCTGACACCCTGAGCCAGTCCAAAAGACTCATGAATGAGGATCGCTATGCCCTCAGTTCAATGTTGATGGAGGATTGAGTATCCTGTAGGAGTAATGTCAGTGAGGGGAACTACCTTAGCCTCACCACCCAGTTCTCAGTCAAGCACACCAGGTCAAACCATCCCTCCAGGATAGTCTCCTGGAGAATTGTGGTCTTATTTCTTACTGACCTGGCATTACACAGCAGCAAGGTTGAAGAGAAGAAAATTAACTATGCATGTATACTGTCATTTCTTGGGATGGGATGGAGATTACAAGGTTTTGAGCATTTCCATATCTCGTCACCCTTCATGAAACAAATCTCCTCCCACCAGTATATCTCCCTCTCCCCCTACCGCTATTTTACAGGAATAGCCTGGCTAGCAGTGTGCACCTAAGTGTGTTGATTCAGAAATAATGTCCAATTGAATCCAGTGAGCTTTATTCTCTCTAGTAAGTAAAATTAGAACTGTAATCTTAGCCCTTCTTCAACTAGTGACATGCTTGTATTAACAATCAATCAGGGTAGTCAAGGACCACTTAAATCAGTGACATAACATTCAGAGTGATGAGTGGGATGAATCTACAAGACAAAAGAAAATGTGAAAATGTGAATTACATTGGGCTGACCTCCTGTAACAAGTTGCTTTGCATGTTTTGTAACAAAAATCAGCAAAAAGAAACTTCCAATGATTTTCTAAGGCCACAAAATATCAGCCAGATCTTTAATAAAGCATAAATAATAGGTGCGAGATGGTCATTAATAATTTCAAATGATTTAATATTTATACATATACTCTACTTTAGCATAGGGCTCCAAGCAGCTTGCTATCCAGACTGTTGATCATGCTCACTCTTACTTAGCCTCAGTTGTTGTTGTTGTTAATTATATTTGTTAATCACCCTATCCCAGTTTACCTACATAGCCCAGAGCCTATGCCATGTACAATAAAGGCATACAGTATTTGCTCCTGATGTTCTTTTGGTATTCTCTGCCCATTTCCTGAAATAGTGGAACATTTATAAGTGCTAGCTTTTTTCATATAAAACATGGCAGTAACAAATCACACAATCCCACATCAAAAAGATTATGGCCTTAATCCAGAGAAAGTTATTTGCCACCAAGTCAATGAGATGGTTTAATCAATACAAGCTTGAATGTCACTGATATCAATGGTTCTATAAAATACAGTTTAATTAACTTTCTCTAGAACAGAATAATTCCTAATAAGGATAGCCCAAAATGTGTACTATGCAGTGCCACAGATTATCTTGTTCATGAAGATAATATCTGTATTTGAATATAAGGTTATCATATTTGCACTATGTAAATAAAAACTGCACAAATAGAAACTGTAAGAATATTCTAAATGCAATTCCCCAAGCTGTGGTGGCTACTGATGAGTGGGATGAATCTACAATGCATTTTTCATTTCTTCAGTATCACCTGGAAACAACACATATTGACCAAAATCAGGGCTTTTTTTGAGCAGGAAAACATAGGAACACAGTTCTGGCTGGCTTGGTGTCAGGAGATCTGCCTAATATGCAAATGAGTTCCTGCTGGGCTTTTCCTTCAAAAAGCCCTGTACAAAACAATGGTGATATCAGGGGAGGGGCCTAATATAAAAAATGAGTTCCTGCTGGGCTTTTTCTACGAAAAAAGCCCTGACCAAAATTGTCTGTTCATGCTGGCAATTTGATGTATTCCAACCACTATAAAAATAAAGCAGTCACCTTCTCATTAATTCTTGCTCAAATAGTCCATTCTAGCATCAAGAAGTTTTACTGATTCAGTTAACTGTTATACCTATGTTAACTTCTGACTGAGCAATCATTTCATCAAGGAGCACAGAAGTTTAGTTCCTAGATTTAAAAAATCCATACTAAGAGGAACACAGGTGTCCTCTGGAAAGGCTCCTCCTCAGAGTAAACACAAAATGGCCTGGCAACTGCAATGGTATTAGAGCCATGGAATCCTGGTTACTGACCAATGAAAGTGTTTACATTCACCCCAGTTGAAAATTTGGAGCTCCAGTAAATCAATATTAGTTTTTTTAATCTGACAAAATCCAACTGTCTTTTATTAGCAATCAGAATGCTAACCTGAGGTGCAGATTATATTTTACTATAATGTAGTTGAAACAAAAAATGACTCTTTCCTGGGGAAATTCTGGATGATCAGTGTTCTGAATTAGAGCACTAATCACTCAAATTTATATGGCAGAATACAGACTCCTGTACCACTTGTGGGATAGGGCTGAGTATAAATCAAAAAATTAAATTGAATTAAATTAAATTAAATTCTTATCTAAATAGCCTAATAAAATAAGCACAGATGGCACAGCCAAACCCTCACAAAGAAGTAGTTCTTTTCTGAGATACTTCCTATTGCATTTCCAGTTCAGTATTAATGCTTGCAGCAAAATCTGAAAGCATTCAAGGATAGGATATAAGAGACAAAATAAGAAAAATGAATGTATTTTAAATGCTTAAAATATTTGCAGTTTTTAATCCTGGAAGTAAAAGCTAAAGTCTAGTAGGTATAAGAAACATCACAGCAAGTATCATGAGACCCATGAACATGATCCTGGGGAATCAATGTGTAGACAACTTGGACAAAAAGTAGGAAAATGGGATTTTGCATTGTACACATTTATTTTTTTAACATTTTACACTAATTTTGCATATGTACACGGTTTTGTATTTTTTTTTTACATTTGAGATGCAAGTGTTTGAATTTGGCTTGATTTTTTCCTATTTTCCAAATATGCTTGCAATTGCTGACTCAGTTCTGGATTAAATGATAGGGAGTTTGCTCATCACAAAAGGCTACTTGGGAAACAGCACTTTAGAAGTTTAAAATGTACTTACTCAGTACGATTCAACAACATCTCAGCTGCTCTTCTTTTCTGATACATGGATATTTTTTCTTGTTCATACTCTTCTGTAATTTTTTTATGTAAGTCTCTGACATCCAGAAGTTTCTGATGAACATTATCATATCTAGTTTTTGTCTTTAAAAGAAGTATAGAAATTACATTGACAATGAAAAGATGAATAGCACAATTATTCTCACTCATTCATGTAGAGAGAAGATATAATGCTATAACTCTTACATTTTTTCCCATTTTTCTATGCAGTATTAGAACAGGAAAGAAGTTAAACTGAAATAATTTTCTACTGGAAATGTTCGCATATCTTGGGTTTAAAGTTGTATAGTTTTGGTCAAACCTACACACTATTGTTGGCCTTTGCTTTCAACAGATTACCACATTTTTGTTTCTGATCTTATGAATTCTGTTGTAATTTGTATGCGTTCAGATGTATGTTCTAGCACTTTGACAAAGCTACAAACAAGAATTTTGAAGGAACATATGTCAAGTCAATTGACAAAGTTAATATTTATTTGATTTACCTCTTCATAAGTCTTTTTAATTTCTTCTATACAATTATCTTCATAATTCAGCTTTTCTCCCAGCAGAGGGCTGTATTTCTTCATGAAGTCTATGTTCTCCTGAATTTTTGCATTAGCAACTTCTATTTTTGTCAGTTGGCTTACTGCATCCTGCAGTTGTTGATTTTTATCCTCGAAATGCAACTGTAATTCTACAATATCTTGAGAACAATTCTCCCATTCTGTAGAAGAAAAATTTCTAACTATACAGCAAATTACATCTATGTCATAAACAGATTAAATATATGATGGGAAATATTATGAAATGTAGATATGAGTACAAAAAAATGGATTCAGATCATTGGTCATTAATCAATCAAGCATATTCTTGTTTTCATTGGTTTTGATGGGTGATTAAATGTACCCAATGATGTATTCTTTCTCCAAGGGATCCTCCATGGCAAATACCAACTATATTTTAAAAGAATATAAAAATTACAAGACTAACAAAGGGAGTCAGCTGCACACTCTTCTTGTCCGTTAAAGTGCTGTCTTCTAGATTTGAGTACAGTAGCACCTTAGAAACCAACAAGATTTTGGGGGTAGAAGCTTTTGAGAGTCAAAGCTCTAGTCATCAGCTACTAAACTTTTGGCTCTCAAATACAGATGAGCATGAACTGGCTAATAAACTAAAATTTGTCACAAATTTTTGTTGGTTTGTGGTTCATGAAGCAATGTTTGTGGACCCAGCATGAATATTTCACAAATTTTAGTGCTGTTCTTGGCAGTATGTGAATGGATAGATTTCCAGACATACTGTCTCCACTCAATGAAACTGTCTATAAAACTCTAAAGCAACAGTGGGAGTGGAATTCTCCAATAGGAGCTCTCCAAAACTTAACAGGCACTGCTACTGCTGGCTGCCAATAACAGAGTTCCCATTCTGCTCTGATTAGAAAGCTATATATTAGAGATAGGCATAAATCAAAAAGTGAACTGCAGTTCAAGCACAAACTGGGCTAGTTCATAGTTCATTTTGAACCAGTTTGTTTGGTTGCACCATGTCCAAACTGGAAAATGAACCCACCTTCACCAACAAATCACACCATCCCCTCCAGACAACATGTTCACCATGGGGGAACCCACAACCGTCAAGGGGATCCCTGACTCTCACCTCCAGCTTTGGAAAGGGGGGGGAGGATGATGACTTCCCCAAAGGCTGGAATGCATTGGCTGCAGCATACCTGGCATGACTTCTGATTGACCTGATGAAGCCAGTCTTCTCAACAACTGAGGGAAAATGGGAGAGCAGGGCCACCTGGTGGGAGCAGGGAGGGGGAACAAGTTCAACAGGGAAGAGAAGGGTCAGAGCTGGGGAGGAAAAGCATGAATCAGGAGTTAAAGAGGGTCTGCTGGAACAAGAGAAGAGACTCCCTTCTCCAGGAGAAACTGTGAGTGCGTTGTGGGGAGAGGAATCTTGGCGACTGAACCACCCTCTCTTACATGGTCTGAGGCTCAAAATGACTAATCTCTGAGAACCAAAGCTAGAATTGGAACCCTGGAACCCACTTCTAAGCAAGGTGGACCCACTCAACCCACAGAACTGGACACTACTGTATATTACTGCATACGCTCAGTTCAGTTCCACACCCTGTTTGCATCACAGTTACACAAAGAGGCAGGGAACCTGTTAAGTCAACTAGCAGAGCATATTCATTTATTCTCTCCTGATTATGGACTTTCCCCTGCTGGAGTTTGGGTGTTAGGTGGACTCAGAACTCTGAGACATCCTGTCTCTCTGCTCACACCAAGCAGTAGGACTGAGCTACTGGATGTTTTGGCAGACTGAGGACCCATGTTCTACATTCTCCTGAGTGTGAACTACTCTCCCAGCTGGCATTTGGGCCTTAGGTGAACTCAGGGCTCTTTGTCACCCTGTCTTTCCGCTCATGCTGAGTGGTGAGGTACAGCAAGTGGGTGTCTTGGCAGAGGACCCATATTTTGATTGTGATTCCTCTCTCCTGCTGGTGTTTTTGCATTAGGTGGGCTCAGGGCTCTTTTACACCCTCCTGATTGTGAACTCCTCTCCCCTGCTGGGGTTTAGATGTTAGGTGAACTCAGGGTCCATGGCCATGCAAGAGAGGTTGGGCCAAATCATAGCCTTTCATGACCAGTAATCCAGGGGATTGGTGTCAGTGGGCTCAGGGGACTTGGCAAGGTACCTCTGCCAAATCCTCCTCCATTGCATGCCTGGCATCCTCACAGCTTCTGATTTCCCAGTTCACTACTGATAACCAATTGTGGGGCTTCTACCTGGTTGGGCTCTTTTGAGGCAAAGGTGCCAGGCTGCAGTTCCTCCTCCTCCCCAGCCTTTGCTACCCGCTGTTCCCTCTGGCCACATCTGTTAGCCTGTAGCCTCCTCACTCTTTGCAGAGCTCACATTTCTACTGCAAAAGATCTGTGTTTAGGCAAACAATGATGCTGTCAGGTACAAGTCCCTGACAAGGATTTGTCTCTAACTTGTGGTTCAGAAACTGTCTACTGATTTTCCTAATAGTACTGTCCTTGGTAATGAAGAGTCACTTATCCAAAGTATATTCATTCATCCATAACTATACTGTTTTAGGTGTTCCTACATGTATTCATACACATATACTGTATTAACCCATGTATTACAATACCAGTATTTACTAACTCTCATATATATTCATTGTATTATTTTAAGACTTACGTAGATTATTGCTGGTAACAAAGGAGGCTGCAGTAGAGGGTAACAAAGGAGGCCACACTGCGGGAAGCAAGGGCCTAATCTAGTCTCCCTGGTAATGGAATATAGGTACCAAAGAAAGATATCTGCAAGCTGGAATGTGACCTTGGAGAAGAGTAACATTGGAGTCTGGGAACTAATTCAAAGACTTTTGAGCAGGAGACATTTAGGTGGGAGAAATTATGGGATATTAACCTATAACTTATATTTGGGCTGTAACTTTTGTTTTGTGCCAGTCTGGCAAGACAAGAGGTCTGGTGTGCATATATTACAAGTATTTGCTACCTGATTCTTCATTAAAAGCTTCTTTTGCATTTATTCAAGAAGTCTTGTGATAGATTCTGGGCAAAACAGATGCCTTTTATCTGGGTGTCATAGAATTGCCAGGCCCTGGAGAAGCTCTGACTCTTCTGATGGGGCAGGGGAGGGGGAAGGCTAGATTCTGTGCCTCTTAGTCACCAGCCAGCTGCAGCTGAGCAATCAGACAAGGAATCACAATTAGGAGGCTATGAAATGTGTGTTTCATCTCTCATCCCGAAGCTGATGGTCAGTCAATTGCCCTGTTTCCTCCAGGATCTCCAGGTCCAGAAGAGCAACATTGCCACAGGTATAGAGGGGATTTACAGTCCTGATGCAGCTCAGCCCACCTCAGAGCTCAGCACTGGCAATCAGTTGCAGAAGAAGGAGAAACATTGCCAGAGATGTGAAGTAGTTGTCAGAGGTGCGACATAAGCTTTGAAGCATTTAAAAGTATGGGGGAGGAGCTCTTCAGCATGTCTTCAACATGTTCCTTTAGTCACTAATCTGCTGCTGTATGAGTCTCACTTTTTGGAAAATTGACCTTGCCCTGTTTTGATAATTCTTGTATAATTTATGGAATCTATTTATTAAACTCTGGCATCCTGCCTCTGATAAACAGTTCCTATTATCTGCCTGGGTTAACTCTGCATATTCTGGCACCTGCCAGAAGCAGAACACTGGGGGGTCACAGTCTATACAAGCCAACTTGGTCGGATCACCTAGCCCTTAAGGCCCATATGGAGATGTCGCCCCAACCCTGTATGGGCAGAGAGCCTATTTTGGCTTGCCCTCGGGGCCTGATGGACCCGGAACGGTTCCAAATAGCCCTGAGGGATCCCTGGCCCACTGGCGATTCCCTCGATGACCTGGTGGAAGTCTGGCAAGACCAGCTATCCAGGGCCATCGACGAAATTGCACCCCGGCGCCCTCTGCGCCCTCGTGTGAGGCTGGCTCCATGGTACACCTTGGAGTTACGCCAGCTGAAGCAAGGGCTCAGACGACTAGAGAGGTGGTGGAGGCATACTCAGGACGAAGTGACGAGAACATCCTATAGAACGTTTATGAAGTCATATGAGATGGCAGTCAAGGCTGCAAAGAAACAATACTTTGCAGCCAAGATCGCATCTGCAAATTCGCGCCCAGCACAATTGTTTAGGGTAATTGGAGATCTTATAACACTGCCACAAGGCAAACCAAACGTTAGAGAATTGGAGATAGGCTGCGAGGCATTTGCGAAATATTTTGCAGATAAAATCTCGTCACTCCGCCAAGACCTACCTATCACATTAGATACAGTAAGTGAAACTGAGGCTCCGCGCCTGTCTTCGGATTTACTGCTGGACCACTTCGACCCACTCAGCCTGGAAGAAGTTGATGGAATTCTCTCTGCTGCTCGCCCAACAACATGCGATCTGGACCCTTGCCCCTCTTGGCTGATTAAATCTTGCCAGAGGGAGCTTAGATGTCCTTTATGGGACATCATAAATAGATCCCTCTTAGAGGGGCATTTTCCAACGCCTTTGAAAGAGGCCTTGGTCCGTCCCCTCCTGAAAAAATCTACAGCAGACCCGGCTGAATTGGCGAACTACCGACCGGTGTCTAATTTACCATTTTTAGGTAAAATTATCGAGAGGGCAGTGGCGTTGCAGCTACAGAGATTTCTAGATGACGCTTCTGTCCTAGACCCGTGCCAGTCTGGCTTCCGACCGGGTCACGGGACGGAGACGGTCTTGGTCGCCTTGGCAGATGACCTCCAACGGCAACTGGATCGAGGCGGTGTAGCGGTGCTGATGTTATTAGATCTGTCGGCTGCATTTGATATGGTCGACCATCGGCTACTGATCCACCGCCTCGCCGACACTGGGGTTAGGGGGTCCGCTTTACAATGGCTCTCCTCCTTCCTCATGGGTCGGGGACAAAGGGTGGCGATTGGGGGTGAACGATCCCAGAGGCACACACTAGATTGCGGGGTGCCTCAGGGAGCAGTCCTCTCCCCGATGTTATTTAACATCTATATGCGCCCCCTTGCCCAGATTGCCAGGAGGGTTGGGCTGGGTTGCCATCAATATGCAGATGACACCCAGCTCTATCTGCTAATGGACGGCCGGCCCACCTCCGCCCCGGGAAACCTGGATTGGGCGTTACGGGCTATCGCAACGTGGCTTAGACTGAGTGGGCTGAAGTTAAACCCGGCAAAGACAGAGGTTCTCTGTGTGGGTCGTGGCACTCCAGGAGGGGAAATATCTCTCCTGACCTTCGATGGTGTGCAGCTAAAGGCGGCGCAGCGGGTGAAGAGTCTGGGTGTCTTGCTGGAGCCTTCATTATCAATGGAGGCCCAGATAACAGCCACTGCCAAGTCAGCATTCTTCCATCTGAGGCGGGCGAGGCAGTTGGCCCCTTTCCTGGAGCGTCGGGACCTAGCAACGGTGATCCATGCGACGGTCACCTCACGATTGGACTACTGTAACGCCCTCTACATGGGGCTGCCTCTGTGCCGGACCCGGAAGTTACAACTAGTGCAGAACGCGGCGGCCAGGCTGTTGCTTGGTTTCCCAAGATGGGAACATGGTCGGGGCTACACGAGCTGCACTGGTTACCGATTGTATACCGGGTCCAGTACAAAGTGCTGATTATTACCTTTAAAGCCCTATATGGCCGAGGACCGGCCTACCTGAAGGACCGTCTCTCCCCGTATGAGCCCCAGAGAGCACTGAGGTCAGTAGGAAAAAACAGACTGACTACCCCTGGGCCAAGAGAAATTAAACTACAGAACACTCGCACACGGGCCTTTTCGGCTGCGGCCCCATATCTTTGGAACCAACTCCCAGAGGAGGTGCGGGCCCTGCAGAACCTTGATCAGTTCCGCAGGGCCTGCAAGACCACCCTCTTTAAATTAGCTTTTATGAACAGCTGAATTATAATTCTACAACGAAGAAATATCCGCCATCAGCATTAACTAGAATAGCGTCAATGATAATGTTATGGTTTGCTTTAATTAATGCTCTAACTGGTTTTTAAGGTTAAATTAATGCTCAATTTTAATGTTCTTAATGTAATTGTTTTATTAATGTACCATTGGTCATTGTGTTGTTTATTACTGTTCTATTTATTAATGTACCCTTGGTCATTGTGTTGTTAGCCGCCCTGAGCCTGCTTCGGCGGGAGAGGGCGGGATACAAATAAAATTTTGCTTACTTTACTAACTTGTACTCCCCTTTATTACAGAGAGGATGCAACCTGATGGTGATGCCTACCTGCAACCTCTCTGCCAAGGTCCTGACCTGTGAGAACAGCCAGAGGCCAGTGCCTGGTCCAGCCCTTGAAATAGGGGATGACTTGCCCCAGGCTGTTCATATGGGTGCATGGGATGTCAGTGGTGTCCTGGAAGGGCTTGAGAATATGTGCCATTTTGGAGAGGGTCAGCCGGTCATTAGAGCTAATGCTGAGCTCCTCTTCCCCATGAAGGTTGGTCATAGAGGAGATGAGATCCTTGTGCTCCACTAAATGAGCTGTCATGGCATAGGTGGAGTTCTTCATCCTCTTGTGCAGTAGACAGGCAGACTTGAAGCTGTGTGAGAAGTCTGGAGCAAGGATGGCATATCAAGGTGTGCAGGATCCCAGCTGGCCTTGCCAGTGCTAACCAGTCCCAGAGCCTCTTCACCACTGGTTGAAGTATGTGTGCCAGGCAGATGATGCCCTTGAGGTGCATACATTTCACCTTTGCCAGTATGCTGGCACTGGCTTCCGTGACCATGTAAGAATGGATGTTGCTGCTGCCACCTATTCCCTCAGGTGTCTCCCTATCACAAGTGATGACCTTTTGCGCCATGTGGTCTGCATCCATCCACTGCACTTGGAGCAGAACCACTTTGTAGCTCAATGGCAGAATTGTCCCCTCCTGGGGCTTAGACTGTGCCCCAACAGTCGTACTGGCAGCTCCAGAGGTCTGTTGTGGTGCACAGTTCTGCCTTGCACTCTGGAGGCATGAGCCTTGAGCATCACCATTGCAGCTGGTGAAAGGCTATGTCCTCCACAAGGGAGGAGGGTTGGCCATCCACAGCAATCATGTCACCAATGAAGTGAGTGCCTGCTTCCCAGGGGTGGAATTCTAGCAGGAGTTCCTTTGCATATTAGGCCACACACCCCTGATGTAACCAGTCCTCCAGAAACTTACAAGGCTCTTTTTTGTAAGCTCTTGGAGGATTGGCTACATCAGGGGTGTGTGACCTAATATGCAAAGGAGATCCTGCTAGAATTCTACCCCTGCTGCTTCCTGGGCCCTCCTCACAATCCTTTTGACCTCTTGGAGGGTAGCACACTTTGATGTCTCAACTGCAGCAGTCCCTGCTGAGAGGGAGGGAGTCTTTTACCTCTGGTGGAAACATAGTTGGGTGCACACTTTGCAGGTGGATGCTGAACAAATGTTGGGGCGGGTTTGAGCCCCTTCAGACATGGGTTCAGTACACCTGGTACTCTGCCACACAGGGGTCACTGTCAGAGTTCTGCTCTCCAGAGAGTGTTAACAACTGCTGGTGACTCTTGGCAGTGCTACTAACAACTTTTGCCCCTGCAAAGAGCCCCATGGCCAGGAATGGATCAACGGCAGGAGGCTCCTGGACCCCTGGTGATGCCCTGTTAGGGCCCTGCTCCAGTGGCCTGGCAGGATGGGTTTGATACCCAGTGGTAGAGGTCTGTAGTATTCAGGGTGTGGAGGACTTCCTTCCACGATGAGCACCCTTCACACCCACTGTCACCCTCACAGCACAGTGGTGCTCACACTCAGGAGGGGTGGGAGTGAATAAATGTAGAAGACCCTTGGGGGGGGGGGGTCTGTAACTGGAACCATCCCCAATGTAGAGTTCACCACAGGTTGTGTCAGCCTGGGAGAGGGGGGGGGGCTCTGAGCTGTGGGCAGAGGACATGCTTCCTTTATTTGTCTGTTGCATGTGGGGTGCCCACAAAGCTATTGCCATGTGGTAACTTTGGGGATCCCCTGTCAGAAGTTTCTTGTCATGTGTGCTTTTCTGTTGTTTATCAATTTAAATGGAAAACTCTGATTTCCACTGGTCTGGTGGGACAAGGGTTCCAGCCAAGCTGTTGTGGGATTACTGTGAGATGTCCCTGCCAAAATCTGGGGATATCTGCTTTTCTGTCCTTCAGAGCCTGCCTTTGGAGAAGTGGGTGGTTGAAAGCTTAGGAGTGATGCTTGCCTTGTTTTGTGTGTCTGGCTTGAAGGGGTCCTGCCCAAATGAAGTTTCCTTGAGTTTGGTATCACTGGCTTGTCGTGAGTCATTCCATAGACTCCTGACTGTAAATGCATCTGTCTTTGCTAGAGAGAGAACTGGGGAGACCTTTTAGCAGGATCCATAACTGGGATCCCAGAGATGTGATCCTGCCCCCAACTTTGAGAAATTGTAGAGGAGTGGGCAGCAGGGGAGGTTTCCTATGTGTTTGTTGTGTGTAACTTGTATTGTATACACTTTTGAACCTGTGCCTGACATTTTCTCCAAAAGCACCTTCCTGGTTAGACATTAGTCCTGTTGGGTTTGCAATGCTTGCAATAATGCTTCCCACCTTCAGTTTCTACTACAGACATTCTCAGCAACTTTGATTCTATTTTGGGGGGCTTCTTTTATCCTTCCTTCCCCCTCCTTGTGTTTTTGCTGTTTTCTCCCCTCCTTTGAAAACAATGCAGGATGGGGCACCTTCTTTGGTGGACCATAACTCAGACTCTGTAAATCCAGTTGTCAAACTCGTAGGGCAGGTAGAGGAGTCAGCCAGATATCCACAATGAGTCTGGTGTCTCTAGTTTGCACATGATCCATTCTATATAGTCCTGAACCTGCACCTATCATTTCCCCAGAAAGCATTTTCCTGGGGGTACCCTTTGGGGGGGCATAATTTGGACCTCATATATTTAATTGTCATCAAACTTGGAGGGCAGGTAAAGGAGAGTCAGTTGGAGATCCCCTGTGAGTTTGGTGTTTCTAGCATGATTGGGGGGGGGGTGTTTCTATCACATCACAAACTTCACAAACTGAAACAATTCATGTAGCATCAAAAAGTTCATGGTCCATGGTACGCAAACTATGTATGCCATGAACCACACCAAACCATGTTTTCCTGGTTCATGCCCATCCCTACTCTCGAAAGCTTATACCCCCTCCCATATTTTGTTGGTCTCTAAGGTTCCTTTGCAATCAAATTTAGCTGTTCTACTGCACGCCAACATGGCTACCCTCTGAAACTTGTTCCTTTCTGGCACTTTAGGCATTTTTCTCCCAGTCCAGCTTCAATAACAGATGCAAGCAAAACTGGGGTGGGGGGTGGGTGGGGGGGATGAGGATGCAGTAGAGCACAGTCAGGAAAGGTGTGGCAGGGAGCAAATTTTATCTGTCCTGAAACACACACTCTGGTTTTTTAAAAAAAAAAATAGGCTCCCACCTTATTTACATGATTGCAAGTAGTTGCCTACCCTTTTCACCTCCCCAGACCAATAACTGTTGGAAGGGGAGCTGATCTGTGTCAGGAGGCACTATAATCTGAAAGCTCTTTACATAAAATTACAACTGTTACAAGATCTCCAATCCTAAACCAACAGGTTTCCCCCACTCTCTACAGAGTTAATGCAATCCCTCCTCGTTACCTATCTCTTGCATCTCATCTAGCTTAGTATGTTTGTGTGTGTACTTCTGGATAGCAAGAAACCTTACTCTTTGCTTCAAATCCCTTTCTAGGTTATCTGCTAGCTGGAGGGAGGCAATCTGTGACCCCTCTGCCTTTATCCCCTCCCCTATTTACACAGCAATGGGTTTTCCTCTTTTGTTTTAAGGCACATAAGAAGGCTGAAGCTGCCTACTAATCACAGGGGATAGGAAGCTGTAGCACAGTATATCTGTCCCCTCGATCTGCCCTGCCTGTACATCTATGGTCGTTTTCGCACTTAGCATTTGCTCCCCTTATTCCACGGCGCAATTATGTCCGGCTCATTTTCCTCGTTTTCGCACATGGACTCATTTGCGGAGTCGCTTTCCATGAAGCCCCGGCTCAAATCGTTTTCCCACTGGCATCGACTTGAGTTCGATGCCCTGTCAATCATTTTTTTTTAAGCGCAAGTCTGGTTGCGTAAGGACGTAATAACGTAACATCGAGCAGTCACAGCTGTTCCTTCCCCTTCTTTTCGTGGACAAACCGCATCACGTGTGCTGCTGCTGCTTATGGATTGGCTGCAGCTGTAGTATCCTCCACAGCCCTTTATGTATTAACAGAAGCATTCACAGTGGACAATCCTAGCACTAGATTCCCCCCCCCCCAAATTCTGAAGTTGCGAAATATCGCAATAACGAAGAGAGAGAAATCGAGGGGTTTGTGTGTGTGTTTGTGTTGGCAGCTTCTTCCTTTCCCAGCCTCGCTCCCTCCCGAGTGGCGAAGCTGGGATTTCCTCCGCGCTCTTCCCCCTCCCCGGCTGGCGCTTGCAACGAGGACCTGACTGATTCCTGCTGCCAGAGCTCCCCCCCCCCACCCCATTCTCTCCTTCCCCTTCTGTGGCGCGTGTGAAGAGCGAGCTCGCGTCTATTTTCTAACCGAGCGGAATGTAGCCAGGGAGAAGAATGCAGGACTCCAACTTCCCATTTTATACATGGCGATTTTGTGCAGGTCCAGAAATCCTGGTGGCACAGCTGAGGGAGGCATTGCCTTTTTAAAACACACACACATGAACGCTTTGGCCCACGCCGGCACTAGATTCCCCCCCCCCCAACAATGTATAATGTAGTTGCGAGATAACGCAACAGCGAAATAACGCAACTAAAGTCAATAATAATAATAAAAAAATTCTAACGAAACCAATTGAAGTGGCAATTGAGGCTATTCCAGGAGGGTTTTTTTTTTCTATTTGTTAATTTCGAAATATCGCTATTACGCAAGAAATATGAAGTTTAAAAAAAAATGGCCGTGCGGGCACTTTTGGGAAGCGCCGCGAACGGCTGATGATTGGCCAAGGGGGTGGATGGGGTGGGAGGACGGAAAGGGAGAGGGTGACGCCCACAAAGCAGTCGATCCGGCGTGGATGGATTTCCCACAGCAAACTCCGAGGAGTGGATCCGGTGTGGATCCGGAGGTTTTCAAAAACTCCGGAAGCATGTTGAAAAACATACTCTGGCGTGAAACCCCTGAAGCGCTGGAGCAAACCGCAGCGCCGGAGCAACAGGTGCGAAAACCAGGAAAAGATCCGGAGGTAAATGGGGTGCTACACCGGAGTAAATGCGAAAACGCTCTATGTGTACTTTCTCCTGCACGGATAGCTTCTCTATCTATCCTTTCCAGCTTACAAGGTAGGCCAGCTGCCTCTAAAGAGGAATGGTACATCAGAAAATTATATTCCCCACTTTTATAGGTATTTTCATACCTTTCTGAACAGCTATGGGAAGCTGTTGGAGCCTCCAAAGTGACAGGTAATCAGAATTTAGATGTAGTTTTTTCCTACGGCGTATTTCAACCTCCAAAGCTTCTTCAGCAGCTTTACACTCATGTTCTAGTCTTGAAACTAACTCTGTAGCCTCTGTCAAAACAGCTGTTGTTTTCTGCTTTAAAGGCTGTATATCTTTTAAAAATCAAACATGAAAAAATACATACAACAGCATTTCAGGTATATCTGAATAATATAAGTTTATTATCTCTTTTCCTGGTAAAATGCCTTGGGCCCCTTCTAGGAAGGAAAGGTAGGACATAAATATTCTAAATCAAGTAAATAGACATCTTTAAAATGGACAATTTTGGCTTCATTTTCATCATATTAATATGTTACACAAACTGTCCTTGAACATAGTACCCTAAAGTACAGAACCTATACATAAATCACGCACACAATCTTAGCCAAAAGGCTGAGAAGTGATATACACAAATCAACATTTCATTGCAACAGAAATTCTGCACATTATTTTACTGCAAAAAACAATAAACAACCCTCCACACATTTAATTAAGTGGTTTCCAAAAACCCTACCCCTTTGTTAATTACTGAGATCAATTCAGCTGTTCATACATACATGAATGAAACATGAAGCAGAGTGAGACCATTGGTATAGTGAGATCAGTACTGTTTACTCTGACTAGCAACAATACTCCAGGGCTTTTATTTGATTATTTTAACTAGAGTTTGAACCTAAGACCTTCTGCAGGCAAAAAAGATGTTATATCACTGAGCGCTTACTTCTCAGTGCTGACTCAATTCAAGACATTTCTGCTGTGAAGAAATAAATGGGCAAGAGCTCACATTTGAACATGGTTTATTTCTGCCACAATCACTGGGATTAAATATTTATTTTACTAAATCCACCAGTTTGCTCAAATACCCATAAAAATTCTAGAACAAAATAAAAGATGCGGACCAAGGCATGGAGAAATGCATGGTAAAGTAAGATCCAAATAGGCAGCTGTGTTGGTCTGAAGTAGTAGAACAAAATAGGAGTCGATTGCACCTTTAAGACCAACTTTTTTCTGAAAAAGTTTTCTGAATTTGTTAATTTTATTATTCTGCTATTGGATTTTAACTTTGTACCACTTGGCATTCCAAACCCCACCAGCTACATGTGGCTCTGCTTACTGTATCTCATTCCTCACCTGAAGAAGTGTGCATGCACACGAAAGCTTACGTTCTGAATAAAACTAAGTTGGTCTTAAAGGTGCAATTGACTCCTATTTTGTTATGGTAAAATAAGATATTGAAAGTATCTAGGGTTGCAATCCTAAGAGCACTTTCCAGGAAGTAAGTCCCAATGAATAAAATGGAACTTACTTCCAAGTAGACCTGCTCAGATTTGTTCCCTAGATATCCTTGTTTCAAGCTACGGTGATGGGATTGTATCTTAAAACCAGAATTTAACTAACTTTCTGAGCAAAATCAGTTTCTTCCACAAATACCAACGGGAGGAAAAACAGATAAGAATGACAGTTTAACATTCGCTTGAATGGTTTACCAGTCAGACCTATTTCAGTCAGACCTATTTCACTGAGGCTTTATAAGTTTTTGGTGGATAATGGTTAATGAGTCCTTTGTGATCTCTATTTGATAAGTAAGGAAAACAAATATTAATAGTTGAAACAGTTCTGCTGAAATTGCTTTGAGAAGGACCTTCTAGCATTAGGATATAGTGCTTTGTCCCTAAAGTGCAGAAAGAAACTAACAAGCAGAACCCAAATACACAGAAGCAAGGGACAAGTCACTTTTGCTTGATAGAACAAATTAGTCTTGTGGATCTATAGTAGATGATTTTCAAAAATGGCATCATTTTGAACAATTTTTCCAGAGTATTACAGAGATCTGTCACTACAGCAAAGGGCCATTTCTTTGTTGATCCCTTCACTTGAGGAATTACAATCCTCTACACTGCCAACAATTGAAACAGCTAAATAAATTAGGGCTGACATTGCAAAAATGATGCAATGAGTGTGCGCAAAATACTCCTAGAATACTCCTAGAATAATAGTAAAGAAAAGCTTCACCCACTGCAGGGTTCATGACCAGTGGGAAATCAGCTAGCAGAACACCAATCATTGTCTTTACTGAAATATTTGAAAGTTCTGAGCTCTAGGTGATAAACTGAAATCTGAGTGCAGATTTCATCCATTCCCATTCTCACCATTTGGTAGGCTGCACACTGATTATTTGTTACCAGTAAAGGGAACATGCAGGTGTAGATGAGGATAGGACAAGGGCTGATAAAAATGCTTCAAAACAGTTAGGGGTCTCTCACCCCATAGTTTTATTTATTTATTTATTTGATTTTAAAAACGGACCAAAAGTTGTGCATGTTCTGTACCCTCATATTGCTGAGAAAATTCCTGGAACCAAAAACCAGCACACAGGAACAGTCCCAGGACAGTCAGAGCATAAAGTTTAGGTGGCTGAAGGGAAACAAGTGGTTTGCCACCTGAGTGATACCTGAGACTAAAGGGAAGAGAGAAAAAGATCAGCTCTGAACCTACAGTAAAGGCTGTAGAGAGTATTCTCAAAAGGCCCAATACCACTGACCTCCACAGAATTCCACATACCCAGCGTTCTAAAGACACAACATTGGCTTTCCTAACCTCCCTTCTCATCAAAGAAGTCCCATGGGCCCAATGGAAGAAGGGACCACTGGAGAGGCCTAGCATCATGTCACTTTGGTTTTCATGATGTGGTCAGTGTGGCATAGTAGCTAGAGCAGGGGTGTCAAACTCATTTGTTATTAGGGACGGATCTGACAGAAATGAAATCTTGTCGGGCTGGGCCATGTGTGTCATAAAATGTAATGCCAGGTATTGGAGATATAAACTCTATAAAAGACACAAACACAATTAAAGATATTTATTTTTTAAAAATTAAAATAAAATATGCTTAAAAATTAGCACTTCTGCAATATTTTGTTTAATAGTTTCTGATAACTGACACCTCTTGCTCTGAATTATTGCATCAAAATCTGGAGATAATGTTTGTGCTGTAGCAATCTTGAATATGCTATTCAGGTGTTGTTCAGGTGTGTGTCTGTAAGTTGCAAACCTACTTTTGATTTATTGACATTCCCTACAGAACTCTCATGGTCAGTGCTTTGAGCCTAAGACCCAGGGGAAAATATGAAATAACTGGGCATTGTGAGCTTCTGTACATAAGTTGCTTCATGTGCTGGTCAGCCAATGGAGAAAACAGAGGCTTTGCTCTGTAGTTCTTGTGCGATTGAACAAGCCTGACAAAGCAAGCTGTGAGGCAGAAGGAAGCAAGAGAGGGAGAAGGAAGCAGATGACAGTGAATTGCTTGTGGGCCTGATAGGAGCCCTCTGGGGGCCTGATCCAGTCCTCAGGCCACACATTTGACACCCCTGAGTTAGAGTGTTGGAACAGAATCTAGTTTGAATCCCCTCTGTCACTGAAACTTGCTGAGTGACCCTGGGAGAGTCAGCCTCACAGAGTTGTTGTGAGGATAAAATGGAGGAGAGCAGAATGATGGGAAAGATGGACAGGTCATAAATGAAGTAAATAAACAAAGCGCTACCCCATGATTCTTATTCACCAGACAAGGAATTCATAGTGTCCTAAGAAGAAAATAATAGATCAACCCTCCCTTATCTCTCTCAATGTATTTTCCTCATATGTTCATCTTGATGTTTAATGATATTCCAGATATCTGAAAATGTGCAGCTGTCCATGGTGAAGCAGGAGATGTAACATTAGAAAGCTGAGTGGAAGAAAATAATAGATTGGGAACTTTTGATCTTTGACTTCAATGAGGGATCAAATTAGGGCTCTACAGCTATGAAAATTCTTCACCCATATTCACTGCTTTACCCTAAGAAATTGCCCACAGTGCCCCATTTATTCTTAGGGCCACTTTCACCTGCCATTTGGTGAACATCTTTCTAGTATGAACAGTACAAGATTTAAGCCAACTAAAAAATTGGAACCCCCTCCCACAAATTCTGTCAAAGGAAGTAAGTAATCATATTTACCTTTCCAATACATTGACTTTTCAGCCTTCAATTCAGAAGAGGCTGATAACCAGATATCTTTAGTTTCTTCAGTAATTTTCATATCTGAAAACCTTAAAAAAGAAACCAACCTTTTAAGTCTAAAACTCTTCCCCCTTATCTACACAGTACTTTTCTTTCTTCAGATCTTCTGTGAAACTGTCGGACTTATCTCCTTAAATCCTCCCGTTCCCATCCCCAAACAAAAGATTTGCTCAAATTTATCTTTTCTTATTCTTACCTCTCATTCCTATCACCTCTGTTATCATTCCCTGTTTGTTTATATTATTTGAGCAGGAATCTCTTCGTTTCCTTATGTCACACTACAAAGCATTTTTTTTTTAAAAAAATTGACTGTATCCATTAGTTTCTGCCAGCATGAATCACTATCAGAAAGGGGCTGGTTTTCATAAATACTCTTTTACTATAACTCATTAAGCTCTCAACCCCCCCCCCCCCCCCCGCTGTTGCTGGGGGATAAGGGAAATAGTGGAAGAATCTTTAAATCTTGTCCCCATCGTCTGCTGGTAGAAACCAACACCTTTAGATCCATCTCACTGCAACTAAGGTTAAAACTATATATTATAATTTATAATGTGTAGTGCAGGGATCCTCAACATGGTGCCCAGGCGCCATGGTACCTGCCACTTTTTCTGGTGCCACTAGGGTTGCCAGCTCTCTTCTGGAAACCAGCAGAAGGCAGTGGTTAGGGGTATTTACCGGTAGTGGGGAAGGCGGGGGGGGGGGGGCAGGCTGGCAACACAGTGCACCTATGTGTGTGTTTTTTAAAAAAAAATTGGGCAGGCACAGTTGGGAGATTTTACCCAGCAAAGCCTCATAGTTGGGAGCTTTTACCCAGTAGAAATACTGTTGTGACAGAAGCTGTCACCACAGCTCAAGGATCTTTACTGTATGACTGGGCTTGGGCAAGCATTTTTATGGCTGGCTCTGCTTCCTACAGCAGTCATTTTGTGACTACACCAACCACACTGTCAGAATTCCAAAGGAGTCCACAGGCTGAAAAAGATTTGGGACCACTGGTGCTACTATAATGCTACTGGATGCAAGTCTTTGAATCACCATTTCCCCTCTTTTTTGACGCTTCTTGCCACCACTCTAACATTAATCCCCAAATAATAATGGGCACCACCAGCTAAAATGGTCTCAATTCTTAGAATAGTTTTCTTGTCTTAGAGAAACATGCTGAGGAGCTGTGGTTTACTGGTAGAGCATTTGCTTGGCATGCAGAAGATTCCAGAGATTCAATCCTTGGTATCTCCAGTTAAAAGTATCAGGCAGTAGGTGACTAGAAGACCTTCACTTGAGATCATGGAGAGATATTGTCTGAGTAGACAATATTGACCTTAATGAACCAACAATCTGATTCAGTAAGAGGCAGTTTCATGTGTGCGAAAGACTTAAGAACACCTACAAATTTTATAAAATCAACATTATGCTTCCATACAAAATAGAGGAGATATATGGTAAACTCACATTATTTAATTTTAATGCTAAAATGATGCCTCAAAAAACTATTGAAGCACACTCATAAGGTCCTTACCATGGAATGTTCTCCAACTTATATAAATGATCATACTGCAAATATAAATGAGATGTTTTAGTAAATTATTTACATGTTAGAATTTGCACTGAATGTATAATATTGTTACTGTATGTTATAAGAGAACTACACATACATATATAAAAAGATTTTTAAAATTGCTCTGTGGCCCACAATTTCATTTCACAGACACATATCCACATTTGCAGACCTGCTACAACTTTTGGAGTAAATATGAGTTGCTGCATATCTAATGTTGGCTTCCTAAACATGGCAAGCCAACATTACTACAACAAACTACGGTTTCTTAGACAAGTGAAACTTTATTACTCCTTAGGAAAGGAAAGGTCCCCCGTGCAAGCACCAGTCATTTCTGACTCTGGGGTGACGTTATTTCACGTTTTCATGGCAGACTTTTTACAGGGTGGTTTGCCATTGCCTTCCCCAGTCTTTTACACTTTCTCCCCAGCAAGCTGGGTACACATTTTACTGACCTCGGAACGATGGAAGGCTGAGTCAACCCTTGGCCCGCCTATCTGAACCAGCTTTTGCTGGGATAGAAATCAGGTCATGAGCAGAGAGTTCAGATCACAGTACTGCAGTACTGCTGCTTTACCACTCTGCGCCACTCACCCTACTAATTAAGAAACACAAACAACTGTCATGAGTGTCCACATTACCTAACTCATGAATAGCTAAGCAATGTTGCATAACTCAGGAAAACTGAAGCAAAGGATCAACCTTTGTGCTATTTGTGATCTAATGTGTAAGGAAAAACTCTATAGAAATTGAGCCCTAACATTAGTCCAGTTTTACTGATGCCAATAATGCTTTGAATCCTGCTGAACCCTTACTTCAAAGTCTTTTTATTCCACATTGCAAAGAAAAGTATCAATTCAGTAGCTTCATCCTTCATCAAGTAGGAAAGTTACAAAATTAATTTTGCAGTGGGAGGGCCCTAAGAAGGCCTCACACAAACAACAAAAACCTAAATACACAAACAGAATACTAAATAATTAGAATAAGTAAAACTTTTAATAGAATGGAAAAGTAATCAGCAAATGTTTGCCATTCTTCTCAGTACTTTTACACTCACTGGACAGAATGCTCTAAGTCAGAAATGGGTCCACATTGAACTGAGTAGGTAAATGGAACAAGCACCTAAATATTTTTCATCACTATAAGTAAAAGGGGTTCCTCCCCCAACTGAAAGCTGAATATTCAGAGAACTAGCCAGAAGCATCTCTGAGAGGAGCCAAAAGCATCTCATAGCACCTGCACTATGGCTACAATCTTGCCAAGGGCTGGTTTTCCTTGGGGTCAGGGGTCATTTTGTAGAAAAAATAGGTGGTGGAACTCACCCAGGGACTGTTATGCAGCTGCACATACTATTCAATGGACAAGGAGGTGGAACTCTCAGAAGGAGGAGGTGGAACTCTCAGAAAGGTTCAGGAGCTGTGCTCCTGTGAGCTCCCACTGAAACTGAGGCCTGCTTGGAGTCAATCCCTTGAGGCACTATATGGGAAGCAGCTGCTTAAGGCCAAATAAACATCATTGGCGGAATCCATAATTTCTTAGAGACCAGTTTAGCAATAAGGGGGGGGGGGGCATGCAGCTGTAGTATTTTTTGTTAACAAAAAAGCCTTTTAATGGGCAACTGGGCCAGCCTAGGACAGCACTGTTTCTAAACTATTTGCCTCATGGCCACAAAAGCAAATTTAGTTATCAAATTATAAGAATTACTCAAGAATCAAAAGTCCAAAGAGATTTATCTTTCCTAACTTTTTCACCAATGCTTATAGAGAAAAAATTAGGAAAGCTCAAGCTCAGTACGAGCTTAGGCTGGCCAAAAATACTAAAAGCAACAAAAAAGGGTTCTTTTCTTATGTTCAGAGTACGAAAAAGAGCAAGGACATGGTAGGCCCATTGCGAGGGCAGGAAAGTGAAATCGTAACAGGTAATGAAGAGAGGGCAGAACTGCTCAATTTCTACTTTTCCACAGTCTTCTCTTCTGAAGGAAACAGTGCTCAACATGGCAAAAACAGAGTATATAATGAGGGTATTGAGTTCCAACCTAGGATCAGCATAGGGATAGTCCATGAACACCTAGTTTCTTGAAATGAAACTAAGTCCTAAGGGCCAGATGAACTGCATCCAAGGGTTCTAAAAGAGCTTGCAGATGTAATTTATGAGCCTCTGACTATTATTTTTGATAATTCTTGGAGAACAGGAGAGGTGCTGGAAGTTTGGAGGTGGGCGAATGTTGTCCCCATCTTCAAGAAGGGGGAAAAGGAGGATCCGGATAACTACCGACCTGTCAGCTTGACGTCTATACCTGGAAAAGTTTTAGAACAAATCATCAGTCAGTCCTGGAACATTTAGAAAGGATGACTGTGATTACTAAGAGCCAGCATGGGTTTCTCAAGAACAAGTCATGTCAAACTAACATGATCTCTTTTTTTGAGAAAGTGACTACCTTGATGGATCAGGGGAATGCTGTAGACATAGTTTATCTTGATTTCAGTGAGGCTTTTGATAAGGTTCCATAAACTATCCTTATTTACAAGTTCATAAAATGTGGTTTGGATCCTGTTACCGTTAGGTGGATATGTAACTGGTTGACAGATTGCACCCAAAGAGTGCTTGTGAATGGTTCCTCATCCTCTTGGAGAGGAGTGACAAGTGGAGTGCCTCAAGGATCTGTCCTGGGACCTGTTTTGTTCAACATCTTTATAAATGATTTGGATTAAGGAATAGAGGGAATACTTATTAAATTTGCCGATGATACTAAATTGGGAGGGGTTGCAAATACAGTAGAAGACAGAAACAGGATACGGGATGGCCTTGACAGGCTGGAAAACTGGGCTAAAACCAGTAAAATGAATTTTAATAGGGATAAATGTAAAGTTCTGCATTTAGGTAGGAAAAATCTAATGCATGGTTATAGGATGGGGGAGACTTGTCTTAGTGGCTCATACACTGAACATGAGTCAACAGTGTGATGTGGTGGCTAAAAAGGCAAATGCAATTTTGGGCTGTATCAACAGAAGTGTAGTGTCCAGATCACGTGAATTGATGGTATCGCTTTGCTCTGGTAAGACCTCACCTGGAGTATTGTGTTTAGTTTCAGGCACCACATTTTAAGAAGGATATAGACAAGCTGGGTCCAGAGGAGGGCGATGAAGATGGTGAGGGGTCTGGAGACCAAGTCCTATGAAGAAAGGTTGAAGGAGCTGGGCATGTTTAGCCTGGAGAGGAGGTAGCTGAGAGGTGATATGATCACCATCTCCAAGTACTTGAAGGGCTGTCATATAGAGGGTGGTGTGGAATTGTTTTCTATGGCCCCAGAAGATGGGACCAGAACCAATGGGTTGAAACTAAATCAAAAGAGTTTCTGGCTCAACATAAGGAATAACTTCCTGACTGTTAGAGCGGTTCCTCAGTAGAACAGAGGAGGTGGTGGGCTCTCCTTCCTTGGAGGTTTTTAAACAGAAGCTAGATCCTGTGAATTTAGGGGGAGGCATTTGTGAATTTCCTGCATTGTGCAGGAGGTTGGACTAGATGACCCTGAAGGCCCCTTCCAACTCTCTGATTCTAATAAGTATGCCTGGGACTGAAGTCTGCTTCAGACATTCAGTCTGTAACCCAATCACACTTACTAGGTAATAAATTGTACTGAACTCAGTGCTTGTTTATCTGGAAAAATATCCAGCTGAATTTCCCAATGCGTCAATGAGATTTACTTCCATTAAACTGTACACAGGATTGCCATCCTAAAATTTTGAAGTACTGTTCTTCCTTGTTCAAAATAGACTTACAAAAATAAATGTACCCCTTCTATGCTATCATAATTATGTAAGAAACAGGATAGCTACATGGATTATACTAAGGTAGCGTTAAGGCCCTCCTGAACAAGTAGAACATTCACACAATTTTGACATTTACAGAAATGTAGCTTAAATTGCCTGTACCACCTAGGAAACATTATTCTATAGTAGAATTAAATAATTAACTACTGACTTTAAACTCCTATAAACATGCAGTACCTGTTGAAAGGATGCTTCCATTTTAACTTCTAAATCTTGAATGTGATGGATTGCTTTGTTAACGCATGCAGATGGTGTAGTTACAGCAGTACAACTGCGTTGAATGGAGGGGCAGTTCAGCAGCATCTTTTCATTCGCACCTAAAATAATTCAGGGTGGTGATGGGGAAGCAAATATTTTAGAAGTTGCAATCAGCATGTGTATATGAGCACTTCAGTTCCCTGCAGTGATTCGGTTGTGCATGTGTAAATTGTGCTGATGAACCACTTGATAGTCTCCAGGTCTTCCTCCCAAATGTCTGACTGGCACTACTGGTACTATTAACTATCTGACGGGGCTATAACTATTGGATAGAGCTTTATGATTAGTTTGCAGCGTTTGATAAAAATTATATACCATTTCAAGGGAGAAAAAAAAACTTCTGGTGGCTGATGCTACCCAAAAATAACTAACATAACTACATTTCAATCACTGCTGTTTCAGTTCTGTGCTAGGCCTAGTTTAAAAAAAAAATCTTATTCAAAACTCAAATATACAGCATCATTAGTTTACATTTAGCAAAAAGAAAAAAGAAATACCAGCAACAATAATTATGGCCAGGGATTAAGAAATGGCTGTGTGTACACTGGAAAAAAGCATACAAACAGAAAGTGTTTAACTTTGATTTTCCTCTGCCACCAATTCCAAGCACAAAGCACTTTGCCTTTGAAAATGGGAGCAATGCAGAAAATGATAGCAAACTTCCAATTGTGTGCTGTTCTCTCTCATGTTCTTGGCTGGTATGTTTGATCCTGATGACAGATAGATAGGATCTAAGGATGCTAGCCTCCAGGTGGAATCTGAAGATCTCATTCAATTACAGCTCATCTCCAGACAAAAGACATCAGTTTCTCTGGAGAAAATGGATGCTTTGGAGAGTGAACTCTATGGCATTGTACCTACTCAGGTGCCTATCCTCCCCAAGATCCATCACCAAATCTCCAAGAGCTCCCCAACCTGGATCTGGCCCTAATAGCAGCCCAAATGGTTCTGATGTTAACTTTTACTGGACTTTTTGGTAGGTGTAAAATCATTGAAAATATCTTTTGCTATGATCACATCAGGGAACTTGGCATTGCCTTTTCCTTAAGAAAACATTAGGGAAAGCAATTTTGCAATGAACAGGACATACTTCTAAATAAATATGTTTAATAAATATGTTTAGGAATGAAGTGAAAATAACCAAGTCATATTGTTTCAACCATACAATGAATTGTGTGCAGTGTTTTACATTAATAAAGCAGAAAATAGGTGGGAAGAAAATACTGAATATTACTACAGGTCTCAGTTTCATAAGGTAATGCTTCTACATTCTATTTCACACTTCATTAAATAAAATTAAATAGTTAGCAACACAACATTTTAAATTGCTTAGTACTTCAACCTACTGTAGCAAGAATAATTTGTCAATATAGCTTTGAAAGACATTCCATATAAAAACTAACATTTCAAACAGGAACATGAAAATTCAGCACAAAGAAAATTCTTCATTCATTGCAAGGTATAATGTTACATAATTGCATGTAAACAAATTAAGTTACAGTGTGAACATTAAGAAATTACTTGACCAAATATTACAGGAGACCTCACATGATAAATTCCAAAATTCATCAAAGTTCTTAAAGGAATAAAAAAATATTGTACTTTGAATCTATAATTATATAACCTATACTCCTAGTCTATAATTTAAATCCTTGATTTAAAAAAGAACAAGAAAACTTAATCTCTGTGAGTTCATTGGTTTATTTGTACAACACAGCAAAAAATTACCTACGAGCTCAGAAGGCAAGTCTATAGACCTGCCACTTTGTCTTGTGCATGTAAAGCTTGCACATAACACAATCACTGGATCAGGGCACAGATTTTATCTTTCAGCTTTAAGTTTAATATATAAAGGAACATGTTCAGCTGTTGCTAGGGGAAAATGTGAAATGCATAATGGGATAACATGTGTGCATATCATTCTCAAGTCCTAAACAGAATGAATCCCTGCATATAGAACAAATCTGTCAGTGTCAACTAAAACTATTTTAAAGTCAGCTTGCATTGAAACGTCTTCAGCTTTGCCAAATGCTTTGCTTTGGCTTTGAATAATTTACAGGAGGTTACAGGAGGATTCCGCCAATGCTGTTTAGGAATTTTTTTTTCAATATTTCTAATTCAGGCAAACAAATTAAAAAGCATGAATAAGATACCAGTATCCTTGATAAGTAAATTATTTAAATATTTTGTACATATTTGTACAAAACATTTGATCATTAATTTTCTTCAACTTTTCTATCAGCAATTTTCACAGTTTTAAGGGACCACAGTGATGTGTTATTTGTATAAACATACGGAGCAATTATATTAAAACTAAGTCTCAATTTGCAGTTACTAAGGCAACCAGTACTTCCAGAAAGAAGAATGGATACAGCAAGTCACTGTCTGCTTTGTTGTTGTTTTTTAAAAAATGTTGAAAGTAGTCCATTTCACAAAAATGAAAGGATTTAGAAGGATCCACAGGGAGTTGATAAAAAGAATAACTTTTTGCCAGTTCCAATACAACATTTTGCATCCATTGGATAGTTTTTTAAAATTATTCCCATGGATGTATATATATGTGTGTGAAAATGTCATAAAATCAAAGTATTCAACAATCTACAACTGGTAGTTGAAATGCATGGATATTAGGGGGGGGGGTGTGCTTTTGGTAATAGTCAAACAGAATAAACATCTGAAAAATTTCTTGAGTATCTACCAAGCTGAGTACAGATTTGAGAATATGATTCTGCTACCAGTACCTCTTAGCCTGAATAAAAGCTGATATATTATTCAGCTTTCATTTGGGTATTGGAAGAAGAAACAGTGATCTCTTTAAATCCCTTCTTCTAAGCTACACTACACATTGATGAGTAAAGACTTGGAGAGTCTTGCCACTACTGCTGCACTTGGAGAACGCAATAGGCATTTAAAGAGACTGTGGACTCCTTAAATGCCTTCTCCAGGCTGTGCCATGGCAGTGACAGGACTCAGCAGGTGCACTCAGAAGGCATTAAAAAGCCTTCTGAATTCACATCCCAAATCACCCCATCACCATGCTTGGAGAAGACAATAGACATTTAAAGAGACCATGGTCTTTTAAAATGCTTTCTCAGTTCACTTGCTGAGTTGTCCCACCACCCCTGTGCTTGGAGAAGGAAACAGGCATTTAAAGAGACCATGGTCTCCTCCAAGCTGTCCCATTGCAGCAGAAGCGGGACTCAGCAAGTGCACTTAGTTCACTTGTCAAGTTACCCCGCTACATTTAGAGAAGGCGAAAGGCACTTAAAGAGACTGTGAAGAATTATTTATTGTTTACTACATTTATACCCCATTTTTCTTCTCAATGGGACTGAAAGCAGCTTACATCAATTTCCACACCTTCATTTTATACTCACAATAAGCCCACAAGGTAGGCTAGGTTGAGAGTTTGTGATTCACCCAAGGTCATTCAGTAGCAGAATGGGAGTTGAAACTGGGACCTCCCAGATCCTAGTCCAACATTCTAACCACTGTACCACAAAGGCTCTACAGTGGGGTAACATGAATGAGGGGGCAGACAGAAAGACCCCATCCCATTGCCACTGATACTCTTCTACAAATTCAGGTCCGTACACAATTTTGAACTGTGGTGTAAACAGTATCAGCACTTCTTTTGTAAAAAGTAAGGTGCCAGCAGGACTTTTTTTGAGCAGGAACGCACAGGAACACAGTTCCAGTTGGCTTGTCGTCAAGGGATGTGGCCTAATATGCAGATAAGTTCTTGCTGGGCTTTTCTACAAAAAAAAAAGCCCTGAGTGCTGGTATTCATATATAAGGTCATACTGATTTTCACTGATTTCCCTAGAGGACTTGGAAAAGTCCTGGAGAAAAGGTGTTGGTTCTCAGTAACTTAAGTAGTGTCACCAAAAAAGAAGAAGAAACCCTGTCTAGTATCATGTAGTTCTGCTGTACTAGTTTAATCTACTGCTGTTGAAATTGTCAGCTCAATATAAAAAAAAATTGCCAATAATTGCTAATGCTTTTTTTTTAAATTTAGGATTTATATCCCGCCCTTCCCACGAAATGCTGCAACACACTTCACCAACATTACTAATTGCCCCTGGAAAATGACCTCTCTGTGTATATATATATATATATATATATATATACAGAGAGAGAGGGGCAACTACAAATACACACGCACACACACACATATATATACAAACACAAACACACACAAAAAACTATTTATATAATCTACTGCCTCTCAAAGTGCTTTTACAGTGCTGGTAGCCTGAGCCACATGATCACCTCTCTTTGACCATACATGGATCACATACAAGACCTCTAGCCATCAAAGTGGATTGATTATGATGGTGGTTAATGATGGTGGTGGAGGAAGAGGAGGAGGAAGAAGAAAACATTATACAGTCCCCTAGCAAATTAGTCCGAAAAGTTCAGGCCAGGAACCTCAGCTGTGAAAGACAGCTGTACATACACACTTTAAGCTGACATAAGAAAAAAAAATCACAGGAGTTACATTCAATATCAAGGCTTAAAGCTTTTGTAAATCTGTAAGCAAGCTGGAATACTAATAAAGAAGCAAGATCCCCATGTTTGCTGACAACTCTACAGTTTTATTACAAGTCAAAAATCTAATAGCAGGCAACTAGACCCACATATATGTGGATGGAGAAGAGCTACCAAGAGAATCATCAGGCAAACAGATAAAGGAGCAACGTTACATCTTAATACATATTTAGAAAATCAAAATGATAGTAGGAGTGTCTGCCCTCAGCCAGCCATTGCTAGGCAACTACAGCTAGGCAACCACAACTGTATTGCCATCCATCAAGCCTTGGTTTTAGTTGGTAAAAGGCAAGGTGAGAGAGCAAGGCTCTTTCCAGGGTTGTTTTGGCCTTTGAGGGAGGACTCACTGGGGGGAGGCCTGGCAGCAACCACTGGTGACTTGCTACCATGCAGCAACTGAATGGAACTGCATGGAGGAGCCTAAGTCAAGGGGGGTCTGCCAGATAAATACACTGTTGAAAGTTACTAGAAAAGATAACCAGATTGCTGTCTGCTGAATCTACTGTGATGCGGGGGGGGGGGGGGATGGACTCGGGTTATGGATCTACCTAGATGAGCACACCTGGGGGCAATCACTCTGCAAGCAAAGTTCAGGTGACCCAACAAGGCTTCTATCTCTCTGAGTGTGCATTTCTCCCTTGCCATGGTGAGGGTGATAAGAGCCCACAGAACAGCTACAGCTAATTTGTCTTCAGATAGCTGAAAGTAGCCTCATTTGAGTTCAGTAGGAGACTCAGGTAAACTAGGCACATGCAAGGACCCTCTTTTGGAGTGGTACCTCCAATTCATTGGCCAGAGCCTGAAAGAAAGCCAAGAGAGTGATGTATCTGAGGCTGTCCTCTGGTTCAGCAAAAAGAAGTCATTCAGATAGCAGGTGACATGGGGAGAATTTATGTAACCCTTAATGGCCCATTCTAAGAATGTGCTGAAAGTCTCAAAGGCTACAAAAGCAACAAAGCAGCCCATTGGCAAGGCTGTGTCCACATACCATGAACCCCAACAGCCACTGATCATTGGTGTGGACACACAAAAGTTAAAAGGCAGATTGGACATCACACTTTACCATGAGTGCTCTGGTGCCACAGGGTGGTCAAATGCCACAAAGTATACAGAGCAGCATTCCTGAGGTACTGCATCATTAACCAACAAACCCCTTGAATAGGACAGGTGGTGAATCAAGCAAAACTCACCTGAAGCCTTTTGTCATAGGCCAGCCAGCTGACAGAGAAGGAATCAGAGGAGTCAAGCCCTGCACTGGTGGAATACCCACCTGAGCTGCTAGGTCAAGAAACAGACCAACACAAGAAGCACTGGGAAGTAAGAATGGTTACCAGCCATGGGCAAACTACTCAGTCTGGGAGGAGTCAAAACACAGAGCTCAGAGCCTCAGTCCCCACCAAGGTCTCCTGAACAGAGCATAGAAGAAGGAAGGAGTGCTTGACGGCTTTAGAGAGAAGACAAAGCACCCACCTAATCGCATGGCAGTATTCAATGTTGGGTCCTGGAGAGGAATCTTTGCAGAATCAGGATTGACAGGCGATAGAAAGTAGCAAGAACTTACACCTGGAGGATGAGGAATCCACTGGGAAGAAGCAACACCTGTAATTTTTTAGCATTATTTTTGAAAATTATTGGAGAACAGGTGAAAACGGGCCAGACGATTGGAAGCAGGCAAACATTGTTCCCATCTTCAAGAAGGAGAAAAAAAAGTATCTGGGTACCTAACAACCTGTCAGCTTGATATCTATTCCTGGGGAAGTTTTAGAACAAATAATCAAACAATCAGTCCTTGAGCAATTAGAAAGGATGGCTGTGATTACAAAGAGCCAGTATGGGCTTCTCATGAACAATCATGTCAGACTAACTTTATCTCTTTTTTTGAAAAAGTTATTACCTTGCTGAATCAGGAGAATACTGTAGATATAGTTGATTTTGATTTCTATAAGGCTTTTAATAAAGTTCCACATAATATTGTTTGCAAGTTGGTAAAATGTGGTTTAGATCCTATTACTATTAGGTAGATCTGTAACTGGTTAACAGATCACACCCAAAGAGTTCTTGTGAATTGCTGCTCATCCTCTTGAAGAGGAGTGGCAACTGGAATGCCTCAAGAATTTGTCCTGGGACCTGTTTTGTTCAATATAAAAGATTTGGATGAAGGAACAAAAGGAATGTTTATCAATTTGCAGATTATATTAAATTAGGAGGAGTAGCAAATGCAGTAGAAGACAGAGTCAGGATACGGGATGGTCTTGACAGGCTGGAAAACTGGACTCAGACAACAAAAATGAATTTTAATGGGGATAAATATAAAGTTCTGCACTTAAATAGGAAAAATCAAATGCATAATTATAGGATGGGGGAGACTTGTTTTGACGACAGCAGCAGCAGTATATGCAAAAAGGATCTAAGGGTGTTAGCAAATCATAAACTGAACATGAAACAGCACTGTGATGCAGTGGCTAAAAATGCAAATGTGATTTTGAGCTGTATTAACAGAAGTCTAGTGTCCAGAACACACAAAGTGATGGTATTGCTTTACTCTGCTCTGGTTAAAGCTCAACTAGAGTATTGTGTTCAGTTTTGGGCACCACAATAAGAAGAAAATAGACAAGCTGGAACATGTCTAGAGGAGGGCAATGAAGATGGTGTGGGGACTGGAGACCTAGTCCTGTGAGGAAAGGTTGAAGGAGCTGGGTATGTTTAGCATGGAAAGGAGTCGACTAAGATGATATGATAAGCATCTGCAAGAACTTGAAGAGCTGTCATATCAAGGATGATGCAGAGTTGTTTTCTGTTGCCCCAGAAGGTCAGACCAGAACCAATAGGTTAAAATTAAATCAAAAGAGTTTTCAGTTAAACATTAGGAAGAACTTCATGACAGGTACCTCAGTGGAACACGCTTTCTCAGAAAGCAGTGAACTCTCCTTTGGTGGTTTTTAAACAGGCTAGATGGCCATCTGACAGCAATGCTGATTCCGTAAACTTTGGCAGATCATGAGAGGGAGGGCAGGAATACTTGCATCAGTGCTCTCATGGCCCCTTCTTACACACCCAGGGAAATGCTGATCACCACTTTGGGGTCAGGAAGCAATTTACTCCAGACCAGTTTGACCAGGGATGCTGGAAGTTTTTTATCATCTTCTGGGCATGGAAGAAGAAGAATTGCAGATTTATACCCCGCCCTTCTCCCTGAATCAGAGACTCAGAGCGGCTTACAATCTTCTATATCTTCTCCCCCCCCCCCGCAAAAGACACCCTGTGAGGTGGGTGGGGCTGAGAGAGCTCTCACAGCATCTGCCCTTTCAAGAACAACCTCTGCCAGAGCTATGGCTAACCCAAGGCCATTCCAGCAGGTGCAAGTGGAGGAGTGGGAAATCAAGCCCGGTTCTCCCAGATAAGAGTCCGCACACTTAACCACACCAAACTGGCTCTGATTGGAGCAGGTGTCACTGGGTGTGTTTATAGGGGGCTGGTATTTATAAATTTCCTGCACTGTACAGGAGTTGGACTAGATGACCCTGGAAGGTCTCTTACAACTCCATGATTCTATGACACCTGTGCTTTGGGGATGAATCCTTCTCCCACCATCATACTTCCCTTTTCCCCCAATTACTAGAATCCCCAGCCCCTTGCTGGCTTCCCCCATCCGCAATGTGTTTAACTACAAACTTCCCCTATAATTTCCCATACAACAATCAGTTAACCCAGTTTGATTGATGGAAACCTAACTAAGCTATATACTATAGCCTCCTTCTACTATCAAAATGTTTATCAACCAGGGGTTTATCAGCCAGGGATCTAATCTCATTTCTGATTTCATCCTAACCAAGCAACTAGATTAATCATTCAAAATACTGCTATCAGGTTTAGTTGAGTAAAAGATCCGTCAATAAGCATCAAACATTAAGATAAATACAGTTCAAGCCAATTCATGCTAACAGGGGCAAAATTCATATTAAACTAACTGGGCTTTATAATAAAACACAATCAAGACAGTCAAGCAGCAGAAACACACAAATAATTTTCCAGCGCCACAGCTAGGTTAGCTATATTTCAAGCCAGAGCTCTGAACCGTTCCTTGCCACAACTCAGGTACTTCCAGTGTTTCTTCGAGCATCGTCAGGATGGCTCCAGCTTCAGACGTCATAGTGCTCCAGGAACCCCAGTCTGTGTTCAGCAAATGCTGAGAGCACCCAAGACGTCTAAGGCCCCAGCCCTCCCCAGAAGTCAAACGAGGCTACTTTCAGCTATCTGAAGACAAATTAGCTGTAGCTGTCCTGTGGGCTCTTATCACGCTCTCCGCGTTTGTCCTGTCATCTTCCTCCTTGCCCATTAAGTGGCTGGCAGTCTGCAATTGTAATAATAAGAATTTGCCATCTGTTTTTAGCCTGCAAATAATTGTCATTTTAACTGTTTATTAATGTTTGATGTTTTATCTTTGTTGTACATTGCCCAGAACCCTGCTATAACAGGGATGGGCGATTCAGAAATCTAATAATAATAATAATAAAAAAAACAATACAGCCATACAGGTTCTCTTATGGATTAAAAACTGGTTAAATGACAGGAAGGCCTTGGTCTCTATGCCCTGTTGTTGACCTTCCAGAGGAACTGGTTGACCACTGTATGAGACAGAATGCTGGACTAGATGGACCACTGAACTGATCCAGTAGAGCTCTTCTTATATTCTGACTTTCACCCCCAGTACCCACAACAGCTGTCCTAATCCTGTACCCAATGGAGAGGGTGCTTTTTAAAGGTTTTTAAAAATGGTAATTGATATAACCCCACAGCTGGACATATATCTTGATTTGGGGGCTTATGTGTGTCAGCAAAGCTGAGATAATTACCATAAGGCATTTAGTCTCTATCAAGAACCTAAATTCCTAGAGCATTCACTCAAGGCAGAATGGTCACAGCTGAGACCACCAAAGATGCAGCCACCCTCTTCAGGATTCAACAGCCACATTAGCAGAAGAAAACAGACAGTTCCAATGGTGATGGGGAAACTATTGGACAGCAGAAGTAGCAGAAGGTGACACTGGTGGATGATCTATGGTAATTGTAGATAATGGCAGCGATACTTAAACTAACCCTGGTTAGTACTATGCAGAAGGCAATAGCAAACTACATCTGATCATCTCACACTTTGAAAATCCAATGATGAGACATTCCAAAATTGGGGGGGGGGGAGAGAAATATAGGGCTGGAAGATGCAACCTCATATCGCAGGGGTGGCCAACGGTAGCTCTCCAGATGTTTTTTGTCTACAACTCCCATCAGCCCCAGCCATTAGCCATGCTGGCTGGGGCTGATGGGAGTTGTAGGCAAAAACATCTGGAGAGCTACCGTTGGCCACTCCTGGCATATCTGATAGAACTCAATCAGCTACTGAGGAAGAGCTGTGGGCAAGTACAAGTAGGGCTATTCTTAATGACACAAATAGATTAAAGCCAAAAGAACATTCAGTTGTTGGTGTGAATGGATGAAAAAGGAAAATCCAAAGCTGTTCAACTCATATAATAGGACCATAAACAGTTTGAATCAAGCTTAAAATCATAAAACAAGAACTGGAATGTTTAAATACTGCAATCCTGTGAGTGAGTGAACTAAAATAGACTGGATTAGGATATTTTCAGTTAGAAAATTACAAAGTATTTTACTCAGGAAATGACATACAGAGAAGAGAAGAAATGGAGTTGCTCCAATAGTGAGGTGAGATGTAGCACACGCCACCAGAGACTATAATCAAAGTCTGACTAAATAATTATCATCAGATTTCATGGAAAGTCTATCAACATAGCCATTATTCAAGTTTATGCCCCAACTACAAATTCTGAAGAGGAAGAAACTGTAAGTTTTTATGCAAGTGTCCATGAAGAAATTGTTCACACACCTAAACAAGATGTGCTGATAATCATAGGTGACTGGAACACAGAAGTAGGAAACAAAGCAAAATCAAATATTGTTGGAAAAATTTGGGCTAGGAGCACAAAATGAAGCAGGAGAACAACTCACAATTCTATAAAGACAACACTTTGTTCATTGTGAACACAGTTCAGACAACCAAACACATTATTGTATATGCGGACATCACTATATGGCCAACACAAAAATCAAATAGATTACACCATCGGAAACAGAAGTTGGAGAAGCTTTATTCTCTCTGCTATAACAAGACCAGGAGTGGATTGTGATACAGGCCATTAATTGTGATGAGGAGTCTAGAACTTCTTATAGAACATTTATGAAAGTTTATGAGAAGGCAGTGAAGTCCACTAAGAAAGATTTCTATGCAGCCTCCATTGCATCTGTGAAATCACATCCAGCCCAATTGCTTAGACCAATTCGATCATTCACTATGATGCCGATAGGCAACCAAAAGCTAGGGAATGGAACATTGGCCATGAGGCTTTTGCGACTTATTTCGCAGATAAGGTCTTGACTCTCCACCAAAATCTTCCAGCCACAGTTGAGACAGTACAGGAACTGGAAGCCTGTTGTCTGTCTTCAGGTCCCATGTTGGACCACTTTAGCTGCCTCACTCAGGAGGGTGTGGACAGGATCTTGGCTGCAGTGAAGCCCACTACTTGTCCTCTGGACCCATGTCCATCTTGGCTTGTTAAAGTGGGTGGAGATGGTATCAAGGGTCCTTTGGGTGAGATCGTCAACTTATCCCTGTTATCAGGGATATTTCCAGCTAAGCTTAAAGAGGCAGTGGTTCACCTGCTTTTGAAGAAGCCGTCTTTGGACCCAAAAGTCCCAGCCAATTACCACCCAGTCTCAAACTTACTGTTTCTGGGCTAGATAATTGAGAATGCGGTGGCTGAGTAGTTCCAATTCTTCCTGGAAGATACACTTGTCCTTGAACCCTTTCAGTCTGTTTTCTGCCTGGTCACAGGGTGCTTTGGTCGCCTTCATGGATGACCTTAGAAGGCATTTGGATCAAGGTGGGTCAGCGCTACTGCTGCTCTTAGATCTTACAGGAGCGCTTGACACAGTCAATTACGATCTAATGACCCATTGCCTTGCTGACATTGGAGTTCAGGGGGTAGGAGTTCAGGTTTTCCTCCTTTCTCTGCAGTTGGGGACAAAGGATGGTGATTGGCAAGCAGACCTCCCAGCGTCATCCACTAGAATGTGGTGTTCCGCAGGGAGCTATTCTCTCGCCAATGATGTTCAACATCTATATGTGCCCCCTTGCCCAGATTGCCAGAGATTTGGGGCTGGGTTGTCACCAGTATGCAGATAACACCCAGCTCTATCTGCTGATGGATGGCCATTCAGACTCCGCCCCAGTCCATTTGACCAGGGCATTGGAAGAAGAAGAAGAAGATATTGGATTTATATCCCGCCCTCCACTCTGAAGAGTCTCAGAGCGGCTCACAATCTCCTTTACCTTCCTCCCCCACAACAAACACCCTGTGAGGTGGGTGGGGCTGGAGAGGGCTCTCACAGCAGCTGCCCTTTCAAGGACAACCTCTGCCAGAGCTATGGCTGACCCAAGGCCATTCTAGCAGGTGCAAGTGGAGGAGTGGGGAATCAAACCCAGTTCTCCCAGGTAAGAGTCTGCACACTTAACCACTACACCAAACTGGCTCTCCAGCAGTGGCTGGTTGGTTACAGTTGAGCTGGCTGAAGCTTAATCCAGCCAAGATGGAGGTCCTGCGTCTGAGGCATGGGAGGCTAAGATCAGGTATCCAACTTCCCACACTGGATGGTGCACCTCTTGTGCCAGCTCAGAAGGTGAGGAGTTTGGGTGTGATGCTGGATGCCACCCTTTCTATGGAGGCCTAGGTCACAGCAGTTGCACAATCTACCTTTTACCATCTCCAGTAAGTCAAACAACTAGCACCCTATCTGGTTCCCCAGGACCTAGTCACAGCAATCCATGCAACGGTCACTTCCAGGTTGGATTACTGCAGCTCGCTGTATGCAGGCTTGCCCTTGGGACTGATCTGGAAACTCTAGTGGATGCAGAATGCAGCAGCATGATTGCTGACTGAGCTGCCTGTACGGGCAGGCAGTTGGCCATTGCTGTGCAGTCTGCACTGGCTACCGGATCTGTTTCAATCGAGTACTGGATCTGTTTCAAGGTTCTAGTATTGACTTTTAAAGCCGTACACGGCCTGAGACCAACATACCTGTGGGACTGTCTCTCCCCATATGAGCCCTGGAGGCCACTACAATCGGCCAACCAACATCTTCTGACTATCCCTTGCCCAAAGGACATTCGGCTTGCCTCAACCAGGGTCAGGACCTTTTTGGCTCTGGCCCCAACCTGGTGAAATCAGCTCCCCAAGGAGATTCAGGCCCTACCAGAACTACTGCCATTCTGGAGGGCCTGCAAAATAGAGCTGTTCCGCTAGGCTTTTGGCTAAGGCAGGTGGGTGTCCTCACACCATCTAATCGGCCTCCCTGAACTGACTGCATTGACTATCATCCTGATAACCAGGGACCAGGCTGACACTGTTGATAATTGACATTCAAGACACCTATAATTCCTGTCTCTCAATTTGTGAATGATGCTTATACCACCGACGCCACCTTATTTCATTCTATTTAATGGTTTTAACTGTTTACTTTTTAACTTTTATTGTACGATTTTTAACTGTTTTATTGTGTTGTAATCTGCCTTGAGCCCATCTTGGGAAAGAGCGGACTATAAATTCACAAAATAAAAATAAATAAAATAAAAATATCAAAAATTAGAATAAAACTGAATTGTCATATTGCCAAAATACAGTCTTTAAACAACATTCCTCAAGAGTTTAAAGGGCACATAAGGAACAGATTTTCCTTACTAAGTTCAAGTGAATGGGCATCAAAAGAACTATGGGTTAAAACCAGTGATATTATTAAGGAAGAATGTGTAAAGACTATTCCTGATAGGAAAAGCCTCAACGAATAACTGATTCTTTGATTTAGCAATTAGAATTGCTAAAAGTAGACAAAACAAAAATAAAAGGTGACAGAAGCAGAACCAGAAGTCTAAATGCAGCATTCCAGCAACTGGTGCTTAGAAACAAAGTGAATTATTATAATAACCAATGTAAAGAAACAGAAAAGAACAACAAAAAAGGAAGAATAAAGAGATCTGTTTCACAAGATCTGAGAAATCAAAAAGAAATTTAAAGCACAGTTAAGCATGCTGAAAGATCCATGTGGAAATACAATAACTGAACAGGACAAAATAAATGCTGGGAAGAATACATTGAAGACTTATACAGAAGAGATGAAAGATTGATAGATTCCTTCAACACATAATCTTTTGAAGAACCTGCAGTTCTAGTGGAAGTGAAGGAAAGGAAAGGTCCCCTGTGCAAGCACCAATTGTTTCCAACTCTGGGGTGACGTTGCTTTCACAACGTTTTCACGGCAGACTTTTTACGGGGTGGTTTGCCATTGCCTTCCCCAGTCATCTACACTGGGTACTCATTTTACCGACCTCGGATGTTTGGAAGGCTGAGTCAACCTCGAGCCGGCTACCTGAAAACTCAGCTTCCACCGGGGATCGAACTCAGGTCGTGAGCAGAGTTTAGGACTGCAGTACTGCAGCTTTAACACTCTGCGCCACGGGGCAGTGAAAGCTGCACTCAAATCGCTTGGGAAAAAATTGCCAAGAGTATATGGGATATCAACAGAACTATTTCAGGCCACAGAAATAGAGCCATCAACAAATATAGAAATAAACAAATATAGAAAAAATACAATGCTCACAGACTGGAAATGCTTAATCTACATTCCAATTCTGGAAAAGGAGACACTGAAGATGATGGCAACTATGGGACCATCACATTAATTTATCTGTGAGTAAAGTGACGCTCAAATGCTTACAACAGACTGTTACCATATATGGAATAAGACATGCCAGATATTAAAGCTGGATTCCGAAAAGAAAGAGACACTAGAGCTTGTATTGCAAATTTACAGTAGTTACTGTATGAGATAATTTTGGAAGAAAATCAGCTTGCATCGCAAAGATTTCTGCAAAGATTTTGACTGTATGGATCAGGAAAAACTATGGTTGATTTTGAAAATAAATGGGTGTGCCACAACATCTGATTGTTTTGATATGCATCTTGTACTCTAGAAGCTACTGTTAAGACAGACGATGGAGCAGGGGTGGCCAAACTTGCTTAACATAAGAGCCGCATAGAATAAACATCAGATGTTTGAGAGCCGCAAGACGCAAACATCCAATGTTTGAGAGTGCAAGACAGGAAGGAAGGAAGGAAGGAAGGAAGGAAGGAAGGAAGGAAGGAAGGAAGGAAGGAAGGAAGGAAGGAAGGAAGGAAGGAAGGAAGGAAGGAAGGAAGGAAGGAAGGAAGGAAGGAAGGAAGGAAGGAAGAGAGAGGTTGAAAGAAGCAACTTTAATGTTAAATGCATTTTCCAAGCTGCCAATTGGCTTGACCTGGGGAAGTGATTTAAAGAGGAAATGCCTTCTTCAAGCTGGCCAACAGGACACTGGGGACTTCAAGAGACACACTTTATGTGTGAAAGAGCCACATGTGGCTCTTGAGCCGCAGTTTTATCACCCCTACTATGGAGAAACAGAATGGTTCCCTGTTGGCAAAAGTGTCAGACAAGGATGTTGTTTATCTCTCTGTCTTTTCAATCTATATGCAGAACATATAATAAGAAAAACTGGATTATATTTAGGTGAAGGCTGAGAAAAAATTGATGGAAAGAACATTAACAATTTGAACTATGCAGATGATACCACCTTACCAGCGAAAACAGTGAAGACTTGAAACCACTACTGATGGAGGCTAAAACTGAACATGCCAAAGCAAGATTATAGCTGAACATCAAGAAAACAGAAGGAACAACCACTGAGGAATTCTACAGTTTTAAGGTTGACTATGAAGAAATCAAAATTATTCAAGAGTTTCTATTCCTTGACTCAATAATTAACCAAAAGGGAGATTGCAACCAAGAAAGCAGAAGGAGACAGACTGGGCAGCCATGAAAGAGCTATAAAAAAGTGTAAGGAAGTGTCACCAGAGACCAAGATCAAAATAATTTATGCCATACTATATGTATGAGTGTGGAAGTTGGACAGTGAAGAAAACTTATTGTTAGAAAGTTAATGCACTTGAAATGTGGTGTTGGAGAACAGCTTCACAGGTATCATGGGCTGCCAAAAAGACAAATAGTGGTTCTAGATCAAATCAAGCCTGAACTCTCTTTAGAAGATAAAATTACTAAACTGAGGCTAATGTACTTTGGTCACACCATGTGAAGACAAGACTCATTGAAAAAGACAATAATGGTAGGCAAAGTTGAAGGAAGAGGAAAACAAGAAAGTCCAACATGGAGGACTCAGTCAACAAAGCCAGGGCCTGCACCCTGTGAGCAGTGCCAGCTCCCCCACTAGACAAACTAGATGGTTGCCTAGGGCACTGGCAGGGTGGGGGTGGCAAATTTGGCCTCCCCCCTGGGCAAATGCCTAGTTTGCCCCCCCTTGTGCCTCCTCCCCCTCCTTTCCCCACCCCATGTCAATCTCAATGCTGGAAAGGAAGTGGGGAGGGGAGGAGTCAGTGGCAGCGGGGCCGCCCTTTCAGGATGCTGGTCCTGACAGACTGTGAGTGTTGCCCGGCAGCGCGGTTTTACCCACTGATCAAGCAATCGACAGGGGGGGGGGCTTTAGATAACCAGAACACAGCACTAGAGCCTGTTCCGGCATTGAAAACAATGTGGGGTGGGGAAGGGGGGGAGCCGTGGGGGGAGGTGTGGGGGCGCTGTGGGGGGCACCAGGCAGCAAGTCTGCCTAAGGCACCATGGAGCATCGGGCCGCCCCTGCCTGCAAGACCTCTGCAAGGCTGTTAACCACAGAACGTCTGGAGGTCATTAATTCATGGGGCTGCCTAACTCAGAAGCAATTTCACACCACTTAACACACACAACCACAGCCCCGTAGCCAGGATTTGGAAGGTCGGGGGTCTTTATTTTTTCAGGGGGGGCACCCAGTGGCCCCAGCTGTAGCTGCTGTCATGGCCACCCCACCCTACAATCACACTGACCAGCAGCCAGCACCCTGCATGACCTTCCCTTCTCTTCCCTTTCTGCTGCTCCTGTCGCCACAGCCCTCACTTCCCTGCCACTCAAATAGTGTGCAGGACCAGAGGCAGAAGCAGCCCCTAGCCTCCCATGCCAGTTAAAGGGCCCACCAATCAGCTGGTCAGCAGGCCACCCTGTGCCCTTTTAACTTGCATGGGAGACTGAGGGCTGCTTCTGCTGCCTGCTCCATACACTGAATGGTGGGGAAAGGAGGGCGGCAACAGTGAGAGCAGCAGGGAGGGAAGAGAAAGATTCTGTCTTCCTTCCCTGCCATTCTTGCCACCGCCACCCTTCTGCCACTGACCCCACATCCTATTTGAGTGGTGGGGAAGGGACGGCAATGGCAACCAGAGCGGCAGGGAGGGACGGTGGCTCAGTGGTAGAGCATCTGCTTGGGAAGCAGAAGGTCCCAGGTTCAATCCCCGGCATCTCCAAAAAGGGTCCAGGCAAGTAGGTGTGAAAATCCTCAGCTTGAGACCCTGGAGAGCTGCTGCCAGTCTGAGAAGACAATACTGACTTTGATGGCCCAAAGGTCTGATTCAGCAGAAGGCAGCTTCATATGTTCATATGAAAGAGAAGGGTTTTCTCTTCCCTCCCTGCTGCTCTCAGCACTGCTGCCCTTCTGCCACCTGCCCGCATGCTATTTGAGCGGCAGGGAAGGGACTGCGGTGGTGACAAGAGTGGCAGGGAGGGAAGAAAGGGTCTTCTCTTCCCTCCCCGCCGCTCTCAGCACTGCCGTCCTTCTGCTGCCCGTCCCGCATGCTATTTGAGTGGTGGGGAAGGGAGGAGAGCAGCGACAAGTGTGGTAGGAGGGAAGAGAAGGCTCTTCTGCCGCTCTTGCCTCTTCTGCCCCTCCCTTCCTCGCTACTCAGATCACATGTGGGGCTAGTGGCAGGAGCAGTCCTGGCTTCCTGTAGGAGTTAAAGGGCCCGCTGATCAGCAGGCACCCGCATGCCCTTGTAACTCAGGAGGGAGGCTGGGGGCTGATTCTGCTGCCCGCCCCGCATGCAAGGACACAGCAGAGGCCCCAGAGGCTAGTTAGGGACCCCAAGTCTGGAAGTCGGGAGGCTGTGCTACCACACAGCCCCTGTAGCTACAGGCCTGCACAAACAAAATATAAACATATCATAAAATGCCCTCAATAATGGTGGGCAGCCACTGCAAGGAGTGAGGGTCAGGGAAACACTTTAAAAGAACCTATTTGCATTGTGGTGCACTGGCAGCTATAAGAACCAGGCTACACATAAATGCATCACTGCGTGGAAAAGCCCGCTGCCTGCAGATTGGAAACTAGTTTTCATAGATCACATAGTCCTGCTTTGGGGTACCTTATAAGTTTTAGGGTGCAGTTAACATTAAAGTTGCCACAAGGCCTTTTTATATCAGGCAAGAAGGCTGCGGGGGGGGGGAGGGGAGGAGAAGCAGCAGAAAGTTCCCAAACATATCAAGTACCCTGGCCAACCCCTCCAGTCAAGCAGGATGCAGGGAAACACAAGACTCCTCAAACGAAACTGAGCCCAGGCCTGGCGTGATCCTATCCCTTGTGTGGCGCAAGGGAAGGGGCAGTGCTTGAGGAGGCTCAGCCTCTGGAGTTACCCCACTGCTTCTGCAGAACGAAGGCGGGAGTGATTCTGCCCACCAGCAAGTGCTTCCCTCTTCTGATCCAGCTTTGCCCCTCCCCGCATTAACACTCACCGCCCCAACACGGATCCATGCCTGGGTGAAGCAACCTTTCCCTCGCAGTGTCCTGTTCTTTTGGTGGCAGTTCGTTATTCCTGTCTCCAGGCAACGGCAGCGGCTTCCAAGAAGCATGTGTAGTGCTCCTGTACCCCTCCCCCCCACTTCAGCCTTTCACCGTTCTGCCTCAAAGTATCGCTGCTGCGTTTTGCTGCTTTCACTTTGTTTGGATATTGTAAACGACCGTACTGTAAAGTACTGTATATGTTTCTCTTGGCCCACCTGTAAAGTCGACCTCCATTGTTTAATGGTCATAATGTTACAAACCACTGGGAAGAAACTATAAGACATACCACGCCACTGCGATCATACAGTGGACGGAAGTATTTAAGACATGTCACATGATTTCGCTTTATAGTTTAGAGGCTGAGGCTGCTACTTAGCTTTTAACATATTGCGTTATCTCTGTTATTCCCAAAATGTTTTTGGTTTGGTTTGCTGTGTTCTTAGTTTGGGTTGCTGTGTTCCAAACACACCGCAGGAACAGGGTTTCAAAGGCGAAATGACACTATGGGTTAGCAAATAAGCCTTTCAGTTTAGAAAGATATAGCAATTTAGGAGGGGAAAGAGGTCACATCTGTGATCCTTTGTCTAAATAGCACCAACACTGAAGTCAAAGTGTGTGGGGACAAAGGGGACAAAGAAGCACTTGCTGTGTACACTAAATTGTCTTTATGATGCTGGAACAACAGAGTTGTGCAGCAACCTACAGACTAAGCCTTTTTTGGCATCAGTTTACAGGGAGTAGCACTCACTTCATCAGATGCTTGCTGGTATACCTTTCCTAACAATGGTTGTGTCAGCTACATAACAGAACAAATCTGGGAAGATTCCTTCCTCAATAGGAATTCCTCAATAGACAGAAGTTAGTGAACAACAAAAACTTCAGAAATGTTCCCTCTAAGAGGCAGAGTCTTGTGAGCAAAAATTCTACTTTGTGAGCTACTGGCACTAAAGTGGTGAGCTAGTGTCACTAAAGCTGTGAGCTACTGCATAAATTATTGTGTTCTGGGGTCATCCTTCCTGAGTTAAGACAAAAATCTGTGAGCTGGAGGCTAAAAATCTGTGAGCTAGCTCACACTGACTCAGCTTAGAGGGAGCACTGAACTTCAGTCCTCCAAATGTTACTGACGGTCATACTTACCTTCAGCTTAATTCCAATATTATAAGTATACCAATTTTAAGAGGAAATATGCCAGTCAAAGTGGTTTATAGAGCAATGTTATGCAGAGTTACGCACTGAAGTCAATAGGTTTAAAAGGGCTCTGTTTAGGACAGTACTGTGATTCTCATCTTCCACCACAGATTGTCTTTTCTTTGTTTTCAAGTTCTCTGGTTTCCACTTCTCATTTCTTGGTCATCTCAATATGCCAAATGGTTACTGAATATGACTGTGTTCCTTGATATGTTACTTGACAAGTTACTCAATATGAATGCCACAGAAGAGCTGTAACAGGAAATTTGAAATTTGACAGCTTGACTTAAAGCTTATGTTTCCTTCTCCAAATAACTTTTTTAATATTTGTAGATGCAGCACACTTACTAATAGTCACTTCAGGAAACGGAAGCAGGGCAGAGAGATGTTTTAAAATAAATTCAACAATAAACACTATGTCAGACCAAAACTGTAAGTTGACTATCTGATTAACGATGTTTTTTCTTAAAGTGTCACCTGGATTGGATGAAGGAACCTAAACATTCTTTTTGAAGTAGATCCAGGTGGGCAGCCATGGTAGTCTGAAGCAATAGAACACATTTTGAGTCTAGGGGCACCTTTAAGACCAACAAAAGTTTATTCAAGGTATGAGCTTTCATGTGTGCATATGAAAGCTTATACCTTGAATAATAACTTTTGTTGATCTTAAAGGTGCCCCAAGATTCAAAATTTATTCATATGGATATTTCCTGAGTGAAAAAATCCCCTTGCAGAGGTAGGATTTCTGACAAGTGCTCTTCAGGGTTAGTGGGTATTTGCTTATTTACCAGATGTAGATCCCATTTTTCTTCCCTATGGAGACCTTAACTGCTTTACAATTTTCTCCATTTTATCCTCACAACAATCCTGTGAGGCAGGGTAAGCAGAGAGTATTTAATTGGTCCAGGACTACCCAGCAAGCTTCCATAGGAGAATGGGGATTCAAACCTGGGTCTCTCTGATTCTAGTACAATAGTCTAGCCACTACACCATGCTAATTTGTAATGCTGTGTAGGTGGGTATGAGAGAGAAATAGCAATTGGCAATTATAAAATAGAACAATATCTAATGTGCAGTAGATTTGACTTAGAAGGCTGCTTAGCTAAAAACCTTTCTTGTTCATTGTGTCAGCAGGCCATGTGTGGAGTGGGATGCCAGTATTTTTTGTCCGGGTCATGAACATGGAAGAACTAAATATTTGCCCTACTTATCAGCTGTGGCAATTGTGCTGCCTGCTTTGCTGGGTGCCATTTTTAAACTTTACATAAAAATACTGAAATAGAAGCAGGAAGCAATAATCTTTGTGTTTTCATGCCAACACTGTATACCAATGAGATCTGGCTACATAGAAATGTCTTAAGTCACATAATGTTGCAGATGTCTTGATAAAATAAAACCTCCCCCCCCCAACCTGCTCCTCACTATTTCTCTTTGGAGATCCACCACCTGCTGTCTGCCAGTGAATATGTACTTCCACCACGTTCTGCATGCATATCTGTAAGTCAAACAAATATGATTGACTTTTATTTATGTATTTATTTTATTTCTATCCCGCCATCCCCCACAAATGGGCTAAGGGTGGGTCACAACAAAAATATGAACAACAAAGCTACATCATAAAACCATAAACTGAATCCAATTTTAAACGATACTATGCTCAAGTGCCTTCTCATCCAAAGAAACCTAAACTTTATAGTGTTACCCTTGAAGCTTCACACTACTTGGAAGGAAATTGACATATTGAACAGTAACAAGACAAATACAATGAAACTCATTACGAAATATTAGTGCTGATTTGAAGCAATTAAATATAGAAGCTACATTCCTCCTCAGAGTTATCACATGGGCAGCCCAATCCTAACCTCCGTGGCGGCCAGCCGTGGCGTAACTGCGCCGCCACCAGTAGACTTCCTGAGGACTTTGGCATGCTTGAGCATGGGGAGGGGAGAAGCGTAGCTTGCCGTGAGGGAGACCATTGCCATGGCAACTCCACTGGCGTAGGACCGGCATAGGCGGAGAGAGAGGTGGAGGAAGCTGGAGGGGAGGGCTGTGAGGAAAAGCCCCCTACTTTTCATACATATGGACATCGTGATCACCAGTATGGTTGCCAGGGTGCCTGGAGTTTTGACTCTCACACATCTTCTCTAAGAAGTGGACTTTGCCCACGGTTTCTAAGGCTTATGTGGCAGCTTTGCATTCTACACCTCTGGATGCGTGTTAGCCAGAACTCTGCTCCTTGTGTGCCCAGTCTTGGCTGCTGCAGTGGAAGAAGCCAGGCCACCATGTTTCCAGCCTGTCTCCATGAACTAAAGGCTTAACACCACCAGAATCCATCTTGCTTTCCTGATCCAAGCATACCCTGCCAGGCTGGACTCCATTCCCTAGTGGGAAGCTCACGTACACACCCTGTGACACCCTGTGCCTGCAAGCAACCCATTTGCCCCATGAATGGATTAATAGCTCAACTGTTAGTCCTGATTGTCTGGAAATACCCTAAACAATGGATCCTGCCCATGAGATGATGGAATAAGAGGAAAACCATCTCCTGTCTCAACCAAGTCTTTTGTCTAACCCGGGTGATACCTAGGCCAGTATTTGATTCCCTATTGTCACCTTCCCAGATAATCCCATTTAACCTTAAGTATCCAGCCATTCCCATTTCTCACCCCAGTCTAATACCTTGGAGCCGCCTCAGGCAACATTGCAGCTTGGAAATTTCCAGGTTCACCGGACTAAGGTGAAGTTCATTGGTCCAAACTGGCATCCAATTAGGTGTCAGCAAGGACTCACCATTGGCTCTGCTAATGTCCAGCCTCCTTGGTCATCACTGAGCCTCCCCCTGCTCCTCCCCAAGACCTCCCAGCCCCTGAAGGGTCTAAGAGAGCCTATTTAACCTCTGACCCAACTCCACTCATGTGTGCATCTAACAGTATCCCAGGTCCGCTGTCTAGATCCATCCCCAATTCTGGCCACAGTTTTGGGTCCATTTCCCCTGTCCTCTTATGTCGCCATTGGAAACCTTCCTGGAAGACTACGATGGTAAATATTACCCTGTTTGTCTACCCATATATGTTCCCCTATCAATCTATCTATGTTTCTTAGACCTGTGTGAATGTGTGATTGTTTTGTATTTTTACCTTGTATGAACAAACTATTTTTCACAATAAATTACAATTGGTTTTTATTAAATTAGAGTCCTTTTATTGAGCATTTACCTTCTGGATGGTTGAGCCTGGTATACATTTGGTAAAAAGATTCCTATTAAGCCAGGTGTCCACCTAACTAATTCCCCAACCTCGTTTTGAGGGCATTTGGCTTAACAGGGCCAGCCCACCTCCCCCGGATTGGCCAGTCCTGGCGCATGTGCCGTGGCTCATGACAGTCAGGGGTGAGGAGAGGCAGCCCCAGAGAGGCTGATCGCCATCCTCAACCTGCCCTCTGACAGAGAATGGAGTTAATCATGGGCAAACAGTCAAAGGCAAAGGAGAGAAGTCCCACCAACATGGGGAGGGAACAGGGGTGAGGCTGAGCATGCATGCACGAGAAGCCTAGCTTGTTGTCAAGGTGGGGGCAGGGGGAGGGAAGGGAAGGGGAAGTGTGAGCTGCACGATTGGCCATTCCTGCAGCTGCCCCTGCCCACTGTCGGACTCATGCCAATGGCAAGCGGGCAAGGGGAGTCTTGTGTCCTCCCAGTGAGCCACAACCAAACAGGGAAAACAAAGTGCAGGAGTCTGCAATCAGGGAAACCAGGCAAAATGTGTGCATTGGAATGAGTAGACAGAGTCATGGCATGCCACTGCATCTCACAGGGAAGCCCCCCCCTGGCAGGGACACAGAGTCTCACTTGTGGGGAACCCCTCCCACAGTGGCAGCAGGACACAGAGTGCGAGACACCAACCAGGTGCATATAGCATCATCCCCCCTCCCCTCTGACGTGTGCCATGGGATGACGGGGGGAAAGACCCTCTGGCTTCCTTGTCCAGCCTCTTGTAGAGATGGCTCATAGTTCACCCCGCTCCCCAAGAAACAAGCAAGCCCGCCCTCTGAGACATCCCCCCCTGGAGTCCAAGGACAGAGTGGCAGAGGGGAGGGGGAGGGGCACAGAGAATGTTCAGTGGACACCAAGCATGAGAGACAAAGGATGACACCGCTCAGACTTTATTCTGCCGGAACGGAGTGCAATGGTATCCCAGGTGCAACTTAAAGGGTCTCACCTGGGGCGGGGCTCCTGAAACAGGGGGCGTGTTTCGGCCAAGGACTCTCTTAAAGGGACAGCCTCTGCCCCACCTCCCCATAGGCATCAGATCAGCTGCCCCCCTCCCCGTGCAGAGGTGGGACCATGGCAGAGGACAGACCCCCCCACCTGAACCCACTGCCTGGTTCAACTGCTGGAAATGCTTGCACACCACCCGGTCTCAAGCAAGGGGAGGAGGAGGACAGTGGGAGTGCACAGTAACACTTACCCAACCATAGGTAACCATCCTTGTACACTGAACCTTCGGAGGTACCTGTTGAGATCTGGAAACAAGAGCAGTTAGCCCCAGGGGAGAGACCATGCTCTCCTCCTCGCAAGTCAAAGATACTATCTAAGCAACCTAGCCATATAGTGCCTGTCACCAAAGTGCACTTCCCAGCAGAACGCCTCGCCCGCCTTTCCCTACCTAATGAGTCGTGTGAGGCCAGAGTGAGAAGATTTCTAGGCGGTGGGGGGCGGCGATTGGATGTTGGGGAGGGGGCTTGCCCAGCCTGGCATGTGCGGAGATTGGTGAGTCACTTACACGGCTCCCTAAGGGGTTTGCGGTGATGGGGCCACTCTTTGTTTTCGGTTTCAATGAGTGCCTATAGGATATGCTGCTGTTTTTGCAGATGTAACTTCTCTTGTGGGGGGCATGTCATGGCCCAAACTCCGTAGGGAGCCACCTAAACCTGGCTGCATCCCTGGCTCCACCTCCTCTCGTGCTGATGCAGCTCGCTCAACTGGATTTACGTTTCCGCTCGGGCACGATCCTTTGGTGCCCCTGCTCTTGGGCTGGGTGGCGCTTTGGTGGCCCCACACCCACGTAAGTCCCCTCCGCTGCAGCGCAACTGGATTTACACCGGCGCAAATGTGATTTCTGCCATCGTAGGGGATGGTTAGCTCCCAAAGCGCTTTGGGGGGCCCCCCCATAGGATTGTGCTCTGAAGTTGCATTGAAACCATCAGGGCTGAAGTATTCTTAATTCTCTGTGGACAGCTTCAAAGGCCTCTTCCTATTTTAAATTTAAACCTCATATTTCAATCAAGAAACTTGATTACATTTTTTTTACTGAAAATACTAAGTTCTGGCCAAATCCAGATGTAGTATTATTGAACAGCTTAAATATTTTCAATTTATAGGTATTTTATCAATTTGATTACTGCTTTCACTGTACAATGGAAGCCTCTTGTTGCAAATCAGTTTGTGGAATACATGTTAGGCATATGTTTAAAACTAGGGTTGCAGGTGTTAGGCTATGCTCTTAATCTGAGATGAAACTCCTGCGATACTGAGTATTGCATTTCACTTCCTCTCTTGGGTGGATCAGGAACTGGTCATGGAGGAGGCCATAATGAGAGCTACAGTGTAAGCTGTTGTTGTCCTTAATCATAGGCCTAGCAAAATATGTTTGTTTTACATGCCCTGCAGAACTGAGCAAAGTCCCACAGAGTGCAGATGTCACCAGGTAGAGCGTTCCAGCAGGCCAGAGTTGAGGACAAACAGATATCTTTTGGGCCAGGGACCACCAGCAGGCTTTGATCTTCTGAGTGCAAGGCTCTTTGGGGACATACCTGGAGAGACGGTCCTGCAGGTATGCTGGTCCCAGACTGTTAAGGGCCTTAAAGGTCAGAACCAGAACCTTGAAGCAGATCCAGTACTCAATTCACAGCCAGTACAGCTGATGAAGCACAGACTGAAAGTGTGTTGACATTGGGGTACCTGTAAGCACCTTTGCTGCTGCATTCTGGACAAGATGTAATTTTTGTAATTCTCGTATGGAGATTGGCAACAGTGGTTCCTAGGAGGAAAGGCCTCTCCCTCAGAGGCCTGTAGTGATACTTTAGGAATTTCCCATCAACCTGGAAAGATATGAATGGATTTCCAGGATCAGAAAATGGCAAGCTGAGCTGCTTTCCTTAATGGGGGCAGGCTGGCACTTCTGTTCGGGGTAGTAAAAGGCAAATTAATGCCTACTGCCTACTTTTCTAAGCTAGAGAATTGTCCAAGACATGCACAGATACTTTGAGAAGACTTACCTTGGCTGAAAGGGAGTCCGGGGGGGGGGGGGGTTCTTTGAGGCTTTGAGGGATCTCCGGAGAGAAGTTGCATATTCATCATCTGCAGATGTTTCCAGAGATTTATTTGACATAAGCTCTACAGGATCTGAATCTTCTTTTACAACTTTAAACATCTAATTAACAAAAGACTGGTGTTGATCTGAATAAACTACAAAAAAAAAGGTACTGATTGCTATCTCTTCACTCCGGGACTAACCAAAGCTAAACAAAACAAAATTAAAAGGTGGGAGTTGGAAACAATGGAAGTCTGAAAGGAGGAGAAGAAAAGGGGCTAAATTTGAACTTTGTAAATTTAAAAGACAGTGTTAAAAGGAGAAAGGAATTTATTGTTTAGTCTAACTGCGGTTGAGGAGGTAGCCCCATCGTCATAGATCTGCAGCACTCATAGTCAACACAGGAAGTACATCAGATATCGTGAGATTTCTCTACCAGCGAAACGAGACTTGGTGGCAGGAAAAGAAGGAAGTACCAGAGGAAGAAGAAGGAAGTTAGAGAAGTAAACAGCCTACTCTAGGATTATAATATCAGAGAGAAACAGCGGCAGCCATTGCTGGGAGAACAAAGTTTTAACAACGTTTTTAAAGTGACTGGGACAATAAAAATTGGTGGAGTTAACTGAGTTGGCAATTATAAAATAAGGACTATTGGATAGTGGTGAAGAAGATTTGAATTGGTTAAAGGGAAAAGAAGATTTTTTTTTTAAAGTGAAGCAAAAGTCGCAATCGCCATTTTGGGAAAAATAAAAACTTTAAACATTAATATCTGAGCCTAGGAGGCTCAGAGGATGGCAAACTTGGGTTCATTGGAAAGGGCAAGCTTCAATCTATTAAACCTGATGGTCCAAATTTAATTTGGTGAGATTAAAATTTTCAATCTTTTTTACATGTCAGACCTGAAGCAAACTCGTGCTAGGTCTGCTTCAATGAAGAAAATGCAAGCCCAATTAGATGCAATGGAAGCCAGGATAATGAAGGGGGTGAAAGAAATGATAACTGCCTCTAAAAAAGAAATAAGAAAGGATATTGAGGATTCAAAAAAAGAAATAGAGAATCTCAGAAATAAGACTGTAGTAATAACAAAAAAGTACAAGAGGTGGAAGAGAGAGTGAAAACACATGATTCCACCTTGTTAGAATTACAAGAAAAGGTGATAATGCATGACTGCAAGTTGATGGAGACACAGATCCATCTGAGAGGTGTACCAGAAGATGAAGAATCTGATCTGAAAGAATACATAATAAAAATAATTGCAGAATTTTTGGAGGAAGATCCTGAAGGGAATAGAAATATGTATGACTATATGTATAGAGTGAATTCACTCTATGCAAAAAAGAATAATCTGCCAAGAGATGTGGTCATAAGATTTATGACAAAAGAAATGGTGGGAAAAATCATGAACAAAAATTTTGAAAAGACATTGACAGTGGGAGGTAGTAGAATAAGAATTATGAAAGAGTTGCCAAGACAAAGTGTTAACAGGAATGCATATAAAAAACTGACAGAAAAATTATGCGACAATAGAATGAGATACAGATTGATAATACCTGAAGATTTGAGCTTTGAACTTTAAGGGAAAAGGATTACAATTACAAACACACAGGAATTGCATAGATTCTATGGAGACAATAAAGAATTTGCACCATGATGGATTACAAATTTATATCTTGGTATGTAAATGGACTAAACTCACCACAAAAAAGAAGGGCAACATTTCATTAGATAAAAAAAAACAAAATTGTAATATAGTTTGTTTACAATAAGTGCACATTAGACAAAAGGATTATAAATTTATATGGAATAAGCAATTGGGATTAGAATTTTATACATTGGCTGAACAGAAGAAGAGAGGAGTAATTTTTTATATTAAAAAAGAATTAGACGCGAAATTGGTTTTTAAAGATAAAGATGGAAGCTATATAGCGGTGGAAATTACATTGAATGCTAAAAAAAACTTTATTGTTGAGACTTTATGCTCCAAATGGTGCAAAGGACATTTTCTTTAAAAAATATTATGCAACATCTTGATGAAGTGACTTATGGACAAATTTTGTTGATGGGGGACTTTAATGGAACAATTCAGAATGCAATAGATAGATCTGGGAAGAAAAAACTGATAAAGAAGGGAAATTGCCAAAGTCTTTTTTTGAGCTGGTTAAACAAGAGAATTTGGAGGATATATGGAGGAAGTTCAATCCTGAAGTATGGGACTATACCTTTTTTTCAGCCAGACATAATTCTTTTTCTAGAATTGACATGTTGTGGGGTACCAAAGGTTATGGGACTTATAAAAAAAAAAGATAGAGATTTTATCGAAAATAGGAGCTGACAATAACCCAATAATGTGGATTACAAAATTATCTAAAAAGTCGAGAAGATGGAGATTAAATGAAGATTTACTACAAAATAAAGAAATAGTGACATCTTTAGAAAATGAAACTAAAGCTTACTTCCAAATCAATGATAGAGAAGATATAGAATTTCAGATGGTATGGGATGCCTACAAGGCAGTAATGAGAGGAATATTAATAACATTGAATAATAAAGATAAGAGAGCAAAAGATAAACAGATGTTGGACATTCAAAATGAAATTAAGAAAAAAGAAGGTGAATTAAGAAAAAAACCAGGAAAAAAGAAAATTATAAGGGAGATTACAATATTACAAACACAAATGAGACATTTGTTAAATAAGAAAATGGAATGGAATTTGAAAAAATTACAACAGAAATCTTTTGAGGGAGCAAATAAACCTGGAAAGTACTTGGCCTGGCAACTGAAGAAAAAGAGAGAAAGTAAAATTATTAATAAAATTGTGGCTGATGGAAAAGAGATGGTAGATCAAGAAGGAATAAAGAGAGAATTTTTAAAGTATTATGCTAAATTATTTAAGGGTGTTAAAGTAAAGAAAGAAAGGTTCGAAGTGTATTTGCAAAAGATCAAAATAGCACCCTTAACTGAATATATGGAAAAAAATTTGAATGATCCAATTGAAAAAAAAGAAAATGAAGTAGCTATTAATATAATGAAAATTGGAAAGGCAGCTGGACCAGATGGATATATGGCAAAAAAAATTTAAAAGCTTAAAGAAGAAGTAGTACCAAAACTTCAAAAATTGATGAATGCGATAAGATTAAATGGGAAAATACCTAATACATGGAAAGAAGCTGTAATTTCGTTGATTCCAAAGGAAGAAAGAGATGTCACGAATGTAAAGAATTATAGACAAATTTCATTATTAAATAATGATTTCAAGATATACACAAGAATCTTGGCAGAACGGCTTAAACAATATTTAATACATTTTATAAAGGAAGATCAAGCGGGTTTTCTCCCTAAAAGGCAAATAAGAGACAATATTAGAACTGTTGTAAATATTGTAGAATATTATGAAAGACATCCAGAGAAGGAAGTTGCATTATTTTTTGCAAATGCAGAGAAAGCTTTTGATAATTTGAACTGGGACTTTATGTTTGCAGTAATGGAAAAAATAAAGTTGGGGGGAAACTTTATAAGAATGATAAAGGCAATATATACTGAACAATGTGCAAGGCTATGTATAAATGCAGATCTTTCAGATGAAATGATAATCAGCAAAGGTACAAGACAAGGCTGTCCTCTTTCACCATTGTTGTTTATAATGACTTGAAATCTTATTGATGCAAATACAAGACGATGAAGAAATAGAAGGATTGAGAATTAAAGGATTTACCTATAAATATAGAGCATTTGCAGATGATATAATGTTTATAAATGAAAATCCTACGCAAGTAACACCTTTGTTGTTAGCTAAAATACAAGATTTTGGAGAACTGGCAGGACTTTATGTTAATAAAGAAAAATCAAAACTTTTATGTAAAAATATGCAAGTAAATAAACAAAAGGAATTGCAGAGGTTAACGGGATGTAAAGTTACCTCTAAAGTAAAATATTTGGGTGTGGAAATAACAATGAAGATTGAGTTGTTTAAAAATAATTATGAAAAGTTATGGCGTAAAATGGATGCAGATATGATAAAGTGGAACAAGCTTAATTTGTCATTGCTTGGTAGAATAGCTGCAATTAAGATGAACATTTTGTCGAGAATAATGTATTTATTCCAAACTATTTCGATTGTGAAAGACAGTAAACAATTTAATAAATGGCAAAGAAAGATTTCAGAATTTATATGGGCTGGAAAGAAACCAAGGATTAAAATGAAAGTTTTAATAGATGCTAAAGAAAGAGGAGGATTCCAATTACCAGATTTAAGATTATATCATGAAGCAGTTTGTTTAGTGTGGATAAAAGATTGGATGACGCTGTTGAATAAAAAGCTTTTAACGTTGGAAGGTCATGAAAATAAATTCGGCTGGCATGCTTATATGTACTATGGGGGAAAAAAGATGGATGGTTTTTTCTCTCACCATTACATAAGAAATAATTTGCTAAATATTTGGATGAAGTATAAGAAATATGGCGACGAGAGAAAACCACTATGGATAGTGACAGCAGAAGTAATAAAAATAACAGCTGAGTCAGGAGAGGGAAAATAGATGTCATATAATCAACTATTAAAAATACAAAGCGGTAAAATAGAGTTGAAATCTGCTAAGGAGCTGAATTATAAATATGATTGGTTTCAAATGCAACAAATAAAGAGTTTGGTGGAAAGTGATTTGAAAACTGAAGGAATAAGACAAGAACAAACAGAAATGGAAAACATTCTGCTTGGAGATAATGAAAAATTAATTTCGAAAATCTATAAGTTACTTTTAAAATGGTCTACGGAAATGAAGTAGTGAAATCTCAAATGATTAAGTGGGCAATTAATGTAAATAAAGAAATACAGATGGATACATGGGAATATTTGTGGAAGAACTCTATGAACATGTCAGAGTATCAAACTCTCAACATGTCAGAGTATCAAAGAAAATTGTTTTAAGATGATGTACAGATGGTATATGACTCCTAAAAAGTTGGCAAACATGAACAATAAGATTCCAGACAGATGTTGGAAATGTAAAAAACATGAAGGTTCTTTCTACCATATGCGGTGGACTTGTGAAAGAGCGAAAAAGTATTGGCACATGATTCAACAAGAGATTTCTAAGATTTTGGGATATGAATTTAACAAAGTTGCAGAGACTTTTCTGTTGAGATTACAAATAGAAAAATTTCCAAAAGAAGATAGAACTTTAATCTGGTACTTGCTTTCAGCTGCTAGGACATTGTATGCGCAGTTGTGGAAGCAAGAAAAAATATCAGAGAAATGGGATTGGATTGTAAAAGTTATGACATGGAGTGAAATGGACAAGTTAACAAGAACCTTAATAGACGATTTAGAAGTATTTAAGATGGAGCAGAAAAAGTTCAGAAGATACGTAGAAAAAGAGTGGAAAATAAAAGGACATTGGACAATTTTTGATAATGATTAAGTACAAGAGGGAGGAGGATATTAATTTTGGTTCTTATTAATTAAGGGTACCTTTCATATTAATATTTTAAGTATATAACACTGGCAGGGGTCCAGTAATGGGGGGAGGGGTGGGTAGAAAGTAATATATGGGATATATATAGGCCTCTGGGCGCGTGCTCCCCCATCCTTGCTGTCTTACTACCCCACCCCCCAAGTGAAGGCATTAATTCCCCCACACACACCTCAAGGAGAGGTAATCTCAGCCATCTGGAATTTCCTAACCTGGAGTTGGCAACCCTGCAGTCTCTACTTCACACTGTGTGGGGGGGGGGGTTGAACCAAGCACCTGGAGATTGGCAACAGTGGTTTCCTGGGAGGAAATGACTGGTAGCATCAAGCAGCTGACAGGTGGACCTGCTCCACTGGTGGCTGTAAGAGGCAGGGAGCCATTGCAAGCCCCCACCACTTTTGCTCCCTCTGTATACCTGCTGATGTTGAAGTGGCCCCTACCTGCTGTGAACTAACATTGTTTTTTGTCAGTTGAAGAGAAGTAGGAAGATAGGCAGAATGAAATATAAAGACAAATACAGAAAAAGAATGAGACAAAGAACGGAAAGTGGAGGTTATAAAAAAGAGGGAGCGAAAAGAGTGAGAAAAAAAATGAGAAGGAAGATAGACAGGGCCCTGAGGAGAGGCAGTAGTGATCAGTAAGCCTCCAGGAGAACCTTTCAGCAGAGAGCTGTCTTCCTCAGAGGTCAGTGGCTGTCTGGTGGTGTTCTTGCCTGATGGGGCCAGTGGTGGGTGAGGGAAAGCAGAATCAGCTAATGACAAGGCAGAGGCGGATTGTGAGCCAATCCTGCAGGAATGTGGGGAAGGCTGCAGTGGGCAGGTGACAGAGAGGCTACCCAATGGTAGTGGGAAGTGGTGACAGATTGTCATCCAATAGTTGGTGCAGTACAGTCCTGGTGCCTGCAACAAATCAGGACACTGGGATTGGCCACCACGACTTCGGTTTTATGACTAAAGGAAGATAAGATACTTAATGATATATGATAAAAGTCTGTCTGTCTCTCTCTCTCTCTCTCTATCTCTCTACCTCAAAATTCCCCTATGGTGGTGGTCACATGGAGCTCTCCCATTGGCTTACAGGTGCATTCCATGCACTCAACAAATAATTGGCTCATCATATGTCAGTCACCACCTCTGGGTTCCCATTGGCTGACTCCCCTATCACCTGCCTACTGCAGGCCTGGGAACGCTGAACAAACTGCCAAAACAGTCTTACCTCAGAGACAGACACATCTCTGATACTTCTCTGTGTCCTTTCTAACAACCCGCCTCAGAAAAGGCTGCTGTTCTACTGTGGCTTCACAAAGCATTTCCTCAGAGGCCATGGTGGCATCTTGGAGAAGCTGCTAGCCAGAGGCTGTTGCTAGGCAACCATTGTTGCCATCAGCTGAATATAATGCCATAGAGTCCAACTTCCAAGGCAGTTATTTTCTCCAGGATAGGGAGAGAGATCTGTTGTCTGAAGTTCAGTTGTGCTCACAGGAGATCTTCAGGCTCCACCCTGAGGTTGGCTACCCTAGGCCTGGCAACACCCTCTGGGTGACTTGATGCCATCCGGCGGCCAGGACTTAAGTAGGCCTGGCTGCTTGCTCCTGTTCAGTAGCAGTCCCCCCATGACAGCCAGTGTGACTTAGCAGTTACCAACTCCAGTTGAGAAATTCCTGGAGATTTAAGGGATGGAGCCTGGAGAGGGTAGGGTTGAGGACAGCTGGGACCTCAGACAGGTATAATGCCATAAACTCCACCCTGCAAACCAGCCATTTCCTTCTATGGAACCATTGTTGCTAATCTCCAGGTGAGGGCTGGAGATCACCCAGAATTACAACTGCTCTCTAGATGGTAGAGATCAGCTCCCCTTGAAGTCGCTTCACTTGCGTGGGTGGGAAGACAGCAAGGTGGGGGGCATTCACCCAGAGCCTCTTTCTAGAGCCCATTGTATTTTTCTTCACAATGGGCCTTATTCCAAGTATATTATAAATTAACAATATAATAAAGGTGTAAAACTCAGGGGGGAGATGTGTATAGTGTGTCTGGTCTAAAAAGGGGAGGGGTAAAGGGGAGAGAGGGGATGTCAATCAAAGATGGAACATGTTGCTGCCCTCAACCATAGGCTTGGTTGAACAACAGACCCTGTGGAACTGCATGAATGCATTAATGGACTCTGTGCTTGAGGGGAGCTAAATCCCCCCCAACACACACATGTGGATACACCATCCCTCCCTGCACACTTGTTCTTTCAGAATTACCTTTCACATTGGGTCTTCTATTTTGAGTCCATATGGAAGGAAAATGCTGAAAGAAATTGAGTGCAATGAAGCAAGTGGTGGAAGCAGATATGGTTGAGCACCTCTTGCTTGCACACTCCAGAATTTTAAAATAGACACCCACCCACCCAACTTTTGATGTGAATGGGTAAACTTCTAGAAATAGTTGAGAATCCTCATGTGATTTCTTTTTTTGACTCTCAGTATAATTAAAAAGTTTCCCCAACCAGGGTCAATGGTAGTGCTCTCTCTGTCCCTGTACTGCTGCTCCAAACATGCATGCCACCCCATGGCATTTTAAAGGAGAATTTAAGATGCTGACAGATCCCTCACTCTGACTTCCATGAAGTCTAAATTAAAAAGTAAGAAGAATGTTCACACCTGAATACCAAGTACTAATTTCTTAATTTTGTTTCCAACCTGGGAAATATTTCGGTTGATTTTTGTATTAATTAATGTACTTCCTTAATAGATGAGTCTAGTGGGAATTCTCTCAGAGTTCTATGGTTTCTTGATATCCAACTTTTACCATAAATTTGACTGCCATATCCGGAGACAATATGAATACTAGTGATGGGGAGAAACAGTGGCTCCCATACATACCTGGTTCACAGGCCTTTCTGGATAACTAGTCATTCACTGAAGGAAACAGGATGCTGGATTAGATGAACAATGGCTGTTCTTGTATTCTTTTGTGCATTCTGATGGGCAACAAATTCAACAGGTACAGCTTTCATATTACTACATCTCAAAGGTGAGGAAATTATGCCAACTGAATTTCTGTCATTCAGCTAGAGACTCAGTTGGGAGGGGGGAGTAGCAATCCTGAATAATTTCCAGGGTTAACAGACTATGTAAAGTAAGGTGTGAATGAAAAGGTTTGATATAATGTCCATTTAATTTTGTGTAGTTTCCATTGCACTGAAGCCAATAGGGCTGTGCTACTGTAAGTGAATCATTGAAGTACAATTTAAAATGTCAAGGATATTCTTACATACCTAATTTTTTTTCATAAAAGCTCACAGATGGCAGACAGTATGATTTTCTGCCTTGAGACATAAGCAGTAAAATTCAACTATCAGCTGAATAATTTTGGCAGTCTCATAATGGCAAATTTGTAGAGTCTTAAAAGGAATGTAACAAATGAGTAAGTGCAATAAAACTACATTGTATAAACTTTATGATTTCTAAAAGGAATGCTAGTGCCACTGTACAGTACTGATAAGAACCTATTCAAATAAGAAAGCAGCTGTGATGTTTCTGGTCAACAGTCCAACTGTAAGTCCAACACACTGTTATGCATATGACCACTTGTCCTTTAGGCTCCGAACAAGGACACACAAGACCATAATATGAGTTTTAGACAAATTTTGAGTTTCCCACTATAGTACATGCATACTTGTATTGGGAACTCTGGATTGGTCAGAGCTCCTTACTGCATGCATGGACAGTGGCAAACATGCATTTGCCATCATGTGCAGCAGTCGTCAGCAACTTTAAAGAAAACAACAAAGAGTCTCTGACATCTCAAAAAGTAACACATTTATTGTAGAATAAAGTTTTGTGAATTTAAATAACCATGTTCACCATTTGCTTTCAAAGAAACTTCTACCTCTTAAAAGGAGGAGTGTTGATGTCCCGGTTTGTGAGGTACAAATGTTTGTGATGTACAAATAGGCGAGGCAGAGCTAAACAGGAAACCTATATAACATGTTGTCCATTCAAGAATATTTTCCTGTAACAGCTGCTCTGCTGTGCTTCCAGTATTTCTGATCAATTTCTCTTAAATATTATTTATCTAGGATAAGGACTTTACGAACCAATGTTACCCTAAATTGCTAGAACAATTGCTAATACAAATAAATATATCTTCAAATGCAGCTGTTTTTCCTTCCTTCCTTCCTTCCTTCCTTCCTTCCTTCCTTCCTTCCTTCCTTCCTTCCTTCCTTCCTTCCTAGTAAAGTTAATTCTGGTCTACATATTAAATCAGGTCCATAGCACTTTTGGAATTCTGACGCAGGGTAATGGCTACAAAATAGCTGCTAAAGAAGGTGGAACTAACCACAAAATATTAGAGACTGAGGTCATGCATACCTCTAGTAGTAATGTTATGATCCAGTTACACACGTCTACATATTACTGATAGCCCAATGAGATAAAATGCTGGGAGTTCTGTTAATTGTATTCCCCAGCTAAATGTAGATGTAGAAAACTTCTTGGCTGAGACAATGTGTTACTTTGCCCCCTGGGTCATTTCACACATTACATGGTTTTATACACAGGTAAAGGGGGGGGACTATACCCCCTCATATTTGAACATTGTACTTTAACTTGGCACAGTTGTGAATACCTGAAAGTCACCATTTTGTATACCTGGAAGCCACAGTGCAAATGTTTTGTACAAAATGTGTTAAGAGGCTCAAAGATAGGAAGAAGTGCATTTTGATGACCATTCTGACACAGAGTCAGTCACAATAATGTTGATCAGTAGCTGTAGTCAGTAGCATAGGTTTGTGCTTATGATTATTCTAATTAGTTTTCTCCTCTTTCTGGCTGAGAAACGTGTCTGTGAAGGATAACTAGATCAGCATGATAAACCGTGTTACCGAACTTCCCTTGCACTTTTGCAAGACCTCTGATTTGTGTTCCTCTCTGTCTGTCATGATTGCTGATCTCTTCAGATGCCACAGTGGTTTTGCTCATTCAGATCTGTCATACCCCACCCCAGTTCTATTGGTTTATTTGCTCTCCTTCCATAAAGAACTTTGCCAACCTTGGCCTAGGGCATCTTGCTTCTTCAGAGAGATTTTGAGATCTCAGAATCTGAATACTCAAGTCTGTGAGCATCCAATGTGAAATTGAACCCCCTCATCTATGTCAGTGCTCCTTGAGTTTTTGAATTGCAGTTTGTTGGTGTTGATTGGCTCAGTGATCTTGGAGCTTTTAGATGAAAACAGATGGACAACATTCTGTACTTATATGTGAGATAGGTTCAGGTCATGCATCAGTATATCAAGTATATCCTCCTGAAAATCCATAATGATTGTGAGCAATAAGCAAACAAAATAGTTATACATATAACTAGCAAAATCATATCATGACACTATTAGAATGCTATGGAGTAAATAATCACACATTTTCTGATCGTTTCTGCATAAGCCATTATTAATTATTTTCCTTATCACCGATCCAAACCTATATGTGCAAAATTTCATTTCCTAATGCACTATTACTCATATCAATTCAGACTGTTCAGAGGGGGGGGGGGAGAAACAATGATTAAAACGCAACTCTGTAAAGCAGACTTTGTTTTATTAATATATATATTTCACCAATCAAACGTGCATTTTGATATCTGATTTTGTGATGTTCACATAAACTATGGGAACAATTATTCCTATTGTAAAGATTAAGTCACTAAAGATCGATTTGTTGAATTAAGAAACTTGTACTTCATACCTTACCCCTCCTGCCTTTCTAGTCATTCAATTAGTTACCTAAAGATAGATGCCTTCACTTCAAAGCCTGAGTGCTGCTGCTTTTTTGCAAAACAGGATGAGAAGAAACAAAAGGATTTTAACTCTTCCTTTATACACTATTTTTCTTTTCTAGCTGCTTTACCAGGTTTTTGACCCATGTTTGTGTATGTATATTACAGGCTAGCCTGACCTCATCAGATCTCAGAAGCTAAGCAGGGTCAACCTTGGATAGTATTTGAATGGGAGACCTCCAAAGAATACCAGGACAGTGACATGTAGGCAGACAATGGCAAACAACTTCTAAATGTCTCCTGCCAAGAAACCCCTACAGGGTTGCCACAAATCAGCTGTGACTTGATGGTACTTTCTACCACCACCACCATTCACTCCAATACTTTATTGAGCTGGAATGGGTAAAGTATGAGAATATGTAATTGCCTATTCCAGGGGCTCACAATTAGATAAACAAGTGAGTCAAATGAATATGTATGAATTCCTTACCACCTAAGAAAACATTTCCTAATATATAGCAGGCACACAGTTTTTTCATAAATGCTTCCTATGAAAAAAAATGCATAACACTTAAAGAATACTGCAAAGATAAGATTCTAAAATCAGTTTCCAGACTTATTAAAATCAGTTTCCTCTGGCATCCACATTTTGAAGTTTCTGTGTTCCTTTCACTGTGAATGCAGAGGCATGCTAATTGGAAATGAAGCGTCCATGTTGGACTTTTGTATTCACTTTTCTTTAACATCCCCTTTAGAGGCACAGCGGGTGTGGGGAAGAGGCTGATGGTGGGAATGCCTTTGGCCACACCCAGGTTAAACACCTGCAGCCAATGAGAAACAACAGCTTTGTCCAGGCAAAGTTCAGCTTGCATTATTTTGTCCTTTCCCCTGCCATTTTAGTGGAATTCTGCTTAGCTGTGAATCAGTTTCTCAGTTTTCTTGTGGAAATGGTACATGAGGAGATAAAAAAGAATAGAGATTACTTGAGAGCAAGATAGCCTAGTTGGATAGGCAGCCTTGTTATTCTAGGTGGGAGCTGAATTGTCTTGACAATCTTCCCACACAACAAAAAATTCTTCTAAGTAGAACACCGCTGGAGATGGGGGCTCTACCAGAAATTATGTGTAGGTTAAGTTGAGGAGGGGAGGGGAAAATGATGATTCTTTTGAACTCTTCTTCACCCAAACTTGTCTGACTTGCTGTTGTCACACTCCAGCCAGCCTGGATGGAAAGGCGGTCTGTTGTATTTGGTATCCTTTAAATGAGGAGGTGTCTTCCCTCAGGGAGTGAAGAAGATTCATGTGAAGATCATCAAAGAACTTCATGGACTGCACCCAACGTATAGCAGGATCCAGTATAACCACAAGGTGCACTGTATCCTCAAGCACTTCCTTCAACTGCCCTGTTTTTTACTCAATGAGTAATTAAACAGTGGAATTCACTGCTGGTGGATTTAGAGATAGTCATGAGTATGGATGGTTTTAAAAGGAGGTTAGACAGATTCATGGATGATAAGTCAATCAGTGGCTGCTAAGTCTGATGAGTAAAGGGAAGAGGAGTAAAGGGAAGCTTCATATACAGAGGCAGCAAACTTCTGAATACTAGTGTATGGGCCTCCATGCTCTCCCCCCAGTGGTAACTGATTGGCCACTGTGTGATATAGGATGTTGGATCAGATGGATTACTACTGTTCTGCACTAATTATTCAAGCTGCTTGCTCTGAAGACAGCTATTACTCCTCAGCCTCATCTATGTGGATGTTCATAATGCTACCCAAAGTGTTTTCTCTGGTCCAACCACGTCCACAATAACCTGCAAGGGGATGGGATACATTGAGGTTGAACATGTGGGTTCTTACATAGATCTCTTTTATGATGAAAGATATGTTAATTGAATCCCCAAACGTGATCTCTGAATTCCAAAGAAATCCAGCCTGATTATTCTGCTTCAAGAACCCTGAGACTGGCCTAGCTATGATGGACAAAATGTGAAGCAGATTTCAGAAGCTTGAAGATGCAAGTGAAGATGATAATTCAACAGTTTGCTTAATGAGAAGACAAAGTCAGACTGGAAAACAAGTTAGGATTAAGCTAATGATACTACATTTTACACGACATGAAACCCTAGATAAAAATAACTAACTAGCCACAGTCAGTGAGGTGGCCTGAGTTCAGATGAACAACTAACTGTGGCCAGTGTGGTTCTGGGAGACCCAGGTTTGAATCCTCACTCTGCCATAAAAACTTGTTGGGTGACCTTGGACCAGTCATATACTCTTAGGCTAATATAATATTAGGAGCAATGTGCATACCTGAAGCTCATTTTAGAGTAAATTGACCTAGGTACCTCTTGAGAGATGACTGCAGCATCATCTACATATTAGGAATGACTCAAGACATTATACTGGGTTCAGTCAGTGGGTACTTATACAGCTGGTTCTGTGATATATTACTATACTAGATGTTTGTAAACCTATATTCATTAGTAATAATGGACTCACAGAATCTGAAGGCCACTAATTCCATGCCCATATTGACACCATTCACATATCAGCTCCAATTAATTTTCTTAGAACTTATTCATGCAGGTGGATCTCCCTAGATGTCAGTAGGGAAGTGTTAGTATAAACTGATGTAACTACTTATTAATATTTATTTTATCTGAACACAATATTTTGCCTAGGAATGTAATGTATCAGAACTTGATTTACTTTTGATATGCTGTTTTGTTTTTAGTTAAGCAACTTGCCAATACATGCAATTTTGGAAAAAACTTGTTAAATTTATGAAAATTAATAAAAATTTGAATTAAAAATTTTATTTACTAGTACAACATTTTTTCTACAGAAGTGTGTTACTGGAGAAAAAAAAACCTAAAGCAAATCCCAAAAATACATTTGAAAAAAGAACAGTTGTCAGGAAATACTGTACATCAACACAAAACCCACATCAAAGCAGTTAAAGTGTCCAGCAAAAACATATAACACAAACAATTAAATATCATGGACATGAGAAAAGGGAACTAAATTTTCCTGGTGCCAAAAAGAAAGTAAAGATGCATCACTTCTACTGCTTTCAGAAAGAAATTAATTGGACATGACTACAAAGAAGTGGCAGGAGCAACCAAAAAGATGATATTTCAGCTTTTGGGTAAATCCTTGAGTCCTTGTCGTCCCCACTGTTCAGGGCTATAAAGGCTATATATGCCAGCACTTTGAGTGGTGCCCAGAAACTGACTGAGAGCCAATGAACATTTAAAATATGGGTTTAATATGATCGTTATGGTTGCTGACATGAGCCACCTTATGATTTTCTAATGACTGGAAGAGTAAAAGTGAGACAGGTTTTTAAAAACAATAGGGGGTTAACTAGGGCAAGCTGCTAGAGTTGGCAATCTCAAGGAGGTCACTGAGGAAAACAGTGCTACTATGATTATCTCAATGAACTTTAATGTAATATATTCATTTGTATCATGCATTTTGCTTTTTTAAACGTTTTACTTTTTTACATATGTTCTTTGAAATCTTGCTAGAGGTTACAGATCACCTTTCTCATTGACACAAAGTACAATAACCAGTGATTTGATTGTCATACCTAAATAATTACAAAGAACACATATGCTAAGTCCTAAGTTGTTCAACAGGTGAAGCATTTATTCAAAAAGAGTCCAATTTTGGAATTGTTGAAAGTCCAATTTTGGAGTTGTTGGATGCGCCTCTGGTATAGTGCATTTTGGATGTCTTCATCAACAATTAAACATAATATTCAAGGCCTGAATTAATGCCCATACATCTTATTCTGACACAAGTCTTGTCTTAACCATGTTTAGTGGAACCCTTGAAACCTCATGAAATTTCTACAAGCCTGGTGCCTTCAATGATTGCTAACATTGCTAATGTGATCCAGTTCACTTGTGAAAATGGCTATGTTGGACAGTGGCAGGGATTGTTTTGTAGAAAAATAGGTGGTAGAGCTAATTTGCATAACTCATTAGCATATGCTGCCCCCCACCAGCCAAAACAAACCCAATGCAAGAAAGAAGAGTCACGAGCAAGCGAGGTCTGCTTGGGCTGGCTAGAAATTCAGCCAGCTCAAGCAGGTCTCGCTCACCTGAGGCTCTCCTTGGCCGCCCTCCCCCCCAGTCAAAAGGCTAGCAAGCCACTTGCCACCCAAAATCACATAAGAAGTGGAGAAAGGGTGGCGTGGGCTTCTCCAGAGGTTAGTGAGGGCCACTGGGGGTGTGGCAAAGCCCCTGGTGGCTGGCTGCCCAGTCTCCTAATCAAGGGATTGTTATGCAACTGCACCTATTCAATGGACAAGATAGGTGGGAAGGAAGAGGGGGAACCACCAGAAAGGTTCAGCAGCTGTGCTCCTGTGAGCTCCAGCTGAATTCAAGGCCCGGACAGTGGACACTATGGCATTATACACCACTGAAATCCCTCCCCTCCTCAAACCCCACTTTCTTCAGGATCCACTCCCAAAATCTCCAGATATTTTCTAATCCAGAACTGGCAAACCTACAAGCTGCTGGAAAACAAATAGGTAGAAATACTCCAGGACATCAAAGTGGATCTGGATTATAAGAAAGAGGGAAAGGAATGCAAGGCTTGGATTTTATTTTATTTAGAAAAGAAGATTATATTGGATCCATACCTCACCTCACCATTCACTCTTAGTGGCTTAAAATCTCCTTTCCCTCCCCCTCCCCATAACAAACACCCTGTGATGTAGGTGGACTGAGAGAACTCTTTCAAGAACTGCTTTTGAGCAGAACAGCTCTGAGAGAGTTATGACTGACCCAACATCACTCCAGCAGTTCCATGTGGAGAAGTGGGGAATCAAACCTGGTTCTCCCAGATAAGAGTTCACTCACTTAACCACTACCCCAAACTGGCTCAGTTATCTGGTTTTATTTGTGTCTCTGTGTGTGCATGTACTTCAGACATGTGAGTATATAAATTTGTAAAAGTGTAACCTTTTATTTCTAAGTGGCAAGAATATAAATTACTGTACACACCATTTGTCCCCCCCCCCCAAGACAGAAGGAAGAGATGGACACAAGGGTTTGGGTACTAAAGGGCCACTTTCTTTCTTTATTACATTAACGCTATAGCTATAAAATAACAGGCAGCACAGCAGGGCCGTGGGACGAAATACCCCTCCCCTAACACATGACGGGCGAGCCATCCTGCCCCAAGGTATAGCCAAAATACATGGCTCCTACCCGGGTGACCTAGCAAAAGTTATGCCCTGGAGTTCCAACCCCCAGCTGCACGGCTAAAGGACAAATCAATCCATGCGAACCCAAGGCAGTCCACTTCATCACTCAACCGTCCCGCATGGTCCAGGAATGATTTAGCAAGACCCTGTGCCCCAAAACTGGGGTGCTACAGGTGATCACCGAGCTGCATAACGAAAGTTTAGGCCAAAACCCAGCCACCGCGAGGCCAAGCCTCTGCTTAGGCAGCTGCGCCCACTAAACGCCCAGCACTTCCTTAAGCCCAAATTTCAAGTCCTCTAAAAAGGTGTCATTACCCTTATCTGAAAGATGTACGCCATCGCTCCTGTATAAATCTGCGCAATCAGCCTGGATCCCAGGGAGAGGAAGAAAGTGGCCCAACCCCCCCTCGAGGGCTCTTTTAAGTTCTAAATTGGCTTTGCAGCGAGCTTTCTCAATCACCCGTGGGTCCCAAGCCGCACGCCATACCCGGCGTGGGATCATGGCCGACCACACGATCAAAACATGTGGCCAACGCCTCTTGATGACTCTAAAGTCATCTTTGGCCTGCAACACAAGGGCTTTTCCCTTGAGCAGGCCTAAATCATTACCACCCAGATGTATCACCGCAACATGTACACATCTTCAAACAAGAGGGGCAACAGGCCTGACCAACGGAGACCTCATCATCCATGCCATTCAATGGTGGCCCACTTGCTAAGCCCCAGCTGTGACCCAGCCATAGTCCTCCTGGCCTGATGAGCAGCCCAAAACACAAAGCAGTGTCCGCATACGAGGACACGTCGTCTCTCTCCATGAACCACAGCACCTGAGAAAAAAATAGAGGATGAATAACATAGCCCTCTAATAATGTGATGCCAATTACTGCAGTGCAAGAGGGCGAACATAGCCCTTATAGGCCGAGGAACGCCACCTACCAAGCTTCTGAATGGAAGACGGGGAGGCGAAGAATTAGAGGAGGGAGCGGAGCCCAACTCTAGGGTGTGCCTGCTCCATCCCCACCTCTGATGATGCCCTGCCCGCTCCTCTGCCTTGCGAGGAGGCAAAACAGCCCCCAGATGCAAGGCTGTGAAGCCTGCCTCTGGATGGGAGCCGCATTCTTTGAAATAATAGCATGTAAATTCTTCCCCACATCCCCAAATCAGGAAACTGACTTTGGACTGTAAATACATGTATACATAAAATACATGATTCTCTGAATCACAATTTTCCGTAGTTTCAGTTAACACATTCTGAAACATATTGAAGCAGTTAAAGATGGGAGGAATATATTGTAAGGATAAGATTCTTGAAAACTATTAAAATCTGGCCTTTGGTAAAAAGGTCAAAGTATCTATTTTCTACATGAAATATTCCTCCCAACATGAATAATCTACAGCGTAACAAACTGGATATTATTTGCAATGTCAAAGATACACAGTGATTCTGAATTCTCCAGCATTTTTATTGAAGATCCTGTTTCTTTCATTATGTTATAGTAAAAAATACAAAATGAAGGAAATGAACATGAGTTTGCTAATTGCATTGCTTTGGCATGCACCCAACTTGCAACTCAATCTTCATTTTGCTGCATTGCCTTCAGCAAACAGAGGCATGGCTGAATAGAGTTTGAGTTGCGAGTAGAGCACATTTTGAAGCGATCACGTGATTTGTATCATTCTGTGTTCATCCATCATTCCCAAGAGTTTGGTCATTTAATCTGATCCTTATTTCCATATAATGTTTTCAAGGATTTGGGTTTTAAAGAATTCCATTATGTCCTTGTGCTCAGTTTGATTTTCTAGCAGTGTGGTCTTAGCTATAATAAGCTACTCCAGGGGTGGCCAATGGTAGCTCTCCAGATGTTTTTTGCCTACAACTTCCATCAGCCATCAACCATGCCAGCTAGGGCTGATGGGAGTTGTAGGCAAAAAACATCTGGAGAGCTACCATTGGCCATCCCTGTACTCTATTGAGAGAAAAACATTTAGATTTTTTACAGTATTATTATCTCTGTAAAATACTCATTTTTTTATGCTTCCTGTCCGTTCTAGTTGGTCCTCATAAATTCAAAGCAGACATGAACCATGAAGTAAATTATTCTTTACTGACTATAGTAATTATTATAACTAATATACTTTTCCTTAGCATAAATAATGACAGAAAAATTGCTGGATATAATGAAATATTTTAATAATTTTGAAATTCCAAATGAATGGACATAACTGGGAAGCCATAAAATATTATATTTTAAATATGCATTAAAATTATTTCATTCCCCAAACAGTCTTTCTAACAGGTTTGTATTCTAATTGGTGATTGTAACCTAATGGCCAGTTGTCTAAATGACTGCCCTATAAAGCCTACAGCCCACAAACCTTTATTACTTGTTATATAATGTCTTGCAGTCTGCCTTATAGTCTTTCATCTTGTCCTTGTGATAACCTCAGCACCTAAGAAAAGGATCTGTGTTAGCTCTCATAATTTTAGATTAACCTCTAATTTTAAAAATAATAAGAGTCCAGTAGCATCTTTAAGATTAACAAATTTTGCTGTAGCATAAGCTTTTGAGAATGAAGGGTACCCATGCATCTTAAAGGTGCTACTGGACTTTAAACTATTTTGCAGCAACAGACTAACGGACTCCTCTGCCTCTAATTTTAAAAACATATGATTGCAGGCCAAATACTTTTACATTTTACTGCATTGTTTCTGAAAATGAAAGGCTAACTTTACAAGGATAATAATACATTTTATATATATGTGTGTGTGTGTGTGTGTGTGTGTATAGGATAGTTATATTTCTTGATGTAAAGCATTTAATACACTTGTGATTATGCACATATTTAATCAATGATTTAATTTTTTAAAGCGGATCATATTGTTTTGCAGAGATGTTTCACATCATGACAAATATGCATTTAGCATTTAAAATAATTATTCCCTGGGCTGTATTCTTTCCACTATCCCAGTTTTGTCCTATCAGGAAATAGGGAGGGGGGGATTTAGGTGCATTATCACAAGAGGAAGATTAAGACAAACACACATAGGTTAATTAGGGCAAATGAAGGAACTCTCACAGAAGTGAAAGCCATATTTTTCCCTGTGGCAGATTCCAGACTTTCTGTGTGTCCATTGTTGCCCACAGTAACCCTGTGCATGCCTACACTATCTGATTGTAGAACAAAGTTTGAGTCTAGTGGCACCTTTAAGACCAACAAAATTTTATTCTGCATATAAACTGTTGTGTGCATGCACAACTTCTTCATATAATCTGGTTGTATCACTCTAACCTTTTATCCAAGTAGCATAATAAAACAATAAAAATATATTTATGCTATTTACTTAATAAAGATTTTTAATTTATTAACTAGATTGCTTTAACTGATTAATCATTTAGATGACTATTTAAAAACTGAGTGCCTCACAAATCTGAGTAAGGAAGGATGAATACTAGAAGAGATGGTTCCATTCAAAGAAGGAGGCACATACAATCAATCATTTCTTCACCACCAGGTGCTCTCATCTATATATCTAATTCCCAACATGCCCCGCTGATGTGTGGATACTTATTTCTCCAGATATGAGGAACATGGAGGGAAAAGAGACTTTTGTGCACACTTTGGACATTCCCCAGGTATGCAGAAAATTTTACATGTTTAAAAAGTATATGGTGGATACTTAAATCCCCCCCAAACTAAAAGGAAGTTCTCTGTGTATGCACACAGAGCATACTTTCTGAGCAGTGGGACAAGCTCTTTGGGGGGTGGGGTGGGAAGAGAGAGACACACACACACAGAGAAGAAGCCCCGGAAACTGGGAGCTGTGCAGCTCTCAATTTCCAAGGCCAGTGTCAGGAGGAAAGGCTGGGAGTTCGGATGCTGTGTGCTTGTCAACCTCCAAAGCCAGTGTGGGGTGGGCAGAGAAGCCTAGGAGATCGGGAACTATGGTCCTCTTGATCACTGACACCAATGTGTGTGTGTGTGTGGGGAGGAAGAGTCACAAACACATTACACAACATTGTGTTGCAGGTCCCTACTTGTTTTGTTCCTAAATCAGCTTTCTAAGGATAAAGTTGGAGTTCCCCCATGTGCTTCTTATGGCCTTCAATAGGAAAAAGAATTTGTGGGTTTCATACCAAAACATTTATTTTGAAATTCTGATGAACTCCCTAAGCACTTAAATATGAGAAGCGAGTAATCCTCCTCTCCCTATAACCAGGGCATTTCTGTGACCATTTGGAAAATTCGATATATTTCTGTGGTCACTCAGAAGGAAATAAACGTTGATTTGACTTGACATTAAGACATTTCCTTGAACATCTGGGGATACTGGCTTCATATAACCTTCTGAATGGACAGGGTTTTTATGTGGCCATTCAAAAGAACCAATGAAATCCTATGACTATTCAGAAAAGATTATTTGTTTGGAAACAGCCATTTGTTACCCAAAATATAATCACTCTAAGATGTTCTATAATAAAAAGGAGCCAAATCTCAGCAATGCCCTATTTATTTTTTAAACCATTGAAGATTTCTGGCAATCTTAGATCTAGCTGTACAACTATTTTGGCTCATGCGAAATCCAAAAACAAGAACAAAATCGGTGTAATATATTTTATCAGGACCAACCAAATTGTCTCAAAACAGTATGTATTTTGTGGTTGTTCTGTGGTTGGTCCTAATAAAAGGTTTTGTATGGATTTTGGTTTTCTGTTTTGAATGGTAGAACTGCTACTTTGTATTTCTCTATGGTCAATTCCATGCACTCAAAAGTAGGATTTAATATACATATTTGGTAATCATGCTGTGAATTATCTGGGAAATATATATACTGTCTCTCATGTGGAACCACTGTTTTCTTGGCCTACTGATTTGATGGTCAGTCCCCTGAGTGTTGTGCTCCCCTCCCCCTGCTTGTGTCCACATTTCCTCTGTGGAATGTGAGAGTGGTTTGGAGCGGTGCTGTATCATGCAAATTTATGATTGGTCTATGGAAAACAGCACACCTGTCAACAATGGATGCGTAACCACAGGCTGAATATAGAACAATATTAAGAACTTGGCTGCTGGGCAGATGAACCTGTCATTAATTACATGTACATAGTTGTTCCAATGCATACAATACTACATGTACCAGCAAGACATACAAGTGGAAAAACTGATTTTGTAAACCTGATGCATGACTACACTCAGAATTGCAGCACTGGAAGATGTACTTACTACAGATGTGTAATGTGAACCAGGACCGGATCTACATGTTTTTTGAGGGGGGGGGGATTAAAAAATGGTGCCCCCTTATGGGCCATTCTGTCTTATGGTCCCATAGAATACAATGGACTCCATACCCAATTTGGTGTCCCCCCATCCATCAGCACCCGGGGCAAACACCCCCCTCTGTCCCCCCCTAGATCCGGCCCTGATGTGAACACAGAAATGTATTATGACTTCAACAATATTCAAAAGGACTCGCTTTCGAAAAAGTACAGGAGGATTGGGAATGTACTAAAACAAATGACAGGATGACCCACTGGAGACCATGAGAGATGCTGGAATGTCCAGTAGCCAACAATGCCAATTGACTTGCATTCGCTTCATTGGGATTCTTCACAGCATGCAAAGTTGCAATGAAAATGCAGAATGGATTTGAATTATGATCTCTGGGCCCAGATAGACTGCTCTAGGACTGGAATGACAGCCCTCAGACTGGAGTGATGGTCTCTGGAAGTAGCAAGTTTCTGTGACTGGAATGACATCCCCTTGAGTGGAATGATGGTCCCCTAGGAATAGATTTCATTCCTGGGGACTGCAATGACAGTCTTCAGAGTGGAATGATGGTCCCTGGAAGTAGCAGAAGTGTTCTGAAGCTGGAATGTTTGGCCCCAGAGTTGACACCGGGAGTAACATGAGTGTTCTGGGACAGTAATGACTGCCTCCAAAGTGGAATGATGGTCCTTGGGAGTAGCAGAAGTATTCTACAACTAGAATCACAAATCTTAGAGTGGAATGAAATACCTTACATTTTAATTAATATTTTTGGGGTTCTGTTGTTATCCCTGAATAAATTCCACTTCAGTAGTTATCCTGCTTGTCAGCTGTTCTGTATCTAGGATTGCCAGGTCCCTCCTGGCAACCTGTGAGGGATGGTGGGACTGCAACCTGAGAGAGCAGAGGGAATCCCAGGTGACATTGCAGGCAACATGGATATGTCACTTCTGGCGTGCACAAAGTGATGTCATCACATTGCAATGTCATGGCAGCACTCAGGTATTTGAGCAAAATCTATATTGGTAAAAATGGATTCTAACACAGAGATTTTGCCCAATACCAGAACATCACTAACGTGATGTCATCACTTTCAGTGCACGCCTCCCTGCTGCATAGCTGTGTTTTGCATTGTTTTGCAATCCTGTTAAACTTTAAAGCAGGGCTGTCAATCTCATTTGTTATGAGGGCCAGATCTGACATAAATGAGATTTTAAGAACATAAGAGAAGCCATGTTAGATCAGGCCAATGGCCCATCCAGTCCAACACTCTGTGTCACACAGTGGCAAAAAAATTATACACACACACACTGTGGCTAATAGCCACTGATGGACCTCTGCTCCATATTTTTATCTAATCCCCTCTTGAAGGTGGCTATGCTTGTCGGGCCGGGCTGGGCCACGTGTGTCATAAAATGTAATGCCAGGTAACAGAGATATAAATTTTACAAAAGGACACAAACACAATTAAAGATTTAAAAAAAAACCCCTTAAAACATGCTTAAAACATTAGCACTCATTGGTCTCAACAGAGCTTTCTTTGTATTTCTCCCATGGGATCCTGGGAACTGAGCAAAAGAAGCTCTGGCTCTTTTCTTCCTTCCCCAGGGACCAGGAGAGGGAAGAGCCTCAGCCAATGGAAAAAACAGAGGTTTTGCTCAGTAGCTTTGCCGTGTGATTGAGTAAGCCTCAGCAAAGCAAGCTATGATGCAGAAGGAAGCAGACGACAGCCAGTTGCTCGGAGGCCTGATAGGAGCCATCTGGGGGCCTGATTTTGCCCCTGGGCTGCATGTTTGACACCTCAGCTTTAAAGGGTCTCCACAATATAGCCAGACACAGCTCAACTTTTTTTTTAGGCATTCTTTAAACTCCATTTAAATGGGGTTTTCAGGGCTACAAACTGGTTCCGTTTGTAAACGAACCCCCCAGTTTGGTGTTTGGTTCTTGGTTCAGCCATGAACCACAAACTGAACTGCATTTTCCTAGTTTGTGCCCATCCCTAAATTAAATCTCTTTATAGGACATCAGGCCTTTGCCCATCTTGACAAGTACTCTAACTGCCTCTGGCTCTCTGATATCTCAGGTGAACACGTCTCTGTTTTCTGTCTTCACTTTGACACCTCTTCTCTTTGGTGGGCAGCAGCGGCGGGCACTGGGAGTTGGTAGCAGGGGCAGGGAAGTGGTAGCTGGGGGGCGAGGGAAGGTAGTGGGCAGCAGGCAGTGGGAGGAGGAGGCAGGTGCAGGGAAGTGGCAGCGGAGGCGAGGGAACGTGGCAGACAGCAGCAGCAGGCACTGGGAGGAGACAGGAGGTGCATGGAAGTGGTAGCTGGGGGCCGAGGGAAGGTGGTGGGTGGTGGGCAGTGGGAGGAGGAGGCAGGTGCGGGGAAGTGGCAGTGGGGGCGAGGGAAGGTGGCGGACAGCAGCGGCAGGCACTGGGAGGAGGAGGCAGGTGCAGGGAAATGGCAGCAGGGGCGAGGAAAGGTGGCGGACAGCAGGAGGAGGAGGCAGCAGGTAAATGGTAGCTGGGGGGCGAGGGAAGGTGGTGGGCGGCGGGCAGTGGGGGGAGAAGGCAAGTGCAGGGAAGTGGCAGCGGGGGGTAAGGGAAGGTGGTAGGCACAGGGAGGAGGTGGCAGGCACAGGGAACTGGCAGCGGGAGGGCGAGAGGAGGTGGCGTGCGGCTGCGGGCACTGAGAGGAAGCAGGTGGCAGCAGGTGTGGGGAGACTGATGAGGAGAGGGGCACCTCATGCCCGAGGTGGCTGCCTACATGGCCTACTCCCACGCGCCGGCCCTGTGTATTCCTAAACACCATCATTCCATTGGAGGGGGGGCTGTCATTAGAGTCCAAGAACAGTTTATGTGGTTTCACAGACTGTTCTCCTACTCTGGGGCCTCTCATTCCAGGCCCAGAACACTTCTGCTACTCCCAAGGACCAACATTCCACTCTGGGGCCTGTCATTCCTGGCCTAGAACATTATATTTGTAGGGACTGCCATTCCAATCCAAGAGCAATCTATCTGGGCCCAGAGACAATTATTCAAAATCCATTCTGAATTGTCATATTTTTGTGCAGCTTTTGTGTGCTATGCTATATTTAAATGGAGCATTGTTGGCTGCAATTATATCCAGCCAGCATCTCCCATTGTCCCCAGCAACCTTGTCATTCATTTTAGTATTCCTGAAGGAAGACTGCAGCATTCTGTTCTTTGTGGCAGCAGTAGAGATGACCTTATAGCTGCAAACCTCCTATTTTTAATGTCCTTCTCTTTCTTCCTTTTTTGCCATCAAGTCACAGTTGAGTTAGGGCAACCCTATGCAAATTTCAAGACAAGTGACATTCAGAGGTGGTTTGCCACTGCCTGCCTCCGTGTCACAATCCTGGTATTCTTTGGTGGTTTCCTTTCCAAATATAGATCAGAGGCGATCCTACTTAGAGATCTGACAGGACTGGGCTAGTCTAGGCGATCTAGATCAGGGCTAAAACATTACGTTTTAAATTTAAAATACATGCTCGCCCTTTTTCAAACCAAGCCAGGACCTAAAGAGGGGAACTGAAAGATAAAATACAATACAAATGATAAAAATCACACAATTAAAACTATACAGAAATTAAAACAATAAATAATTCAAACTAAAAGAATTGACCGCCACTTGAAAAACGTCATGTACATATATTTCCTCTGGAAAAAGTGCTATTGCTTTCAATACAGTTTACTTCCAAATACTATGTCTAGGATAAGTGCGCATCCTTAAACTGCCAATCTCGGAAACGAGTTGTAGGTTGCTTCTTATGACGCTGAGCAATTCTTTTCATACAGGTATTCATAATAATGGAATTTGGAAGAGGCTTTTACTTTCTCGTTGTACTCGCACACTACAAAGCCCGAGAGCCAACATGCAGCCCTTAAAAAAAAAAAACCCTAGCACGAGCGCATTGCACATTGGGGCATGTAGTCTATTCTTAATTGTTTCCCTTTATGTGTAAAACTAAAGGGGGAGGGGGAAGAGAAAGGAATAGAGGGGGACGGGAGTGGGTTGAAGAGAGGGTCTCCAGAAGCTCTCGCGAGATCTTTAGGAGCTCTTTCTTTTCTCTGTGTCTCGTGCGGTTTGCTCGCGAGCACGACTGCCTTGGCTGGGATGTTTTGTGCAGTCGCCATTCCCTTGTGTGACGTCATAGTGCATTGTTGTGACTTGCGTAGCGGAGCATCCCTCAAGCTGTCAGCTGTGTCGCCGCCGCCGCTGCGGGAGCGCGAGCCCGAGCCGGCCCAGCCCCCCGCCTCCTTGTCTTCCCCCCGCCCCTCCCTCAGGGGTTCTAGAACTCCACGTCACCGTATCATTGTCTGTGCGGGACCCTCGGGCTCCCCCTCCCTCCCCCCGCCCCTGCACGTTCCATCCCGCCCCCCATAGAACCATCTCAATGAGATGCAAACATGAAAGACAAGAGGAAGAAGAAGGACCGCACCTGGGCCGAGGCTGCCCGCCTGGTAGGTGCGACCGGAGCTTTGTGCGCGCGGGGCCGGCCCGCCCGGTTGCTGATCCCGGGGCAAGTCGGGGAGGTGCCTAGCGCAGCCTGCTCCGGACTCGAGCCCTTTGCATTGTTGCGGTCGGTAGGGGATGCTGGAGTGACTGTGCAATGCTGGACGCGGGGCACAGTCAGTTCTCGAGCTTCACGGCAGTATTGGATATGCGGGACGGGACTGGAAGTGGTGGCTCCATTCTCATGGAACAATGTTCCGTGCATAAGTCTTTGAATCGGGGTTCTGTGAGAACTACTTTGTTCAGGGGCTTTCTGCATGCCACGTCCTACAGTGAGGTAGTTCTCAAGTTAAAAAAGACCAGGAGATTACTCCGGGGCTGGTGGGAGTGAACCTACTAAACACAATATAGAATCCCACTTCTACGGGTGGTATATGTTACGATAAAGCTCCCCTTCTTCACCTGACCGAACCATAAACACTTGGGGTAATCCTGCAATGAACTGGAAGCTAGAGGGCATCACCTGAGCAGTGTCTTCTGTGGGGACTGTGTGTATCTCTCCTGGGGCCATAGGAAGGGCACTCCCCATTCTGTTTTTAACCCTTCCATAATTTCATTAATCAGATTGGGGTATGTGTAAAGAGGACAGACTGGAGTAGGGCACCATTTTCATCCAGAATACAGGGCTCAGTGTGCAGGCTTTTCCACTGTTCATTTCATTTGTATGTATGTACATGCAAAGAGAATATTCTTCACAGGACGCCTCCCTTTGTAATGAAATATGTAGAACAGAGCAATTTCCTGTGTAATTGGGTGGGGAATGTTATTCGATGTGTATATATATGTGTGAGTGTTTGCATATGTATGTGCATGTATGTGTGAATGAATGAATTACTCAGGTAAACTCCTGTAACATGTACATGTGCAATAAGCTTTTACACCTTTTAACTAGCATGTGACATAATGTACTTAGGACACTTTTCTGTAGTATATGTTAGTGTAATAGGTGTATCCTCTGCACCCCCCTTCACCCTACAAAATAAACTGCATGTCTATCTCCAATGTGTCCAGGAATCTCCTTTTCCCCACAGTGCCTGCAAATGTTGTGAAATACTGGGAGATTTTGTACCTAAGGTTTCACATCTCCAAATATCCAGTTACCCCAATTCTTAAAAGCCTGTTATTTTTCTAAGCGCATTAATATTCCCCAGTGAAGGAAATGATCTCTCTTCTCTTTCCTGCCTGTGCCAGTGTTTATGCAATTGTTGTACTGTTTTAGTGCACATTTTAAAAACTCCAGTGGGGTAGCTGTGTTACTTCATTGCAGCAGAAGTGGAGTTTTGTGGTACAGTAAAGACTAATTAATTAATTAATTAACTGGGATAATGTATGCTAAGGCTTGTGTAACGATACGTTTGTTAGCCTTTTTGGTGCCACAGGAATCTCCTTTCATTTTAAAAACCAATTTTCATTCTTGGGAATCATTCTCGGAGTCTTGCAAGTTAAATGTGCTATGTGCTATTGCTGCATGAAATCTGGTGGGTATTGCTCTACAGTACTCTGTGTATGCTGTGGAGTTCCATGCTCCATTCAGTGCAGTGAGGTAAAGAAGTTAAGCACTTTCAAAGGTCAGGCATTGGGTGTATAGTTTGCCTTTTAAAAATGTTTGTTTTATCCTCCCAGTTACATTTAGTTAATACATGAACAAAGCAGGAGTCAAGTTTCACCTTTAAGACCAACCAATTTTTATTTAGAACGTAAGCTTTTGTGTGCTCTTAAGCACACTTCATAAGACGAGGAATCCAGCACAGTGAGCAAGGCCATACATAGCTGAGCAGAGCCATACATAGCTGGTAGGCAGTGGCCCAGAATGCATGAGCAGGTTTGCTCATTTGTTAATTTTACTGCATAGTGCTGTTTTGTTGCTTTCACATGCTCATGCTATTCAGATCAAAGGTTTGCTCAATTTGTTAGTTTTACTATTCTGTCATTGTACCATTTTCCATTCTAAACCACTGCCTACCACATAATTTTACTTCACTGTCATTGGTTCTTAAATCTGTACCATGTTGCATTTTGGGCCACTGCCTACCATATGTATGGCTCTGCTAAGCTATGTATGGCTTTGCTGACTGTGCTGGATTCCTCGTCTGATGAAGTGTGCTTAAGAGCACACGAAAGCTTACATTCTAAATAAAAATTGGTTGGACTTAAAGGTGAACTTGACTCCTGCTTTGTTCAACTGCTTCAGACCAACACGGCTGCCCGCTTGGATCTATCTACTTAGTTAATACATGTATCTGATGGCATTCATTTTTGTTCCTGTGTCACATCCCCTATAAAGCACATTCTTTTTGAAAAATATGTTTCTGTACTTATTTATTCGATTTATATCCCGCCCTACCCCACCGAGGCGGGCTCAGGGCGGCTCAGGTACTGTGCTTTGTGGGACTATTAGGCAAGGTCTTCCATATATAAAATGTATGAAAAGTGTGATATACTGTGATGTAAACTTGAGCAGTTGCATATATCATAGGCAGAATGTAACAGAATACAGTTATGCTGCTTTACTAGAAGCAACTAAATGGGGTAAACCATGAAACAAAGTATTCTGCTCAGTGATCCATGGAGAATTTCTGCCGCATGTTACCTGTGGCCCTACATGGCAAGCATTGGTTGTATTAATGTCTTTAGAAAGAATTTCTAAAATGTTTAAATACTGAGCTAACATTAGTTTCATATACTAAGAAACCTCTCTTACATGATGTCCTGTAATAACTGCACTTGGGGAATACATCCTGAAGAATCCAGGGCCCACTGTCCCTTGATGATCCTACCCACCTGGAAGCCTCTTTGTGCAAACCACCTCAGAAATATCTGGCGGCCAGAAGTGAACTGTGACAAACAATGGATTCTTTCTTTTTAATGCTTCATGGGAGGCACTCCCAAACTTGGCCCAACCCCTTAGCTCTCTCCCAAAGCCAAGCCAGGTGTGGGGATGCCATTTTGTAGCAAGGAGCAACAAGGTGCACTGTACCCAAATAACTGAAATTGAAATCAACAGTGTCAGTGGCAGTATTTCTGTAGTATTGTCCAGCATGGTGCAGAGGTTACAGTGCTGGACTAGGATCTAGGAGACCAAATACCCTGACTGCTAAGGAAACTTGCTGGATAACTTTGGGTCATTCTCAGCCAAAGCCACCAGACAAGATTGTTAGGGGGATAAAATGATGGAGAGGAGAATGATGTAAACCAGCTCCCCATTGGGGAGAAAGGATATAAATAAATAGAGAATGGAAAGGGAGATTATATAAATGAAAGACTGTCTAATTGGACCTGTTCAGACATTCTTGCTTCACAGTACTGGAACTGGATTAGGAGACAGCCTTCCTTGTGCTTTACACAGCATTCTTTTTTATGCTGCCAAAACCTTAGGATTTAGGGCAGGGGTGTCGAACTCATTCGTTATGAGGGGTGGATCTGACATAAATGAGACCTTGTTGGGCCAGGCCATGTTGGCCAGGTCATGTGTGTACCTATTTAAGATTAGGTAGCAGCTTTATAAAGGACACAGACAAACAATTATTTTTTTAAAAAAAGACTTAAAACATTAGCACTTGGTCTTAAAGGTGCTTTCTTTGTATTTCTCTCATGGGATCAAGGGAACAGGGCAAAGGAGGCTGTGGCTCTTTCCTTCTTTCTCCAGGGGGTGTGAGGGGGGAGCCTCAGCCAATAGAAGGGAGAGAGGCTTGGCTTGGTAGCTCTGTTGCGTGATTGAGACAGCCTGGAAAAACAAGCTCTGATCATGTGTGTACCTATTTAAGATTAGGTAGCAGAGATATAAACTTTATAAAGGACACATACAAACACAATTTTTTTAAAAAAACAACAACCTTAAAACATGCTTAAAACATTAGCACTTATTGGTTTTAAAGGTGGTTTCTTTGTATTTCTCTAATGGGATCCAGGGAACAGAGCAAAGGAAGCTGTGGCTCTTTCCTTCTTTCCCCAGGGGGTGTGAGAGGGGAGCCTCAGCCAAAAGAAGGGAGAGAGGCTTGGCTCGGTAACTCTGCTGTGTGATTGAGAGAGCCTGGAAAAACAAGCTCTGCCTTCCTCTCCAGGGGAGGAGCCTCAGCCAATAGAGAAAATAGAGGTTTTGTTCTGTAGTTCCTGTGAGATTGAGCAAGCCTTGCAAAGCAAGCTGTTATTCAGAAGGAAACGAGAGAGAGGGAGAAGGAAACAGATGACGGCCAGTTGCTTAGGGGCCTGAAAGGAGCCTTCCGGAGGCCTGATTCAGCCTCTGGGTCGCATGTTCAACACCTCTGATTTAGGGGATGTGGTTTGCATATATAAAACATGATGGAAGTGGTTGATTTTATGCTTGCTCTGTGATAGGATTTCTAAAACTTTATTACACTAGAGCTGTAAGACATATACAATACAGGCATACCCTGTACTGACTGGGTCAGTTAGGAAATGTTGTGCTTTTAATCTAGACATTTCATTGAATTTGGCTCCCATTTGATGCCAGCCTGCATGATTTTGTGAAGTTTATGAGAGCCAAGCGTGGTGTAGTGGTTAAGAGCTATGAACTCTAATCTGGAGAACCGGATTCGATTTTGCACTCCTTCACATGAAGCCAGTTGAGTTATCTTGGGTCAGCCACAGCTTTCAGAGCTCTCTCAGCCCTCAAAATAAGTCTAGCTTGCCACCTAGTTGTATGTAAAAGTGCTAGAACTTAAAGGCTGCCGGAGAATCTTCAGGTCTTCTGGCTATATTATGCACAATGCCTTGCCAAAATCTGCACTTTCCCAGCTCTCATGTTCCCTTTTTTTGTGAAACATCTGCATAGTTGGGCCCATAGCAGTCAGGGGCTTCAAGAGGGCCATCACTTTATTTTGGGAATTCAGTGGAGTCACACAATTCTCACGGAAATGTCTTGATTGTTGCCTCTTCATAGGATTATTATACTAACTAACCTTGCACAATTGTTTGTGTGTCTCGCTTCTTCTGTTTCGGGTGCCCCATGCCCTCCAGAGGACCTTTTCCCTCTTTAGTGTGATAAACTATGAGACATCACCCAAGCTATGTCTTAAAGTTATTTTAAAGAAAACCTTTCTCAGTGAGATGGAAGGCAGATTACACAATTAAAATAAAATGCAGTAAGAGCAGTATAATATGTATCAAGATGAGTAGTCAGTTTGTCTGCGGCAGTAGAAAAGAGCTAGAGTCCAGTAGCGCCTTAAAGATTAACAAAATTTGTAGTCGTGAGCAGTGGCTCATGAAATCTCATATACCCTGCCACAAAATTTGTTAGTCTTTAAGGTGCTACTAGACTCTTGCTGTTTTCTATAATATGTATGACCAACAGTGCAATAAAACTGGATTGCAAATGAGAAAGAATATTAAATACAGCACAATACATTACTTTGGTCTCCAACATAGTAAAATGCATTCAGGAACCATGCTATGCTACTGGATTACAAAACTGGAGAAAAAGTCCAACAGTACATTGTTTTGTATGAAAGGGAACTGCATGGTAAGGACAGGCATGGAGCTTTAGTTTAGTAACAGAGCCCATATTTGGCACATTTGAAACTTTTGCTCCCTATGATCGTCATTGAAAGGACTTTAGGGAGCAGAGCTGGGATGTAACTGTGTCAAAAGATCAAGATCTGTAGTTGCTAGTCAGGTTTAAATTACTAGCATAAGGGGATTATTGGTTTTTGTAAGGCATACAGCAAAACATTTGCCAATATTTTATTCCCATTTACAAGACAAGAGTGTGGTCTGGAGCTCAAAACAAAGATGTATTCACAAAATTTAGTCAACCTAGGCCCACTTTCCTCACTAAATAACACACACATAAAAATCAGGGATAGAACTGAATATTACTTTCATTGTCTCAGGTTTTGTAGTATTTTATCTAGGATATTTTAAATCCATAAAATGTAGGCATCTGGTGGTTTGTTATTCTGCTCTCTTGGGGTTCATCAATAATTTATTTGAGGCCTTATTGAATCAATTCCTGTTCCAGTGACAAGCAAACAGTTGAGATTGATATGTTCTCAAGCAATGACTCCTGTGATAGCTTGATCAATGCTTATGCTACAAAATTGCATGAGCACTGAATTACTGCACACAATCTGCCACAGATAGGGCAGATTAATTCACAGATTTAAAGGATTTTTGTTTGTAGCAGTTCCATTTTTTCAGCTCTTTCTACAAGGCCATATTATATGCTAAAAATGTTGAAGTACTGGAAAATTAAAGTAGTTGATATTGTCACATATGCATTTTATTAAATCTTTAAATATCATACAGCATTTTCTTACAAGATCTGTTGCAAATTGGGCAACTGTTCAACACTAGTTCTTCTGTGTGTAGCCTGATAATCTTTCTTTATCCACACCTCCTATTGATTAATAGATGTTTTCCTTTTATTCTCTCTGTACTCCTCACTGATATGACAGTTTAGTGCTTTGTAGATAAAAATAGATTTAGTCTTACGTCTTTTTGTCAAATTAAGTCAGATTTCGTGTGTGCCAGAGCTATGGGGAAAACTGTGGGACTTGCATGAGAACACATTCTGGGGAAATGTGTGCTTCTAGCCCATTGAAGATTGCAGACAAATTCATATAGGGCTGTCTTTTTTTTTTAAGGGCTAGCCTCATTTGCTCTCTGATACGTTTCTGTATAGCTATGGCAACAAGTGTTGTCATGTTTTTAATATCTTACTGGAGTCTGAGCTCAGTGTGTGGTGATAAAAAAAAACAAAAATGGAATAAACCATTGTTTAGGGAAAAAAAGATTCCAGGAGTTTTCAGGTTCCCAACTCTCAACTTCAAAAGCTTCTCGGTGTTCAGAAACAAATACATTAAATAAATCACACAGAAATACACACAAAAACATACAAACAGGTCTTTAAAACTCTGAAAAAAGCAGAAGAGGGCTGTCTTTAAATGAAGTGCTCTTCTAGCATAATGTGTATACCTTTGAGAACCTAGAACCTTTATTTACTTATTTTATTGGATTTATATCCCGCCCTCCCCACCGAAGCAGGCTCAGGGCAGCTCACAACAGTAAAAACATGTGCAGATATTAAACATTAAATAATTAAAACCTTAAACAATATAACAATTAAAACATTTTAAAAACAATTTGGTGCTAATAATACAGTCCAATAATTTCAGTTTCAGTCTTCTTGAGTGTCCTCATATGTGGCTATCGATTAAAAGCAAGTTGAAATAAAGCTGTCTTGCAAGCCTTGAGGAACTGAACAAGGTCCTGCAAGGCTCTTGCTTCTTCCGGCAGTTGGTTCCACCAATAGGAGGCTGCTATAGAGAAGGCTCTCTCCCGAGTGATCTTCAATCTTGCCTCCCTCGGCCCAGGGATTGATAACAGGTTTTGTGTCCCTGATGTGAGTACCCTCTGAGAACATATGAGGAGAGATGGTCCCTAAGGTAGACAGGTCCTCGGCCATATAGGGCTTTAAAGGTAATAACCAGCACCTTGTAGCGAATCCGGTACACTATTGGCAGCCAGTGCAGTTCTCACAGCCCAGGCTGTATGTGCTCCCATATGGTGAGCCCCAATAACAGCCTAGCTGCTGCATTCTGCACCAGCTGCAGTCTCTGGATTTGAGACAAGGGCAGCCCTATGTAGAGGGCATTGCAGTAGTCCAATCTCGAGGTGACCGTAGCATGGATCACAGTTGCCAGGTCGCCACAGTCGAGGAAAGGGCCTTGCCCACCTAAGATTGAAAAAGGCAGATTTGGCAGTGGCTGCTATCTGGGCCTCCATTGTTAATGAAGGTTCCAGTAGCACCCCCAAACTTTTGACCTTGGGCGCTATTGCAAGTGGTGCACCATCAAAAGCTGGTAGGGGGGTTCCCCTTCCTAGGCCACTGCAGCTCAGGCAAAGGACCTCTGTCTTTGTCAGATTTAGCTTCAGTCGACTCAGCTTAAGCCACCTTGCCACGGCCTTCAGCGCCAGATCCAGATTTTCCTGATGATGATGATTTTTCCCTGCAGAGGCTTGAAATGTTCTGTGATTCTTTAATAAACCTTGGTTTGTATCACTTTGTATATTTTCTTTTGGTTTATACATCATGACGTAAATATATTTATTTTTAACCTTTTGTAATCCTGTCCAAAGGTTCTACACCAGCCAGTTGTTATACTAGCATAACTATATACTATACTGTTGCAACTAGTGCAACTATGTATTCTATGCTAGCCAAGCGTTATGTTAGCACAACTAAAACATGCTGTTACAGCAGCACTATAAGAATTATTTCAACTGTGTTATAGGTAAATATTCTGGTGCCTTTGTGAACATAAAACTGGCTGGAAGGTTATGCTTCTTTTTAAAGGGAATGTCTAGGAAAATAATGCCAGCAGTGATTGGAATTACGTAGCCCATAAAAATTATTTGAAAGATACCAGAAATTTGACAGGTGTTTCTTAATAAAGTTGTAGTCCTCTGCAAATATACTTATTCTGATGAGCTCTACAGGACTTGCCTAATTCATCCAAACTGAATGACAATATGTTTTCTTGGTAATTTTCAAACTTCCACAACCATGCAATTTCTGCCTACAATATGCATCTGATAGCTGAAAATAAAATATTTGTGTACTAAGCTCCTGTCCTAATAAACTTGATGGCCACCTTGAGAGATGCCTTTTAGTCCAGTGTGTAATAGGTACATTTAAGGTCAAGAAACACAGATTTTGATAGCTGTTGGGCATCTTCAATACCCAGACCTACATGTGTCATAAACCATTGAACTCCTAGCTTGTAAACAGAGTTGTCTGGTTCTTGCCTGGAGATATTACAGGGTTTTTTTTTTTCAATGCTCTGGGACAGCAAGACAGGATGGAAGAAGCTGAATACACTGTTTCTTTCCCTAGTCATTTCTACTGCTCACTCACCTTTCTTCTCTGCTGTGGGGAAAACTGGAGTCCTGCTGGCCCCACAATGCAGAGGAAAGTTGTGAGCAAGGTGAACCAGCAGGATGGAAGTTATTGCAGATATATCCTGTTATGGTACCTGAGACAATTTAAAGGTATAGAGACAGATTCTGGGCATGGATTTATCTCCATTTGTGAGGGACTGCTGATTCGCAAAAATCTTCTAGAAACATTTCTTTTTAAAATATATTTTATTGCTATTTTATAAAATTGCAAGAAATGAGATGAGATTGCGTAGAAATAATGCAAAAAATAATATAAAGCATATTGATCAACAAATATATATTATGGGCACTTTCTCAACCTTTCTCTGATTCAGGTAGCGCTCAGGAAGAGAAAGGAAAAGTGAAAAGGGGAAACTTTTAATAGTAGAAGTGTGTGAATAGTGACTGGGTCTGTCTTCTGCCCAGACACTTTGTATATACCTTGGGATCTGCTCTTGTTCTGTAGTATCTAGTTTGCTACTGTAGCCAAATCTTGATGTATACATTATCACTAGGATTTATTTTAGCAGATCATAAATGGTATTCTGTTCAATGTAAAATAGAGTTTGCTGCTACTTGTAACTAATCAAAATAATTTCTAATTTGAAAGTTTTTGCCATGGTTGCTAACCTGTTAAAAATGCTGTTAATTGCAATATGGTCTTTCTCTCATTTATTTAATCTGCTCATTTATCAAGTGATATAACTGTTCAAATTCAAATAAATTCAAACTCTTGCTGTTCTGCTGAGATAATATAGTTGAACTGAATCATGTAGCTGAAAGGGAATATTTCATGCTGTGCCTTCTTGTTTGAAGGCCACAAATGACACCAAAAATCATGATTGTAACTTATATATAGCTAGAACTTTGACTAATTCCTTTGACTTTTATCTCAAGTGTTGACTCTTGCTACTATAAATAGTGCTTAAGCTATTATGAAAGAAGTTTCATGGTGGTATAAAACAAAGATTTGATTTGACTTTGTTTTACTACACTAAGGACTTTGTTGTTGGTTTAACACAGACCTCTACTATTTCCATATTTCTTCTGAATTAATTCTCGTTTAAGACATGTGCAAGCTGCTTTAGGAGGGTTTCACTTTCTTTCTCTTTGATTTGTAATTGAGGCTGCTTTGAACATCTATATTTTATTATTTTATTTTTGGCCTTAGGTTTGTTTTTGGTCTGACACAGTGGTACATACATTATTTCATTTTTGTGCTATGTAGTTAAAGAGAGACAGCCATTCCTGTTCTACAATTACTGACATTTTCTGGTAGTGTCTTTGATATATTTTTATCTTAAATCTGACATAAATAAAAGGTAAATTTAATTTTGTCATTTGTATATGTAGAGCATATGAATTCAAGAAAATAATATCTTTTGCTATTCTTTCTGTATGACTTAGGTAAGGTCCTGAAGGTTTAGCTGTCTCACACCAGAGGTTCTTAAATCTCTATAGTTATAGACCTCTGAACTTCAGAATTAAGGTGGGGAGGGCATGTTTGGATGCCGCCCTAGTGAAAGCTTCATTCTGCATATTCTTCTTATGCTTAAAAAATAATGAATCACAGGAAATATGAGGAACTTCTTGTGGAAAAGTGGAATATAAATCTAATTAATACTTTCAATAATAAATGAAAAGCCCTTGAAAAATTGATGATTCCCTCATTGCCAGTCAATGGCAGTGATAGCTTGCACAGGAAGTCTGCATTTTAAGGACTCGTGGAGGAAAAAGCCGCATCTTCCTCTCAGCCAGTTGTGTAGGGGTGGTGGAGGACTGAATAACCAGGCAGTGTTAGTTGGAACAGACATACCATGCCATTTTCTTCCAGCTGTGTTTCTGTTAAGCATGCAAGGTCAATTTTTTCTTTTAGCAGCATCTTTTAGAGGTGTGCAGGTTTTGCTTCACTGATTGTCACTAACATTTTTTTTAGCTTTCATTTTAATTTAATCAATGTAGCTACTTAGGTGGAATCATAACTTAATTTTTTTTTTTGGATTATTGTAAGTATTTGTTATTTTATCCCTTCCTCCAAGTTTATAGATCAAGAAAACCTGCTCATACAATTCCTAGGAGTAATTACTTTAAAAAGTTAGTTACAACTCTAAAATATTTGTTTGCTTAATCTTGTATTGGTAATGACATCCAATCATTGTTATTATTTTTATGCAACTATGAGTTTTTAAAAATGGAAAAAAATCCCATGGAAAAATAAAGTTTTGGAGAATTTTTCTGCCGTACATTTTTGTTAAGGCAGAGGTATCAGATCAAGGGCAAGATCTGACATAAATGTCGTTTTGTTGGGTTGAGCCATGTGTGCCATAAAATGTAATGACTGGTATTGCAGCAAATGGGAATCAGTCTTTTTTCAATGAGACCTGCAATAAAGATGGTGGAAGTGGAGCAGCAGAAGAAGCACACTTTGAGGAAGTTCACCTTTTGAGGTGTTGACCTGGATCATCTCCTTGACATATCCTACAAGCAGCATTTGCTCCTGAAGCTCCTCTGCAAGGCCAAGAAGGAGGCACTTCCCATAGAGAAGGCTGAGGAGCTCTTAAGACCCACCTGCACAACATGGACATTCTTTCTGAAATGATGAACAGCATGGTAGGTGTGTACAATGGGAAGAGCTTTAACCTGGTGGAAATCAGGTTTGAGATGACTGGCCATTATTTGGATGAATTTTCCATCACTTTAGAAGCCTGTGAAGCATGTCCAACCTGGGATCAGCACCACCCACTTCTCTTGGTTTATTCTTCTGAAATAAGAGGCTTTGGGAAGAAAATTTATACATGTAAATGAAGGCATTTCCCAACCCCTCCAGTGGAATGCCAGGTACCAGAGATATAAACTTTATAAAGGACAGCAGTTGGTAAGCTCCTAGTAGGTGTGTCCTCACTACAAAGCCCCATAAGTTGGAGGGGAAGTGCAGAGGAAAACCCACATCAGTGGACTGGAAAGCCAGAGGTTCAGCACTGAGCAGATAACACTCAGTGTCCAGTATAGCTGGAGATCACTGGCACCATCCTTCTACTAGGTGGCAGCCACCTATGGCTGAAGGATGAGAGAAGGAGGTCTGGCCACCAAGTTGCATATTTGGTGGCAGAACTAGGCCTCCAATGTGTGGAAGAAACTGCTGAAGAATGCCCTCCATGAACCAAAGCACAGCTGCACATTGGGTAGGTGTGAATACAGCAGTGGTACTGGCCATCAGCAGACCCCAGCAGAGGCTAACCTGTGCCCCCCATGCACAAACACTTATCCCCGTGGACATCTGGGACAGCACCCCAGAGCTGCATGCCCAGCAGAAAGGCATGCGACCTTGCCTTAGAACCCCATGCTGGCATGAATGTGGCTATGGCAGCCCCCAACCCACCAGTGAGGTTGCCACAGAAGGGAAGGGGTTCTTCTTGAGTGCTGCAAATTAGGTTGTTCAACTGTGCTGAAGCCACAATCAGACTGGCTCCCCCCAAGCAGTCTCCTCTTCCCTCTGTCACATCAGCTGCTCATGGGCCAGATAAGAACATAAGAACATAAGAACATAAGAGAAGCCATGTTGGATCAGGCCAACGGCCCATCAAGTCCAACACTCTGTGTCACACAGTGGCAAAAAATGTTATATAAACACATACACTGTGGCTAATAGCCACTGATGGACCTGTGCTCCATACACCACCTTGGACCTCATATTTGACAGCCCTGTGTTAGGGATTGAATTGGAAGATGCTGTCATTAACATCCTAGTTCTTGCATGCACTTCGCTATAAAGCTATCATCTAATATGAGCAGAATGCCTCACAAAAGAGATGGGTCATGCCCAGACTTAGTAATACATTACACTTCCTCCATTTAAGAAAATGATGAAGAAAACATGCAAACCTTCCCTAAACGTAATTGGATATCCATGTGGATTGCACAAGATGTCACATGCGTGGGGGAAGGGCTTATGGTGACAGCATTTCAAGGACTGTGGTCTTTTCGCGAAGGGGTGTGGGGGGATGGAACCAGAATTTAATGTGGTTTGCTTGCATATAATTGGAGTTTTTGTAGTGTGGGGGAGTTGCAGAGGGTTCATCTGGGAGCTCATGATGGCTGCTGACAGCTCTGCTTGTATGGGGGTGCATGTGATATGGTCACTAGTGGGTCCCACCTCTAGTAAGCATATGAAGCCCTGGGTTTGTTTTGTTGTGCAAATTTGCTTCATTGCCATACTTATGTTACTTCTGTGTAAAAAATCATGAAGTGGATTACAACATTAAAACCATCTGCTTTTTAAAAAACCTCAAATGCTATATAATGAAAATCTACTCCCTAATATAAATGGTCTTTAAAGATTTTTTTTGCCATCGTCAGGTTGACTTCTGACAATTTCTAGTGGAGCTTGAAGGCAAAAGGCCATTGCTTGACTCTGCACCATGACGCTCGTATTCTTTGGAGGTCTCCCATCGAAATACTAGCGAGGGCTGGCCCTGTTTAGCTTCTGAGATCTGATGAAATTGGACTTGCTTGGGCTATCCAGGTTAGGGCTACCCACTCCCAAATATGGATTTGAGAAGCGATTTCTGAAAACATTGAAGTGAATGAAATGTTTTAAATGTGCAGCACAGATTGACTGGAAAAATCTAATCTTAATGTAATTTCTCTGGAGCATTAAATGAATTATCTATAATTAGGCATTGAGTATAAAGCAGTACTGAAAGCTATATTTATGAATTATAAAATATCCTTTTGGGTTTTATTTAAAGAAGTAGCTACAAATGGACCTTGTGTTAGAGTTGAAAGTTGCTGTGCATTAATAATGCAGTCCTAAGGAGACAGGGATGCACCCATCTGTCAGTTGGTTTAGAGTGGTGAAATTCAATTTATGATTGTATTCTTACAGTACAATCCTAAACATATACTCAGAAGTAAGCCCTATTGAATTCAATAGGTTTGAGTGTTGGACTAGGATTTGGGAGACCCAAATTCAAATTCATACTCTGCTATGGAAGCCTACTGGATAACATTGGGGCCAGTCTCATACTCTCAACATGACCTGCTGCCAGGATCCATATTCTGTCTCCTGTGATTTTTTGCATCTCTCATCAGGGGAGCATAATCAACCTGTGTTCCATTGTACATAGGAGTCATGGTCAACAAGCCAATGAAGTCCTAACACCACAGGAAACCTGTGGATCCTAACACCTGCCTCACAGGGTTGTCATGAAGATAAAATGGAGGGCAGAATAATGTAAGCCACTCTGGGTCCCTACTGGAGAGAAGGGGGGGGGGTATAAATGAAGTAAATAAATAGATAGAAATCATTATCATTATTGTAAACTAAAATGTTACTTTATTATTTGGATCTTGGAAGAAGGGGGTTCAAGAGGGGTGGGAGTTTCTTAAAAGTGAAATACTGAAAGCGCCATCATGGACGATTCTATGAGAAGAAAAAATGGAAAAAGCCTAAAGAAGCCAAATTGGCTCCATAAACAACTCTCTAAAGACTTGACAAATAAAAAAGACTCTTTTAGGAATTGGAAGGAGGGCCTTATAACCAAGGAAGAATATAAACAAATCACCAGTGCTTGTAGAGAAAAAGTTAGGAAAGCTAAAACTCACTATGACCTTAGGCTGACCAAAGATGCAAAAAACAACAAAAAAGGGCTCTTTTCTTATGTTCAGAGTAAGAAAAAGAGTAAGGACATGGTAGGCCCATTGCAAGCGCAGGAAAGTGAAATTGTAACATGTTATGAAGAGAGGGCGGAACTGCTCTATTCCTACTTTTCCACAGTCTTCTCTTCTGAGGGAAACAGTGCTCAACATGGCAGAAACAGGACATATAGTGAGGGTATGATGTTCCAACCTATGATCAACTTGGGGTAGTCCATAAACCCCTAGTTTCTTTAAATGAAACTAAGTCCTAAGGGCCAGATGAACTGCATCCAAGGGTTCTAAAAGAGCTTGTGGGTGTAATTTCTGAACCTCTGGCTATTATTTTTGATAATTCTTGGAGAACAAGAGAGGTGCCAGAAGATTGGAGGTGGGCGAATGTTGTCCCCATCTTCAAGAAGCAGAAAAAGGAGGATCCAGGTAATTACCGACCTGTCAGCTTGACGTCTATACCTGGAAAAGTTTTAGAACAAATAAACAGTCAGTCCTGGAACATTTAGAAAGAATGGATGTGATTACTAAGAGCCAGCATGGGTTTCTCAGGAACAAGTCATGTCAGAGTAACCTGATCTCTTTTTTTGAGAAAGTGACTATCTTGCTGGATCAGGGGGAATGCTGTAGATATCGTTTATCTTGATTTCAGTAAAGCTTTTGGTAAGGTTCCACATGCTATCCTTATTGACAAGTTGGTAAAATGTGGTTTGGATCCTGTTACCATTAGGTAGATCTGTAACTGGTTGACAGATCGCACCCAAAGAGTGCTTGTGAATGGTTCCTCATCCTCTTGGAGAGGAGTGACAAGTGGAGTGCCTCAAGGATCTGTCCTGGGACCTGTTTGGTTCAACATCTTTATCAATGATTTGGATGAAGGGATAGAGGGAATGCTTATTAAATTTGCCGATGATACTAAATTGGGAGGGGTTGCAAATACAGTAGAAGACAGAAACAGGATACGGAATGGCCTTGACAGGCTGGAAAACTGGGCTAAAACCAATAAAATGAATTTTAACAGGGATAACTGTAAAGTTCTGCATTTAGGTAGGAAGCATCCAATGCATGGTTATAGGATGAGGGAGACTTGTCTTAGCAGTAGTATGTGCGAAAAGGATCTCAGGGACTTAGCGGATCATACGCTGAACATGAGTCAACAGAGTGATGCAGTGGCTAAAAGGCAAATGCAATTTTGAGCTGTATCAACAAAAGTATAGTGTCCAGATCATGTGAAGTGATGGTATCGCTTTACTCTGCTCTGGTAAGACTTCACCTGGAGTATTATGTTCAGTTTTGGGCACCATATTTTAAGAAGGATATAGACAAGCTAGAACAGGTCCAGAGGAGGGCGATGAAGATGGTGAGGGGTCTGGAGACCGAGTCCTATGAAGAAAGGTTGAAGGAGCTGGGCATGTTTAGCCAGGAGAGGAGGTGTCTGAGAGGTGATATCACCATCTTCAAGTACTTGAAGGGCTGTCAAATAGAAGAGGGTGTGGAATTGTTTTCTGTGGCCCCAGAGGGTAGGACCAGAACCAGTGGGTTGAAATGAAATCAAAAGAGTTTCTGGCTCAACATTAGGAAGACCTTTCTGATTGTTAGAGTGGTTCCTCAGTGGAACAGGGTTCCTCGGAGGCAAGGTGGATTTGATTTAAATCATAGTTTTCTACATAAAGGCCCTGTTCAGATTTACAGTATAATCAGATGTCGCTGCTGTTTCCTTCCGGATTTAAAGTGGCTGATCAGACAGCAACATCTGCCTTCTGGTATTAACTCATGGTAGCCCCCCCCCCATCCTTCTCGGAACCGGATTATTTTGTTACCTGCTCCTTTGCAGTGTTTTTTTTTTTTTTTTTGAGTTCTCTGCTTTCACCTCATAGTTTTCTCCGTCTGGATAGTTCTGCCATGATATTAACCAAATTCTGGATGTCTGAAGGCTGTGCTAGAGCAAAAGGAGCCTCAGACATCTGGTTTACGGTCGCTGGTTTTTTTTACTATTTAGCAATATGCGCATAATGTTTAACCTATGTGCATAATAGTGGAGAAAAAAAACCCTGCATGGTGCTGTCGTGTGGACGGCAGAAGACAGTTTCACCGCGGAGTGATTTGAATTGCAGTATGGCAGTCTGATTGATAATATTCAGAACAAAGATATTCGGAACAGAACTGGATCAGTTTAACATGGACTCAACACGCTGTGTGAACAAGGCCAAAGACTAATTTTTGCTGGTATAACCTTAATATTCACAATTAGATGAAGATTTCATTTTTAGAAAGCAACTGTTCGTATTAGTTTCACAGTTATATAAAATATTGATTTTAATGGTATTGGAAACATATTATAGATAGGTAATTATGAAATTATTGTGAGGTGAATTATATCCAGTTTAATGATTCATATTTGGACAGCTTGTTACAGAAGTTTTTCACAATATCAACAACATTAGTCTTTATTTCTGCAACACTGAAGTCTTTGGCTAGGAGGTGCAGCAAATGAGCACTGCAACCATATGCAACCAAGCTTTGTATTCCCTTCCTGCTCTTCTAAATTTCTTCTCAACTTGGATACATTTGCAGCATTGTCTGTGACCAAACTGCGTACTAGACATTTGAATTTTTGTTCACATGTTATTATAGCTTTTGCTGCCACTTCTTGTAAGTATTCTGCTGTGTGTGCATTTCCTGACTTATCAATTGTTTGTGCAAGGAAGACTTTTCCCTTCTTCTGTTGTTATACAAGCACATATAACTGGATCATTGTGGATATTTTTTCACTCATCAAGACATAGATTAACAATTTTACCCTCCAGAGTTGTTGCACATTGCTCCATTTTTCTATCATACACTTTATCCAGCAGTTTCCCTGCAACATCTGCTCTACTGGGTGGACTGTATCCTGGTCTCAGAACCATATTAATGAAGTGTGGTTTCCCAGACGGAAAGACGAGTTCGTTGCATAAACAAACTGGGCATTTTTTTGTCAATTAACTCTTTCTAATCTGCTGGTTTTGATCAAAAACGTATCTATGGTGGTTCCAGGAGGAAAGGGTTTTTTCTTTCTTTTAGGTGATATACTGCGGGTGTCTGATAATGATGTATATGGTGCTCCTGAAACACTATCCTGGATAGATAACTCTGAAACTGTAGAACAGGAGGATGATGATCTTGAAGGTGGATAGTTTCCAGAATCCTTAGTGCTGATGATGAATTCCCCTAAACAAACAAACAAAAATAATGCTGTTATTATTTATACAATTTCTGCTTATTGTATTAATTGTCATGTAGCACTGCCCAAAAAGGAATATTTGCTTTTCTTCATAACTGTATCAAAATGACAGTAACATGCAGTATAATAAGAAATATAATTTTGCTCAAACATGACAATTCAAGGCACTCTTTAAGAAATATGATTAAATAAAAATGTTTGCCAACCTGAAGATCCTGCCAGTTCAAACATGTTTCTGTTGCCATTTTCATCATAGCACTTCTCATGATGTTGCCTCATTCGGGCTACCAGGCCTTGCATTTCTTTGTTGCAGTGTTTGCATTTTGCACGCATGCCTGCCTTACCAATAGGTAGAGGATCTTCATTAAAATATTCCCAAACTGGGTCTCTTTTACGGCCTCCTGCCATTATAAGTGGTCTCCTACAGGGAAAGAATAATGTGATAAACCTCGGGTTATACACATAAAAGATCCAAAGTCTTGTGGAGTATTCGGCTCAAAAAGTTTCACTTTCATTTTTACTGCTTGCCCCTCCCTCCTCACACTTAAGTTTCTTCTTGTGCAGATCTATTCCACTCCAAGCAATCTTTTTCCATTCATTTAAGTTTTTGAATAGCACTTAAGGGGTTGATTCTGTGTACATAGGTTTGTAGAACAATGAGATTAAGGTCTTTTTCTCAGCTCTGTTCATTTTATAACATTTTTACTGTGTAGAAGAGGCATGTGATCTCTGCAGACACAAATTTCTCTCTCTCTCTCTCTCTCTCTCTCGGCTTGGCTTCGCGAACGAAGATTTAAGAAGGGTGCAATAGTCCACGTTTGCTGCAGGCTCGCTGGTGGCTGACAAGACCAATGTGGGACAGGCAGGTCCGGCCACAGCGGCTGCAGGGAAAAGTCTGATTTAGGGTTGGTCCTGTAGCAGTGCGATTCTTCCTCAATCTCCTTTTGTCCTCAAGACCAGCTATGCGTGTGTTCTCAAAGGAAGAGACAGCCTGGTGGATGGTGTGCCTCCATGCTTTGCGATCTGAGGCTAGGTCAGACCACTGGTGATGGTTGATGTGACAGGTGCTAAGGGATTTCTTCAAGGAGTCCTTGTACCTCTTCTTTGGTGCCCCTCTATTTCGATGGCCGGTGGAGAGTTCGCCATACAGGGCAATCTTGGGAAGGCGGTGGTTTTCCATCCTAGAAATATGCCCTGCCCAGCGCAGCTGCGTCTTCAACAGCAGTGCCTCGATGCTGGTAACCTCTGCCCGCTTGAGGACTTCAGTGTTGGTCACAAAGTCACTCCAGTGGATGTTGAGGATGGTGCGAAGGCAGCGCTGATGAAAGCGCTCAAGGAGTCGCAGGTGATGACGGTATAAAACCCACGATTCGGAGCCATAGATGAGGGTTGTCATCACAACCGCTTTGTAAACTTTGATCTTTGTGCCTTTTTTCAGATGCTTGTTGCTCCACACGAGAACTGCAAAACCAAGCATCTGTGTTCTGTGATAATATCTTGTAGACAAAGAAACTGCCCAGTAATCTTATAGAAACCTCTGTAAGAGCATGACATTGTGAATGGATTAAGAGAATTTATTACCAAAAATGTAAACATTGCATAAATATACAGCCTTATGCTTCAGAATTAAAAACTAATCCTTATTTCATGATGGAATAACCTTTGGATGATAATATATTTTCCTCAAAAAGCATTTTATTTTTAAAAAATCCGATTTAAATTTAAGAAATCCGATTTAAATTTAAGAAATTAAATCTGATTTAAATTAAAAAATCAATTTAAATTAAAAAATCCGATTTTTTAATATATATATTTTTAAAAAAATCATTGATTTTTATCCACCTTGCTTGGAGGTTTTAAAACAGAGGCTAGATGGCCATCTGACAGCAATGAAGATCCTGTGAATTTAGGGGGAGGTATTTATGAGTTTCCTGCATTATGCAGGGGGTTGGGCTAGATGACCCTGGAGGTCCCTTCCAAATCTATGATTCTACAAAGACCTGTACAAAACCAGAAAAATGCTTTTAATGAAATAGTTTAGAAAGTAACCACTATTCTGTAATTAACACAATTTCACTGCTCATTTTTATGAGATCAGGTGTTTTTGAGGTGGTCTGACTGTAGGTGTGTGTTTTTGCTGACCATTCTAAAGTGTCCCTTTGTGTCCTGGGCTTCACACACACACACACACACACACACCATTTCCCATTATTTCCTGATTCTTCATGTTTCTGTATAAATACATATTATGCTTTCTACTGGAAGTTATTAGAGTCAAACTAAATGTGGCAGAGAACTCATTGCCTTCAAGCGTTTGACAGCACCATTTTAAATGGGTTTTTAAAATATCATGAGAGTGTGGAGCTCTTCTTTCCCCATGCCTTATCAAGTGCCAAAAGAACCATCGGGAACTTACCCCTCCCCACCAGCAGTTTTGACCCTTGAAATGGCAAGAGTGGGGGAGAGCTCTTGCCTTGCAGGCCTGATCAGGATTGGACTCTTGCAGTATTTTAAAATTATTTCAAAACGGTGATGGTGAACTTGTGATCATGAGTTCTCCCTTACATTTTCTTTGGCTCTTAGATACTGGGTAAACATAGGCTTACTGAGGTTAGTTGCACTGTTAATATTTGATTCACTAGGCCACAGGGGTGGCCAAGGGTAGCTCTCCAGATGTTTTTTTGCCTACAACTCCCATCAGCCCCAGCCAGCATGGCCGATGGCTGGAGCTGATGGGAGTTGTAGGCAAAAAAACATCTGGAGAGCTACCCTTGGCCACCCCTGCACTAGGGGATTTATATACTTGTCAGGTTTCAATGACAAATTAAATGAACATAGTATTTATAAGGGAAAAATCTTACTGTGCTAATGTGGAATATATTTCCATTATTAAATATGCGTGCTTTAGTGTCGGAGAGAGTGGTAATTTATTTCTGTACCTCCTTCAAGGAGAAATTTGTTGCAGAGAGAATCTTCCTTTTCTCAAAGGCTGTATGCCCCAGGTGTTAGTGAAACTGAATGAAATCTGGCATTTGTTACTTAAATTAGTAAATATTCTTGTTGCCTGACAGAAATATATCTAGGTCTGTTGATGGTAATAGTAAGCCAGTCATATAAACTGTGCCTCAGAGTCAACTGCTGCACCCTCCCTATTCTATTTGTGTATCCTACTTTTCTTTTCTTTCCTCTGGCCAATGTCATTTAACTTAGATTCTTGTACAGAGGGTGGGTGTGAGCTCCCTTATCTTTGCATGGTCTCTGTTCAATAAGGTCATGTTTGCAGTGAAGCCCAAGGCTTTCAAGCAGTAGGTCTTTAATGAAATATGGAACAGCAGGGAGTTAGTGAAGGCATAGTGAGAGTCTGGGTTAGGTGTGAAAGAAAACTATTAAGTCACACTAATGAATATGAGAAAGACAGAGTGGAGCAGAACAATGATAGGTTGTATATCCAAGTAGAGAGGAAGATGAGAGAGGGCATAACACAAGGGTAGAGACGGTGCTCACCACAAGACAGTGACTTGAGAACAAGGCCTAAAGTTATTTTTCCCACAAAGGTCAGAATCAGAAGCTTTTATGCCCATTGTCCAGTAAGCAGAGCTGTTTTAGGGCAGATAGGTAGCTCTGTGATTGAACACCAAGCTCTTTTCTGAAGAAGACTTGAAGTTCCTAGTGAGTTCCCTCAGGAGATAGTTATTAGAGGTAAAATAACAAATTATTGTGGTGGCCCACTTTATTAGTTGTATTTTGTGGCTTGTGAAATGTCAAAAGTTCATTAGTCTTTAAAGTACCACAAGACTATTTGTTATTTTGGCTTCAGTAGACTAACAAAGCTCTCATGGGATGTACTAGAGCAGACGCTCCTTCTGTGGCTCAAGAGCTACATCTACCTCTTTTCGTTTTGGTTTCTGGAGATTAGCTTTGTTCCTCTGATAGCAGCATCCTGAGAAAGAAATGCACACAACAAATAAATTAGTGGAATTCATTTTGTTGAGCCGAAAATGTATCTGATTATTTATAATTATATACAGTTATATTTAATATAATTGTATTGTATTTGAGATAGTTATGTGGCTCTTCTGGTTGATGGTGATTATGAATGTGGCTCTATCTAAGCCACAGAGAGAGTACCTATGCTAGAGCTAAGAAATGTTAAGTCCTTCTTACAGGTAGTCAGGACTTTTTTGTAGAAAAAACCAGCAGGAACTCATTTGCATATTAGACCACACCCCTGACATAATTTTTCCACACTGGGCTTTTTTTCATAGAAAAAGCGCAACAGGAACTCATTTACCTATTAGGGCACAGCCCCTGACACCAAGTCAGCCAGAACTGCGTTCCTGCTCAAAAAAAGTGCTGTAAGTAGTGCTAGGATTGAGAACAGCAGTAAGGATAACTATGGAAATTGGTCCCTTACAGCTGCTGGTTCAAATGATAAAAAAGAATGAACCAGTTATGTAGCTTTCATACAGCTGCCTTGTTTCTCTCAGTTCAGGAGTATTTCTAAGAATGGAAGGGATCAGGAAAGCCATGCCTGTCAAAATTGTGGACACTGTGCACAGGACTTTCAGCGATAAAGACTGTTAATTATGGGAAATAGTGTGGATGAGGGACAGAATGAGAGTTCTTTCCAGGCCAATCATGGGAAAACTGTATCTTATTAATGAGGTATAAGTACACAGTTCTGCATGGGAATGCTTGGATATGCAGTGCACAACAGTAGTTATAAGATATGCTGTGGACTTCATCATTCCTTTGTGTATTTAGCAGTTTCAAATTGTGTGAATAATCTGAGAGTCTGAATGAATTAGGATATTACCAAAGGAAGAGGATCTTTGCCTATGTGATGCCATCATAGACAACAGGTTTTTGAAAGCCATAGAGCACCAACAATGTATTCATGGCAAAGAACTACTTCTTGAGAATTTTTTTTCCTAGTGAGTATTCATTTAGTCTAAGTACAAAAGGAAAGGAAGTATTTGAACAAAAAACCCTCCCAGACAGACATGGTTTCTTGCTATGTAGAGAAGAAGGAATAATCACATCTCCGTGTATCTTTGAGGAGAATGACTATATTGTGTCAAAGGCTATAAAAACTGTATTGTAAAATTAGAGAATTTTTACTGGCTGCCTGTGCTTAGTGGGGAGTGGTTCCATACGGGGATGAAAAAAATAGACCATCAGTCCAAACGGAAAGAGTTGCATTTCCTTTGTGCCCTCCTGTCTGTGAGTCCCCCCCCCCACAAGAGATTCAAAACCTTTAAAAGCATAAAAGAATGAAACAAAAACACAGACAGGGTATTTTATTTTATATTTATATTCTGCCTTTTGACTCATCAGGAACACTCCGGGCATACATATCTGCTTGCAACCCTGGAATAGTACCCAGCAGTGAGGTTGCATTTAACATTAATAGACTCATTGTTGCCTTCCTAAGCATTTGCTTTCATCTACAACATGTCTTAGGATTTGACCATGTGGGTTTTCCCCAAGGATTTTTGCACATGTTTTATGAGCCACACCAACAGTTCTGTACCACAACTCCAAGTAGAAAGCAGAACGATCTTGCCAGATCCTCGTAGAAAGATCTTGCCAGAGGAGATAGTGTTGAGTTTTATGATCATGATGATGTATCCTAATAACCTTCATTTAGTTACCTTAAAAAGGTTAGGGAAAATATATAGGTAGAAAAAGCTGAACTGCACTGATGATACAAAATGAATATGTCTTCATTTTTGTATTAGAATATAGTATTTTTAATCCTGCTTGCGAAAATTTATGTGTGGCTCATGGCTGTACCTTGATTGTTACATTGGCTATAACATGTGCCATTTAAATACAGTGTCCCAGCTTTTAGACACTATCTTATTTCATGTTCGGTAGATACTGATTTATCTCCTGTGACATTAATCATCTTATAGCAAGCAGTGGAATAACTTGCAGATGCCCTCCCTCTCCTCGTTTATAAAGATAAATGTCATAACATGATGGCTGATCTTTGTTATGACACTAACCATTACACATTTAACAAATGTAGCAAAATACCACTGACAGCTTGCAAAAGCATCCATGTGTGTGGAGTGTTCTTGCAGTTCATGCCTCTAGTTCAAAAACCCTGACCTGTCATATTTCGTTTCTGAGCATTTTAAGTAGTAAATTTGCTCTGTGTCGGCAAACAAAAATAATTGCCTGATGTTATAATGTCATAGTTCTGTTACTTAATAATCGGCAGCTCAGCACCGTTGTGTCTTGAGGGCAGGGGATCTAGTGAGATCCAGCGGTGAACATGTGGAGAAAACAGTGGATCTTCAATACCAAAATTTCAGAGGGCGAGGTTTCTAAGATGAATCATAAATAAGTCTGCTCAGCATGTGTGGCTGGAAATAAAGCCTGTGTCTTACAGAGTAACACAAGTAGAACTGTAGTCTTGTGTAACACAGTTTGCACAACTTTTTGTAACAAGGCTCATGCACTCAGAAGGGTTTATTCCTAAAGGGTGATAGGGAAATGGCAGAGAAGCTGAATTCATTGTTTGCCTTTTTCTTTACTGTCAAAGATGGGAGGTGCTTACCCACTCCAGAACCACCAATTCTGGGAGAGATGTTGAAAGGCCTGAGTTGGATTGAGGTGATGAGTGGAGGTCCTACTACTGATTGACAAATTAAAAACTGACAAATCACCATGAGGGAAGTTTGTGAGAAGCTCTAGAGGTATCTGTTGAGGGTGGACAAGTGGGTGTCAGTGTGGCAAATGAGGTCCAACATGGCCAAGTGCAAAGTAATGCACATTGGAGCAAAATATCCTAACTATAAATATACATTAATGGGGTCCGAACTGGCAGTAACTGACCAGGAGAGAGATCTTGGAGTTGTGGTAGATAACTCACTGAAAATGTTGACTCAGTGTGTGACTGCAATAAAAATAAAAGGCAAATGCTATGCTGGTGGGGATTATTAGGAAGGATCATGACTGATAGGAACCTTTGATGAGGAACTTTATCAAAAGCTTTTATCAAAAATTCTGGCCCTGTTGGCGAACCTCCTGATGATGCCTGATTTTTGACCACTATTTGACACAGAGTGTTGGACTGGGTGGGCCTTTGACATGTTCCAACGTGGCTCTTTTATGTTATGTGGAAAAATGGTAGAAAACAGAGGCAGTAGCAGTTATGATGGGGCCTGACCAAGTGAAAAAGCCATCCATGTCTAGCTTTGGGTACTGAGAGAATGCCTGAAAGTAGAAGAAGGGGGAAAGGGGTTATCATGTGCCCCGAGAGCCTGGGGACTTTGCAACATTAGGAATACTTCTATACCTGCTTTAAGAATCATGATACATTCTTAAGAGAGAAAAAAAATCTGAAGTTGTAAAATATTTCAGGGAATTGGCATTACAAAATGAAGCAGTATCCTTTTTTTAAACTATAGGGAGGTTGTTTAATTTCTTTACAAGTAGATGCTAGTGTTTTATGATCATAGGCCCCAAATACACTAACTAATGAAGATGGGAATGAAAAATGGAAAACTTTTTGAATTGGTACTAGAAAGAAAGAAGGTAAAATTCTTCTCTGTTGTTCAGTTTCCCTTCTTTTCACTCTTTTACTAATGTAAATTATATTTTTGTATAGCCAGCAAATGGTGATACAGATCCAAGTGCCTTCTGAGGTGTTCAAATTACATTCTTACTTCACAGACTACTATCGATACCTAGCAGCATTGATCATAACACAGAACATGTTGTGTTTATGAGGGTTTTTTTAATCCAGAAAAGAGATTTAAAGAAAAGAACCTGCAGTTAAGACTTCATTTGATGTCATTTTATAGGAGAAAACATTTTAAAATCTTAAATCCGTTGGTTTGCACATCTGAAATATTAAAACTGTGAAACTAGGCACATTTATTAGCAAGCAAGTTGTGTTGAAACAGTTTCAAATCTTATCCATACAATCTACTTTTTGTATGCCCAAGGCTTTCAGTCTGCCAAGTAGAATTTTATACCTTTTCTGTATCCATTTAAGTTTACTACAAGTAATTTAGACTGCAATACTAAACATGCTTTTTTGGTAGTAATCCAAATGAAACTTGGTGGAAATTACTATGGAGCAGTGTTTCCCATTTGCAGGGTCGTGACCCAGTACCGGGCCACGGAAGCCTCACTACCGGGTCACAAGAAAAGCTAAAGCTAGCCCAGCCCACAGCAAAGCTAGTCCTGCCCCCAGCAAAGCATGACCTCTGCTCTGCTTTCTTCCTTCCCCATCTCTCTGTTGTGCAGATAAAAGCTAGCCTTGAAGACTGACACAGGCTGCAAAGCCTGTGCTCCGTTTGGCTTCCTTCCTTCCCCCGTCTCTGTGCTGTGCAGAGAGGAGCTGGGCTGCCTCTCCTTTCTTCTCCCCCTCCCAGTGTTTGAGAGAAAAGCTGGCATCCACTGGCACTTTAGACCCATGAAGTGTTCTTCAAGGTATGAGCTTTCCTGTGGCTTGCAATATGTTCTTTTGGGGAGATTTCCCCAGGAGGCCTGGGCAGCAAAGAAGGGTGTGCATGTTTTTTTTCAGCTGGGAGCGGTGGGGAGTGGGCATTCCAGTAGCTATTTTTTTTTTTTTACCAAATGACCCCTGGGCAGAATTGTTGCTGGTTGAGGTCATCTGATGGTGAGGAAGGCTTTTTTTCCCCTTGCCCCCCCTTCTTTTTTTCCCTGCAAGTGATGGTCTGTCTGTATTCTTGGTGCTGAGAGGGGGGAAAGCAACAGTGGGAGGGCTTCTAGTGTCCTGGCTCCACTGGTGGACATTCTGGAAGTGACATCACAGGAAAAGGTGGAGTTTTGGTTCAGTGTGTCCCAGAAGTGACGTCACTTGGCCCTTGACACCACAGGAAATGACATCATTCATGTCTCCCGGCTCCACCCCCAAAGTCTCCTGGCTCCACGCCCAAATTTTAGTGGGTCACAAAGGAGAAGTGTAAAAATAATCGGGCCACGGGAAAGAAAAGTTTGTGAAACCTGCTATGGAGTAAACATGGATGGAATTACAATGTAATATTTTAAAGGTAATAATTTAAATAGGAGAGAAGGTGGCATGGTATAGCCTGATCTTGTCAGTTGTTGGCAGCTAAGCATAGTTGGTAATTGGATGGAAAACCATCTGCAGAGGAAGGCAACAGCAAACCACCTCTACCTCTCACTTGTCTTGAAAACCCCTTTCTGTAGTTGCCATAAATCAGTTGCAATTCAATGGTACATACATACATAATCATTTAAATATATATATTTTAACTTTGGCACCCACAGTGGAGACACAGCAATGGAGGAGGGAAAAGGAAATTGTTTGAGACTCTTGCATGGCATGTCACTTGACGGATGATGATGTGCTTACAAATCCACAATGGACGATGACACTGACTATGCACACATAAATACATGAAGTTGCCTTATATTTCATTGGGGATTGGATTAGCTACTGTGGCAGAGTCTTGACCTAGGAGCATGTTGTCTATGTCATGCACTAAAATGGCTTTATGTATATTTTAAATTTGCTTTAACTGTTTTAACTGATTTAAATTGTTGTAACCTGTCCTGAGCCTTATGGGAGGGCGGGCTAGGAATCAAAACAAACAAACAAACTGAATCAGACCTTTAGTCGATCAGGGTCAGTATTGTGCATGACTTGCAGTGACTCTCTAAGGTTGTAGGCAGAGCTCTTTCACATCAAAACTGAAGATACTGGGAACTGAACTTGGGGCCTTCTATAGGTGAAGCAGATGCTGTACTAATGAGTCATGGCTCATCCTTAAACTGAAATAAAGCAAGTTAGAGACTATCTAGACATTGTGGATGGATGTAAGTCTTGGAAACAAATTAATGCACCTGTTGAAGGACTTTTAGCAGAATGATGAAGTAGTCACTGTGGTCCTGAATGAGAGCTAGTAAACTGATATTGTCATTGCAGTCTGTCATTGTAATGAACTGAAATCTGGTGAGAGTGTGGTTGGAAGGAAAGGAGAAGTCTGCATTGCAGGTTGTCCTTCATACTGTTGGTGATTATCCAACATTGATGGGATGCCTGCATGCATGTTAAGGTGCCCTAATAGGGATTGCATGTTTCAAAAGATTTTTTTTTTTTTCAGGAGATCTATCAACGGAGATCTCAGAACCCTTTTGTGGGCTATGAAGTAATTAGAGGCCAAAGAGCAATGGGGCTGAAAGATCTTTATATGCTTAGGTGTGCCCACAAGCCTATTAGTTCTGGTGAAAAGTATATGTTGATTGCACCCCTTTATTGACATTTTCTGCCTGTCCGTGTTTCATATTTATATACAAGCACACAGGCACACAGTGGAAGCATTTGTTTTGTAAAAGCTGATACTGTCTGAGAAGCATTTCCAAACATAGAATATGAAGTCAGTGCAAATCCTAAGTCTGGAACTATTTTTCAGCCTTTTTTTTTTGTAGAGGCATTGCTTTTCAGTACAGTAGTTCATTGCACAAAAGCAGTTAGAGTTATAGCGTTAAAGAGCTGGATTGATGTTGTTAACACTGTTTAAAGGGGGTTTATTCTTGAAATACTAAATGCTTGTAGGTGGGAAATTATTGTGCACAAATAGCGATATTGGAATGGTTGCTAATTTAGTACAGTAGCAACATTTAGAATGAAATTGTGGAGAGAGTAATGAACAGATGACCCCCCAGATAGTGCTAGTGCTAGAGTTTGAACAGTGTCTCAGGAAACAACAGATTTATCCGTTTATCTTTTGTTTGGGTAAACTGGTAGAACACAAGTATAAATAGCATGCTCTTGGTGTAGCCTACTTTAAGGATTGTTGAGATGACAAAATAGGAAAGAGAGGACCCTGTACACCAACCTCGTCATGAACCTACATTCATAGTGAAATTTGCCCAGTTCACGGTTCATGAGCCACAGGTCATGTGATCGTGCCTGTTGTGAACCTCCATGGTGTTTATAGATATCTATGCAGTTCATGTCTACAGTTTGTGCAGCTGACACACCGGTACCCATCAATTAATTGTCAAAGCAATGGGGGTGGACTTCTGCAGCCCTGGAAATGCCAATAGTGGCTATCTGAACACCAAATAAAAGTGGCCCTTATGGGACCTGGGAGTGCAGAGGAAAGTGTGAACGAGCCCAAGTCAGAGAAGAAGAAGATACTGGATTTATATCCCGCCCTTCACTCAGAGTCTCAGAGCGGCTCACAATCTCCTTTATCTTCCTCCCCTACAACAGACACTGTGTCTAAACAGCTGCCCTTTCAAGGACAACCTCTGTCATAGCTATGGCTGACCCAAGGCCATTCCAGCAGGTGCAAATGGAGGAGTGGGGAATCAAACTCGGTTCTCACAGATAAGAGTTTGCACACTTAACCATTACACCAAACTGCCTGGTGAAAGGTGGAAGGAGATGAGGGAGAGGTGGAAGAAAGATGTGTGCTGGCAGTGGTGGTGCAGGAGAGAGAGGAGGTAGACCCCTGTTATTCTTTGCGCGGGGTGGGGGATGGACAGGAAAAGTTTATCTAAGGTGGGAGGTATACTCAAGGTGGATTACACATAGTGAGTCAGTATAGTCAACAAAATGGGACATTCACACTGCTCCCCACATACCAATGAAAGGATGCCACAAATCATATGTAGGTGGGGGAGCAGTGTGATGCTGTACTGAAGGATAAGCTTTCTGAAGTTGGCATTAGCAAATTTTACCAGTTTTGGTGTCCAAATTATCCCCAGTTTAAGGCTTTTGCTTCTGAAATCCTTATATTTGGGACACTGTATGTCTGTGAATAGCTTTTTTCTGTAATAATGTCAATAAATCAAAAGTATATTGTCAGCTTACAGATACACATCTAAACAGTTAATTTAAGATTGCTACGGGGTAGACATTGACTCCAGATTTTGATGCAATAATTCAGAGCCAGAGGTGTTACCTAAATAGGCAGTCTCTTATTTAACTGGGGGAAAATTAGCATTGAAGGAGACACAGGAAAAGGGAGTTACTGGAATTTTTCACAGATGTTTATGGGGATCTTTCCCATAGAGAACTCTTCAAATAAACCAGATGTTCACCTGGAACAGGTTCTATTGAAATAGGAATAAAGGGGCAAAACACCCAAACTATCAAAGAGGAAATCAGGGAGGAGATGGGAAAAAGCAGTTTTGAGGAGGTAATAGTTGCCAATCTTAAGAGCAGGGTCCATGGAGGCAGCAGCAAAATGATCAGTGTTTCATGGAGAAGAGGAGAAGGCCCATACACCCATGGGGTTGTGAGATATGGTGCCAAGAACACATACACCTGCTATGGAGCATCGAGCTGCAATTATAGGGGGAAATGCTCCCTGGGGCAGCCTGATGTGTTTGCCCCAGAAAAAATAACGATGAGTTTTTTTGGAGGTGAACAATGATGTAGGAGAAGCTTGATGGTTTTATCTGAGGTGAACTATACATGTTAATGGCACTCAATGACCCTCTGAGTACCAGATGGGAAAACTAACAGGTTTTGTGAATAGTGTTAAGTATTGCTTAATTAAGGAAAATGGGTGTGGGGAAAAGAGGCTGGGTGTGGACCGGCTGGCAGTTAGGCAAAGCAGCAGTGTTTTGAGGAAATAAGGAAAAGAAAACATCTCAGCCAGACCCTGAAGAGAAAAGTTGGATAAGAGTCCAGCCTAGGAATGGGTGATAAAAAGGCGTTATGAGGGTAAACATTCAAAGCAGAGTCTGATATGTAGTTGGGGTAGCAGATTGCATTCAAGAATGGCAACAAAAGTACAGGGGTCTGGAAGGGAATTTTATACTTATTAGCTGCGAAATGGGGCTGGTCCTTGGGGTAAGGCTGAGTGAGGGTGTGGAAATTAGGGAATTTCCAAAGATTTTTGAATAATGGTTTTTGGGAATGTCCTTGAAAGTAAAATGCAGATATGTTAAAGAAGTTCATAATAGGTAGGATAAAGTGCATTATGTGGGGAGTGGGAGTTCCCTGAAAAGCGAGATATTTGCTTGTTGTTTTGCATCCTTGCTCATTAAAATATGAGGTTTGTTGCAAGGCAGCAATTCCATATCTGTGTGTGGCTGAAAAACAAACATAAACCCCAGTATATCTGGTCATCACTGTCCCCTTTGCCTGTTAAGCAGATTCATGAAAGTTCTGAAGCATAGTTAGCTTTTTGACAGGGATACATGCAGTTTCAGGTACTTGTAATATAACAGGGGTGGCCAAGGGTAGCTCTCCAGATGTTTTTTGCCTACAGTTTCCATCAGCCCCAGCCAGCATGGCCAATGGCTGGGGCTGATGGCAGTTGTAGGCAAAAAACATCTGGAGAGCTACCCTTGGCCACCCCTGTAATATAATATTGTAATGTAGGATGCATAGGGCACAACCATGAATTCACTCAAAGCTGCCATTTCCACTCCCTTAAGGAAAATATATATCTTAGTTTTCCATCTGCCCTTTATGGATGACAAGAAGATTTATATTTACTATGATACATATAAGCCTTGTTGTTTGAAATTGTTGCCATAATTTCATTTGCATCTCCAGTCTAATATGGAGCCTCTATAGAGTACAGTGCAGATGATTCAGGAGATGTTTTGTTTTTGTTTGCTATTATCAGTTTTACTAATTCAATATTTGCTTTATTATTCCACTGTTTTCTCCCTCTTTCTTAATGGGCCATGTTTTAGCTTATTCTCTATTTTTAGGAACATTAGGGGTGGAAGGTGGGAAATAGGAAGATGGAATATTTTTGCCTTTTAGTGTGTCATTTACCAAGGCCCTGCCAAGATTGTGCTGTATTATGCTGACTGCTGTAGCCCCCTCTTAAATTTTACTGAAACATTTATCATGTGTTTTACTTTTCTCTTGTAAACAACAAATTAAGCTACAGAGACTTCTTTGCCCATGAAAAAAAAATCCCTCATTTAATGTACTCTGTCAAAATAAGCCTTTGTTCTTTTCAAAGAATATGCTGGGCTCGTGATATAAAAAGTGTTGGGAATGAAGAAATATTTACTCCTTGCTGTGGAAAAGCAATTCCATTTTGGTGATAAATTATTCTGGAGAGCTGATGAATAAAATTTTGAATTCAGCAAGGTATTTGAAGCTCCAGCCTTCATTAGTATATGCATCAACCAGAGCCATTGACACTATGGGCTACTGTTTGTACCTTCATTCTCAGCCTACCTTACATAATCACTTTCCTAAAATACCACTGTGTCCTGCCCTGTTTGTTTCCTAGTCTCATGTTTGCAATGCTGTCTTGTGGGCTTGATTTAAAATCACTGTGTTCCACACATTGCTTTGTTAGCTTCATGTTATCTACATTGTGTCTTTGTAATGATGATCTTCTGTGCCCATCCTTATGTCTGCCCCTTGTTTTCCCACCAGTTCAGCTCAGCTCCTGTCCTGCTTACTTTTCCAAGGTGAAGACTGATGTGAAATTGTCTCTCCCTTTCTATCCAGCTTGTGCTGTAGCACTACCTCTATAGAATAGGCTGTGATGTCATAGAGAAGGGGACAGGGCTACCCAAATTCTCTCAATTTCAGGGAGGAGCTGCCCAGGTGTGCTGAGGGCCCGTACTCGGGAAGAGAAACAGGGAGTCCTCCACAGTGAGTAACCCCACCTTCAAGTGTCCCCAATATCCTTCATAGTCTTGTGCAGTACAGTATAGTTTCCTTTACTGCCCTGTTTACATTTTTACTCATTTTAGCTTCTGGAATATTTCCAGTTCAGTTGAGTTTCTTCCCTCTTGCCTTATTGCTCATTTCATCTTTCTCTTACTATTTAGATAAAACTCTACCATTTTTAATTTTATTGAGGTCCTGACCCATTTTCCATGCGTATGCAGTTAATCATTCAGGAATTGAATTTCACTTGAAAAGGTGTTTCTTTCAATGTTTGATTTGGTTCCCAGAGCTTCATGTTCATCCTTAATATGTGGATTTTCCCCTCCTATTCAATTAACAATGAATAACATTCTTTCTGTAATGGAATGCTGTCCTGGGTCGTGGACTGGTTTGGGAATTGAACAGGGGAAGGTGGGAAGTTTAGCCATAAATAATAATAGCCTTGCATAGCTAAAATGAATGGTATGGAGAAAGGATGGTTTGTGCAAAGTCCTCATGTTGCTGCAGTCAATATGAAGTTTTATAAACCTATGACTTCAGCAGAAGCAAGCTTTCATATCTGGAGTTCTTGTATACCCTAATCTTGAGACTTCAGACATTGCTTTCACTAGGGAATTATATTTGTAGCCTTGCCAGGCAATGTGTTGCAACAAGATATACTTGCAGGAGCTGGACATATTAGGCATGCTTCCTTTATAGGATTTGTTGTACTAGGCAGCCATAGAGAATGCATGAAACATGATGGTAGTGAATCAGCAGTATTTCAGGAGCCCACTGAAACAGTTGGAAAGCCACAGTGAAACTAATTAAAGATATCTCCCTCCCCCCACCACCACTTACTTACTTACATTGGGGAATTTTGGTGCAGGGTATCTAGTTCCTGTTGGAAAGCTGTTCATGTTCACCCTAGTTGTTGTCATGGCACTAGGAAAGCAAATTAAGACTGACCGAGTAGGGATATAGAGGTGATTTTGTATTTCCAGAATGGAAGTACATGTTATAATAGGGTTAAGAGTACAATAATAAGAGTGCTTTCTTGAGAGTAAGCACCACTGAGTAGACCTGTGTAAGATTCAGAGTAGACTTGTTTAGGATTGCTCACTCAAGTTGGTGTATGCTTAGAGGCAATGTACACTGTTACTGCTGCCTGTGTTTTGATGGTTAAATTCTTAGGACTGGTAATATATTTAAGATGGAGAAGGTGCTGACTTTGAAAGGAAACAAAGCAAGTACAAGCCTTCATATTAATTAGGCTGAATTATGGAATATTACTTTTCTGAATTCTTCATGAAAGGCAAAGGAATAGAAAACTGAGCTGAACTGGAAAGTATATTTCAAAAATAAGTTACAGTGTTTTTTATTTTTCATGTTAGGTTTCCAAATTTTAAAGATCCTTATGTTGTGTCTAGCATCTGTACTGCAAATGAAAGAGTTTCCTGCAAATGCAGTGTCATTGCCCTTGAAAATGTTCAAATAGGTTGCCAAATCATCTTTCCCCATCTCTAAATAAATGGCTTCTTTCATTGATAATCTTGATAGGTTTCATACTTGTAGCTCTCTACCACAGAAGAATCTTCCTGTGCACTTCAGTGGGTTGATTCCTGTGATTATCAATTTAACCCTATCAGCTATTGTTGCTTGTTTTTGAGATCGATAGAAAACCCCAGCCTCAATACTACAAAACTCCCCACTTTTTAAAAAGTATTGTAAAAATTGCCTGTCAATGGAACAGATAAAGTATATGAAATAATTACTTTTTACCATCTTACATATATATTTCTTTTTAGGCTCTGGAAAAACACCCCAACTCTCCAATGACTGCAAAACAAATATTGGAAGTGATTCAGAAAGAAGGGCTGAAAGAAACCAGGTCAGTGGTTGCATGATATTCACCTTTAAATTAATTATATGGGGGGAAAGATGTTTATTTATTTATTTAAAATTAAATCCCACTTTTTCTGCAAACAGGCTCAGAGCAGGTCATGTGATTACATTAATACATTAAAATAATAAAAAACAATCACAATAGTATCAGAAAATAAAATTGTTAAAACAATTTAAATAAACCAATTTAAACAATTTAAATAATATACCAATTATGGGCTGGCATTGTGCATGGGTCAAGGAGGCAAGCGCTAGGCTTCACAGCTGCCAGGATCTGGTTGACTTCCTTCTGGGAGAGCCAATTGAAGTGGCCCAACATTGGACCTGAAGACGGACAATGGACTTCCAATTCCCTTACTATCTCAGCTGTAATCAGAAGGTCACGGGGAAGCAACGTGACTTTATCTACAAAATAATTTGCAAATGCCTCACAGCCAATAGACAATTCCCTGCTGTTTTGTCGGCACTGAGACAGAGCGGTTAAATTCCAAATAGTTCTAAATAATTGGGCCAGGTACAAATTCGCAGATGCAATGGAGACCACATAGAATTCTTTCTTAGTGGCATTTACTGCCATTTCATAGGCTTTCACAAATGTCCTGTGTTATTTTTGTTTCATCACAAGCATGCTGCCACCCTCACTCTAGCCATCTCAGCTCTCATTTCATCCTCTGCAGATCCGCAGTGTATACCATGAGGAGGCTTTGGCATGAGGGCAGAGAGGGCACCAGTGTGTGTGTGTGATTTCATTTCAGAGAGCCAGCCATGCCAGTCCTCCACCAGTCCATCTAACAATTCACCAGGGAGCATTGGATCCCATAGAGCATCCTGAAACTGACTAGGATCCATTTGGCTCTGTGGGCAAGCAAAAATACACTTGCTGCTTAAACAGGGAAGGTTTAATACCGTGGTCATACCTTCAGTGTGAAGTGGTCTGACTATGGTACTATGTCTGCAGCTACCGATCCACATTAATCCTCAGTCCCAAAATCAAGTCCAGATGTGGCCTGCCTGGTATGTGGGAGATGATTCAAATTGGGAAAGTTCCAGAGCCTCCAGGGACGACACTTAGTCCCTGCTCTGAGAGGATGTCGCATCATCTGCATGGGCATTGAAATCCCTCAAGATCAATAGTCTAGGGTGCTCCAATGCCAACTTGATTCAGCTTCCAACAGGTCAGGTAGGGTATCTGCTGCTGTATTAGGCAGTCGGTACACTAGCCAGATAGCCAAACTTTCCTCAGCATGCCAAACCAACACATTGAATGCAGGTGATTTTTGGTGAGGGGAGTGCCGTAAAGGAAAAAGATTCTTGGATGAGTAATGCCCCCCCTGCCCACTTGTCTGGGCCTGGTAAAGGACCAAGATCTCAGGTGGGGCAAATTGGTTCAGGGCAACAGCATCACCCTCCCACACCCAGGTCTTGGTAACACAAGCCAGTTCTACCTTTTGTTTTACAAGATAATCTCAGAGCACAGAGGTCTTATTGTTGATTGATCTGACATTGAACAACACCAGTGCCAGAGATAGCTATTCTGAGCCCCACAACTGATATTGCTCAGGATGGGTCACAGGTGAGGAGCATTCCAGCATCTCCAGCTCCTTCCTTCTAGACTCACCACTATATCTCCCCCACCCCTCTACTCCTGTATCCCTGACCCTTGCATGGTATCCTCTGCTCAACATTATTGATCTAGAAACAAATCACTAAATATCCAGCAGAGAAAAGCAATATTCATCTGCATCCAACACCGCAGTATGCAGACCCTTTGATCCCCCACCACCCTTCTCAAACCTGAACAACAACTACAAGCAGACAACCTGATAAATAGATCACTAAAAGTTTAAATTTAAACACCCCATTAATCAATTTAGAAATTAATTAATGAGAATCCCAAGATCAAACAGCAAGCAGGAAAAATCAATCAAGCACAAATTAGGCAGGGGCAAAATAATAATGATGATGATGATGTTGATGATGATAGGCATTATTTCCCTCCTTCCCTCATTTCCTCCTTTCCTCTAACCCTAACACCCCAACCTACTAACTTGCAACTAATAATTCCAATAAATTGACCGACACAAAAATATATACAGTTTGTCATTGGTTTGCTGTTCATAATGGATACTCTGTTAGAGATTGTAAGGTGTAGGCCTGTGATTCCATCTGGATAATATTACAAAGAGCTAGGGTTACCAGGTCTCCTGCTGTGGCTACAGACCTTCCACCAGCAGTCCTCATTGCCTGCCATGTTTCTTTTGGGGATGCTATTTTTGTATTTTTGTTGTGTGTGTGTGTGCACTTGGTGACCTCTGGTGACTGATTCCTACTGGGTGATGGAGGATATTCAGAGAAGTGGCTGAATAAAACCTGCTCCTGCCTCCTGGCTGTAGTATTCCAAGTAAGTTTCCCATTCAAGTACTTGCCAGAGTCAACCTTGCTTAGCTTCCGAGATCTGATGTGATCAGGCTTACCTGGACTACCCATGTCAGGGCTATCTGCCATGTTTCATTGGCTGAGGGAAGAAAAATAAATTTAAACATAGCTGTTGATGTGCTAGTGTTACATCACTTCCAGAGGAAACCTTGAAGTGATGTCACTCTACTCTGGGAACCACTGGAAACAATGTAATTTTACTATAGAATTGCTGGCAATACCTAGAGCAAAATGATATCATTTCTGGGTTTCCCCCAGTAGTGACATAATACTGTTGTATCAACAGTGGCTCCACATGTCTCTTATCTCCCCACCCCCCCAGCTCCCAGTGGTTACCACTAGCTGGCAACCCTATAAAGAGCAATTGTATAGACGGAAATTTAATTTTATTTATGGTAGAGGATAGCTAAATTCCAACAGGATAATAAGTAAGTTTAATTTTACTGCAGTTACTTTGTTCCTGCATGTTAGTGGAGAACAATACATTTCTGAAATACATTTCTGATAACTACTGTTGCAAGCTGGAAGAAAAGCACTTGGACAACAACAAAAGCTATGATCAGCTTTCAAAGTCAGCCTAGTACAGAACATCTTTCAGCGGTATATTTTTAATGACACCATAAAAAACAATCATTGCTGGATCCAAGTAAGAAGAAGCTCAGCATTTTACCATCAGATGACACTTGTAGAGGTACTCCTGCCAATCTTTTGGAACCTGGATTTCTGGAAACAGAAGTTTGTTCAAAAAGATCCAAAGGCATAATCTTGCCTTGGGGAAACCTGAATTGAATCCAGTGTGGGTGACCCTGCGGGTGACAGTGAGTTCCTCCTATTATTACATCATGTCTACCTGACATTGGGTTATATAAATCTAGTCCTGTCAACTAAAGATAAAGATATATTTTGATACCTTATGATACTGTTTGAGAATCATAAAATGCATGATGTGTGGGCTATTCAAAGTTACAACCACCACCTGTTTAAGAAGAAGAATTGCAGATTTATACCCCGCCCTTCTCTCTGAATCAGAGACTCGGAGCAGCTTACAATCGCCTTTATCTTCTCCTCCCACAACAGACACCCTGTGAGGTGGGTGGGGCTGAGAGGGCTCTCACAGCAGCTGCCCTTTCAAGGACAACCTCTGCCAGAACCTTGGCTAACCCAAGGCCATTCCAGCAGGTGCAAGTGGAGGAGTTCTCCCAGATAAGAGCCCGCACACTTAACCACTACACCAAACTAGCTCTTTTCCTAAAGATAAAGGAAGGTTAGAAGGAGATAGTAATTGCTGGGGCAGTAATCTTCAGTGACCCCCCCACCCCATGCACATTCCATAAGAAACTGACAAAGAATGATATTGCATTGCGTTTGCTTGTCACAGAATAACATTTTTAAAGAAAGTGATAATAGAGTGCAGAGTCATCCACAGCATATAACTATGCAGTTTGGTTGTACACTAGATAGCACTGTGTAATAAACTGTAATAAGTGAGTGCCTGAGAGGAACTGGGCATGCAAACAATCACAATAGCTTTATGTAAAAGGGGAGATCGAATTTTGCTCCTGGAGCCTTAAAAATGCAGTTACTATTAACAGATCCTTGGCATGAGCGCCAAGAAGTATAACAATGCAGTAGAGTCAAAAACGACTGGTGCTTGCACAGGGGACTACCTTTACCTTTTTATGTGTTGTATATAGATGTATTTGTAAATTTGGTACCTATTTTACTACCAAATGGCAAAAATTGGTGAGGTTACAATCAATGTTCTCTCTAAGCTGCAGATTCTTGTGAGCAAAAATTCTACTTTGTGAGCTAAGGGCATTACAGTTGTGAGCTACTGCATAAATTAGTGTGCTCTGGGGTCATCCTTCCTGAGCTAAGATAAAAATGTGTGAGCTGGAGGCTAAAAATTGGTGAGCTAGTGCACACTAGCTCAGCTTAGAGGGAGCACTGGTTACAATATAATTCTGAAGGCAAAATAAAAAGTGATTTATGTTTTAATTTAAGCATCACTGAGAAATAAACTAACTAAAATTAGTACATTTATTGAACAAGGTCCTATTGGTGAAAGCAGGACTAGCCCTGTGACAGTGGATAAGAGTACTGAACAAAGGAAAGTAAAACTGTACTTCTCAGAAGAGGAGGCAAATTCCTTAAGAAGGCAAAGATAAATTAGTTTATAAACAACTATATTTTCACCTGGGAATGAGTTTAGGATCATGACTGTAAAATATTCAATGCTTATCAAAAATATAAAAGGGAAAAATTGAAAATAACATATAATCATATCCAGACAAGAAGATACATAATTTATGCCTCATTTATTAAGTCAGGAAGGAGCATTTACAAGGCCCTAAGAACACTGCAGAGTAATCCTTAAATAGATTATACCCTTCTAAGGCCAGTGACTTCAAGTGCCTTAGAAGAGTAATTCTCATTAGGATTGCACTGCTAGTCACATAATGTAGACCACCTTTTACAAAAAAATAGTGGAGCAATACTGGAGTTAATCAAGATACCTCAAAACAGAGTAAGTATGCCATACAGCATCAATAAATACTATTAACCGTCAATATTGTGTTGATAGTTTCAGAGTCATCTCCCCAACTGAAGAAGACACAATTCTTGGAGCTCTGAAGGTTACCATGTGCAGCAGCATGGGCTTTGGGGCGCGTGGTGCCCCAAGCAGGCTCCCTGCCCGCTGCCCCCGCAATCAGAGGAGTGTGCCGAGACTGAGCCCTACCGGCTTCAATGAAGGGGAGGGGGAGTGAAGCCTTTTCCTGTGCATGCTTCAAAAGATTAGACGCCATGCCGGCCACATCAAAACCGGTATGGCTCAGCCTTGCCGCACTCCTCTGATCATGCTGGGCGGGGGGGGGGCAGGGGGGCAAACAGCAAGGGAAGGGAGGGGGCGGTGGGGGGGAGGCAGGCAGGCAAGCAAACTAGGCAGTTGTCATAGGCACCGGGGGAGAGCCCAATTCGGCATATCCTCCTCCCAGTGCCATAGACAACTGCCTAGTTTGCCTGGTGGGCAAGCCAGCCTTAACGTGCAGGATAGACTCTTGCCCTTGCTGTCAAAATCTTACCAGGTGATGATTGGAACTCCTCTTTCTAGGATTATAAATACCATCTTTTGTAGAAGGTATGGTTTCCTAAACCTTTGAATGGGCAATCATTTTTTGGAGGAAAGGCTTTTTTTATTTAGGAACTATGAATAAGGCCTGTTGTGGGGGAGAATACAGCGGGCTCTAGAAAGAGGCTCCGGATGAGTTCCTCCCCACTCTTGCTGTCTTCCCCCTCACACATCTTTTCTGCCATCTGGACAGCAGTTGTAATTCTAAGTGATCTCCAACCCTCACCTGGAGATTGACAACAATGGTTCTCCAGGAAGAAGTAGCTGGGTTGGAGGGTGAAGTCTATGGCATTGTACCAGTCTGAGGTCCTTCCTCAAACCCTGCCCTCTCCAGGCTCCACCCCTCAAATTTCCAGAAATTCCCCAAGCTTGAGTTGACAACCCTATCACCTTTTCAGCCAATCATCAACCTACCTTTATCTGCCCCTCTGACTTCAGCTTTCCATCTCCTCCCCCCTCCCTGCCTCTACTTAGGAAAAGGGCAATCTTTCTCCACAGTGGGGTAAGGACTAAAACAGCTTACCTCATTCTCCTCTCCCTATTTTGATCTGCTCAACAACCCTGTGAGGTAGATTAGGCTGAACATCTGTGAATGGTCCAAAATCACCCCGCTTCCACAGCAAGAACCTGAGTCTAGCAGACCTTACTCTGAAGCGCTAAATGCTACACCACACCGGCTGTCATGGGGGGGCTTCTGCTGAACAGTAGCAAGTTGCCAGGCCTAGTTAAGTCATGCCAGTCAGGATGCATCAAGAGGGTGTTGACAGGCCGAGGGTAGCCAAGCTCCAAGTGGAGCCTGAAGATTTCCTGGGATCACAACTGAACTCCAGATCAGATCTATCTTGCCCTGGATAAAATAACTGCTTTGGAGGGTGGACTTTGTGGCATTATATTCAGCTGCAGCCTCTGCACCCCCCTCCCCCTCACAAACCCTGCCTTCCTCAAACTTCACCACAAAATCTCCAGGAATTTCCCACTAACCTGGAGCTGGCAATCCTAGTCAGGACTGACCCCAATAAGTTCTCCCTCAAAGGCCAAAATAGGCCTGTGAAAGCTGACTGGGTGATTTTGGACCACTCACAGACTTTCAGGGCTCTCCTTAGAGGGCCACTGTAAGCTCTTGGAGGGGTATGTAGCCTAATATGCAAAGGAGCTCCTGTTACAAAAAAACACATTTTGGATAAAGTACTTGATTGGCAGAGCTGTATCAGGCTGATTCCGCACTCATCTTGCTCTGGGGCAGGCTTCCGTTTCTGTGTGGAGCAAGCTGGTGATTTCACACCAGTTGCTCCATGCCGCCATTTTCTCCAGGGCAAACCCTCGATTTACAGCACCGCAGCGTAAACCTGTTTTTTCAGGTTTACACTGTGGTGCAGCAAATCATGGGTTTGCCCCACACAAAATGGCGGTGCGGAGTAACTGGTGCGAAATCACCAGCTTGCTCCACACAGAAACGGAAGCCTGCCCTGGAGCAAGGGGAGTGCGGAATCAGCCTCAAACTGTTACTTTTGACCCACTGCACTCCTGTTTCAGCCCTAGCATGGAGATGGCTTTAATTGCTTTGGTAGATTATCTTGGATTTCAGTTGGATAAACATGTATCTTTTCTTTTGATAATGCTAGATTTTTTTTTTTAGCCTTAAATATTGTGACTTGTATTACGGTGATGGGTATGGCACTCCTCTGATTCCTTTCCTTTTTATTGGCTAGGGTCCAGGAAGTCTCTTTTGGAGGAATGGAATCAAGTGCTTGGTCTTTATTTTATGGCATGTTTTCTGTTTCCAGTTTTGTTTATATTGGAACTTTAGATAAGATTATCTGGAGCTTTAGGGTTGCATGTTATTAACGTGCTGATGATAGTTCTCTGTATAACTTCTATATAAGGAAAAGAGTGCCTTAACTGAATGCCTGACTGAACTAGGGTTGCCAATCCCCAGGTGGGGGCAGGGGATCCCCCAGCTTGGAGACCCTCCGCCCGCTTCAGGGTCGTCAGAAAGCGGGGGGAGGGGAGGGAAATGTCTGCTGGGAACACATGATTCCCTATGGAGATTTAATCCCATAGAAAATCATGGAGAATTGATCCGTGGGTATCTGGGGCTCTGGGGGGCTGTTTTTTGGGGTAGAGGCACCAAAGTTTCAGTATAGCATCTAGTGCATCTCCCCAAAATACCCCCCAAGTTTCAAAAAGATTGGACCAGGGGGTCCAATTCTATGAGCCCCAAAATAAGGTGCCCCTATCCTTCATTATTTTCTATTGAAGGAAGGCATTGAAAAGGTGTGCCGTCCCTTTAAATGTGATGGCCAGAACTCCCTTTGGAGTTCAATTATGCTTGTCACACTCTTGATCTTGGCTCCACCCCTAATGTATCCTGGTTCCACCCCCAAAGTCTCCTGGCTCCGCCCCCAAAGTCCCCAGATATTTCTTGAATTGGACTTGGCAACCCTAGACTGAACACACTGGCAGATTTTGTTCCTGGCTGAAATGATTAAAAAAATGATCATCACCAAGTTATAGGCTGAGGAATATCACACTGGTTTGAAGGCCTTCCTTTTTGAAGACTGGTTTTATTGTGTGCTTGTGTGTGTACACATGCATGTGCATGCATTTCTGTTAATCAGCCTTCAAGTTAGCATCTCAGATGAGCATTATTCACTATAGTAATTTTTAAGAACAAAGCAGTAGACAAGAGCACCTTTAAGACCAACTAAATTTTATTCAGAATGTAAGCTTTCGTATGCTCTTAATTTTTAAGAGGAGAAGATCGTCTCACTGTGTTATCAATTCAGATTTAATTGGCTTAGATGTTGGAAGCAACATTGTTGCTGCTGAGACTGTGGGAAGAACCTGTAGATTTTATAGTCCACAAATTGTTTCTGCTTTGTCCCAAATGATCGATTTTTTCCCCCCTAACCCAACTATGAAGTGCAGCAGGGAGAAAATTCGAAAAATTAAAAGGCTGTAAGTGTAGGCATTCTTTGGAAATAAAATCTATATATGAAGTGAACATAATAATGATTGGAAAATTAGATCTATATTATTTGGGACACATTATTTTTTTAAGATACGTATTTCTTGTTGCAACTATCAGCTGTAAAAAAATGTCACCTGGGATATTGTCTTTTCTGTACCTGTGAAGAAAAGCAACTTTCAAGGTAGACAGTTTTGGGGCCCCAAAATGTTGATGTTCATTCTAAAATATATATGTTTAGAGTGTAATCTGTGGTGATCTGCCTAGTATGCAGAGAGTCGCAGTCAAGCTAAAATTAGTTACGACTGGGTTCCATTGAAATCAGTTGCCACAAGTGCTATCTGGAGCCATGGCCTGGCCTGGATTGGCCGAGACCCTGCTGGCTGTGGTATGCACCACAGGGGCTGAGCTCAGTGATTAGACTGGCAGGCACTCACCTGAGGCTGCAAGAGCACTACTAGTCCAGCTGCTGAAGGCAGAGCTGAGCCAGGAGGGGCCAGTGGCTGCTGAGTGTTGAAGTCAGCCTGCGTTAGTCATCACAAGGCCAGTGATGTTATTGGCTGATGACAATCTGGAGACCAGCAGACTAGAACATTCCCTCACAGTACATCCCGAGATTGCCAAGGAAGTTGCTCCTACAACAGCTCTGCTAGTGGACCCAGCAGCATAAGTGGCTCATGCAAGAGACCAGGGTCAGGACTGGACCAGGATGAACTGTGGGCTGGGATGGAGACAAGCACCCAGCCATAAGAAGGAAAGGGACCAAGTGTATATTCCATCATCTAGTTGTCACCTAATACTTACCATGTTAGCTGCAGTGAAGCTAGCCTTGGCCAGTATGTGGAAAACCAACAAAATTCCATGTCTTGCGAACTGGAGATCCAAGCTTTGGGATTCTTATATTATGGAAAAAATAGACGACCAAATAATGCAACGAGAGACAACTCCTACTGTTTCCCATTTTGCTACAAAATGGCTTCCATATATTACTTATCTGACAGAACACAACTTATTTCCAAACAATCCAATCATGCTGGAGTTTTATATATTCTAATTATGTGTTTCTTATCCCTCTCTTTCTATTTGTTTCTCTAACTTCTCTCTTTTCTATTTTGATAATATTTCACTTGTACCAATTCTGTTTGCTTTTTCTCCATTCAACCAAATGTTTTATTTTATTTTGATGTACCTTTTAAAGTCAATAAAAAAGTTTGAAAAAAATAATAAAAAAGGAAGGGAGAACCAGAAGTTGGAGAGGATGAATTAAGGAGCTGGGAGCAGCCAGAAAAGTATGAGAAATGCCCCCCCCCCACTCATAGCCATGGACTGGCCAGAATAAGTGCCAGAGCCAGATGAGCAGGGCTGGGATTAGTCAAAAATGGAAGTGGGGCAGGCACACTTCATGAGGGAAGCTCTAGGGACAGGCCAAGGAAGAAACTTGTGGACGTGAAATCTTGCTGGAAAGGCTATATAATATTTGCTTAGCTTTTCTTTGGGGGCTCATATATGAATCCACAAGTTTTATCTGGCCACAACTGGAAGGAATTATTTTTTGGCTACCCAAATCCTGTCATCTTTCCTAAATTCTCTTGCTTGCTCAGAAGAAAAGCAAGAAGAGCAGAGTCTCATCTTTGACTTCACATTGCGTTATTGAGGCATTTGAAATGCATAGCAAATTCAGAGAGAAAACTCCATCCAGACTCTGAGGAGAGGATTAATTATATACACACACACACAAATATATATATATATATATATTTGTTTATCTAGAAAATTTATATGCTACCTTTCCAGGGAACTTGCATGAGGCAAGTTTTTTTTGTTTTTGTTTTTACTGTGCTATACGGTGAATGTCTGGGTGCTTCCAAAGTTGGTAGTGAAATCAGAGATGAAAGAAAGATGGGTTGATGTGCCTAGCACATTTGCAGACCTGTCCAGATAGAATACCATTTGTGGCTGTCCATAAGGGACAAACATGCAGACGTTGTTCTTTGTACTTCCACAGTTATATAGAATACTTAGGCCTTTTTTTGAGCCCATCCCCTCCATATGGTATACTGTTTAGCCATAATTCCTTTACTTCAAGTGGCCGAGTGCCATGCCAGTTTACCCATGCACTTTGCGGCATGGCAGTTGCTTGAAAATGCAACTGAACGAATGAAACTCCATGAGCCAAACCTCTAATATGAAGTGGCTTTCCACATGGTTATAGAATTTCTTTCTTTCTTTTTTTTGTTTTCAAACAATTTTATTAGTAACATATGGCAATATATTCAGTTTCTTATAACATTAATAATTACTTTTTCTCTATCCCATATATTAATTTCTACCTACCCCTCCCCCCATTACTTGACCCCCACTGGTGTACTCTATTCAAACCATCATTATAAAAGGTACCCCTAATTAATAAGAACCCCAGTTCATATTCTCCTCCCACTTTTAGTTAATCATTATCAAAAATTGTCCAATGTCCCTTTATTTTCCATTCTTTTTCTACGTATCTTCTGAACTTCTTCCACTCCATTTTAGATCACCATCTTCCTTTTCAGGTACTCCTCTCAGAAGTATCTGAGTCTCCATCAATTTGCAGTCATGGATTGTCACTTACAAGATGGAATCATATACTTTCATTCTGCCTTCTACCTCCTGCACTTTCTTAGATGTTTCTTCTGTTTCTTTTCTGAGATCCTCCATATCTTTTTTAATCTCTTCAATAAGTTCTTTTTTCGATTCAGTTATCACCTCTCTCATACCTCTCATCATCCTGGCCTCCATTGCTTCTAATTGGTCCTGCATTTTTTCTAATGAAGTAGCCGTTGTACAGGGTTGCTTGTGTTCTGACATTTAAAAAACAGCGAAAATTTGGACCTCACCAATTTCAAATTCAACTATCAGATTCAAGAGAGTAGGACTTGCCTTTTATAACAAGCCTAATTTCGCTGTCCTCCAAGCTCTCAAAGTCAAGATATTTATTTTTAAAATTTTTAAATATTTCAAAATGGCGTTTTTGCTGCTCCTTACAATTTTTTCCCTTTTAAAAACTTCTAAAGTCCACACAAATAATATGTCCAATAGTACTTATTTTCTTGTCCTCTTCTCAGTTAATTCCAACAATTTTTAATGTCCCAAAGACTTTAGAAACCTTATTTTAATTTTGACCTCCAAGCAATGGCTGCCGCTATTTCTCAATGGTATTATATTTCTAGACTAGGTTTTCCATCTGCTACTTCCTGCTTTACTTGCCACGAAGTCTCATTCACACTGGTAAGGAGATCTCACGATACTTGACGTACTTCCTGTATTGCTTGAATATGCTGCAGGTCTGTGACGATGGTGCTCTTTTTTCAAAACCGCAAGTAGACCAAACAATAAATTCCTTTCCACTTTTTAGCACTGTCCTTTATATTTACAAAGTCCAAATTTCACCTCTTGCTCCCTTCTTCTTCCAAGCGTTCTAGATTTTCATTTCCCACCTTTTAAATTTACTCCATTAAACTGTAAATAGTCCCAAAGTGAACGATAGTAATCTGTACCTTCTCTTCCAGTTATCCAAGTTCCCACCGGTCTTGTGTAGCTTTAGATGTTTAGCAGTGTCCAAGAAGGTTAGGATTCTGTTGAGCTTATGTCAACTAAATGACTCTGAAAACTTCTGCAGATGATGAAAATGCAACTCTTCCCGGAGACCCCTCAAAGGAGACCCCCCCCCCCAGGACTCCCTTTTAGCCAAGGTAAATCTCCTCAAAGTTTCCTGTGTATATCTTGGACTAATCTCTGACTGAAAAAAGTAGGCAGTAGGCATTAATTTGCCTTCCACTACCCCGAACAGAAGCTCCAGCCTGCTCCCGTTATGAGAAGCAGCTCAGCTCGACATTTTCCTCCCCCGGAAGTCAATTTTTTTTCTTTCCCCCCCCCCCTTTTTTTTAAGGCCACATGCTTGCAAAACCACCACAGATTTTATGGCTGGATGAAATCATCTCAGTGGAATAGAAAGCAGCTTAATTTAATAATGTATGGAATGACTGAAATCACAGATTGTATATATGAATTATCTTTCAATAGCATGACATTTGTTGATTTGTTTCAAAAACATTCAGATCAGCAACACACACTTTCTATTGCAGGGTTTCTGAACAACCTATCTTAGGGTGCCAGTCCAAAGCAGTTTACATAGCTGCCATGCTACAAACAGTGGGCTGAATCCAAACTTAAGCAGCCATTTCCACGGAGTCATCTTTCCCATTGCAGAGTCCCCTATCATTCCATAGAGTCCTCTGTCCCCTAAGAGCAGCATTTTGTGGCGATCAGTGGGCTGCAGCAGGAGCAGGGAGGCAGGAAAGATCCATTCTGCATTTGGAAAATTTAGTCTGAATCTAGTGTTGTATCTTGGATCACTGTTTGTCACATACCCACACTTGGCAGCTTCCCCAGCTCCTATCCTCCAAGATCAGACCAGACCTGGATTATGCTGGCCTCTGTGCAACAATTAGCCCAAACAACTGATGGACATCAAACAAGGAGGTCCTAAATATTATCATTTGGCAGTTATTGCAAAAAAGCCAGTCATGAAGTAGTACTGTAGTGGCTTGGTCTTGTGGCTGAGAAGTGTGTACTTCCACATTAGGTGAAATGGGTTTTCTTAAAAGGCAAGGAGCTGTGTAATTATGCTTGTGAAAATATTAAAAATTTTAGGTCTCAAAGTATGTTTTTTAATTTAAGAACTACTTTGTGTATTTTTGCATGTGTGGTTATCATTTGACAGTAGGTGTCGGTGGTTGCTGTTTGAGTGTAATATACAAATAGTTTTTTGGGAGGTGTAAAAAGAGCATGAAGTGCATAAAATTCAGATGCCATTAAGACTACATGCTGTTCTTTCTGCTGCCCATTTGTGCTTCCATATAATTCCAAAAGCACTGGATACTGTAAAATCTTATAGACATAAGAAAGAAAGCATCCAGAAGGATCATGTATATTAATTTTACAGACTACCAGAGATTGTAACAGCTGGTGCAGTGCCTCTGGAAAGAACATACACTATACTAAGAAAGAACCATAGTGAGGAGTTTAATTTTATGGGAAACTGCTTTACACAGTTCCTTCACTATCTTGCTCCCATTCAGAGCTCTTTTTGTAGCAGGAGCTCCTTTGCGTATTAGGCCACACCTCCTTGATGCAGCCTGTCCTGAAAGAAGAGCCCTGTAAGCTCTTGGAGGATTGGCTACATCAATGAGGTGTGGTCTAATATGCAAAGCTCCTGCTACAAAAAGAGCCTTGCTCCCGTGCAATTTCCATTTTTTAACATCTGGGCTCCAATAATGAGAGCCCAGATGAGAAGGAAGAAGAAGAAGAAAAAGAAGAGGATGATACTGGATTTATATCCCACCCTTTACTCTGAATCTCAGGGTCTTAGAGTGGTCACAATCTTCCTTACCTCCCCTTCCCCACAACAGACACCCTGTGAGGTAAGTGGGGCTAAGAGAGCTCTTACAGCAGCTGCCCATTCAAGGACAATTCCTGTGAAAGCTATGGCTGACCCAAGGCCATTCCAGCAGCTGCAAGTGGAGGAGTGGGAAATCGAACCCAGTCCACACACGTAACTACTACACCAAACTGGCTCTCACCAACTACATGCTGGGTTCAGCATATGCTACAGTTTATCAGGATTTCAGGGAAGCTTTTGATACCTAAATCATTCAGTTTTCACTTATACTCAGAAATGAAACTCTCATTTCATTTCATTTCATTTATTCAATTTATATCCTGCCCTACCCACAAAATGAGCTCAGGGTGGCTTAATTCATAAAACCAACAACAGCAAAACAATAAATAGGATCAATGATTAATAGCAAAAAAAGGCTCATGTCAGATAACCTAAGTGTGTGTGTAATTTAAATGAAACCGTGTACATACACACAAAAGCTGATGCCTGAAATAAAACTTGGTTGGTTCTTAAAGGTGCCACTGGCCTCAAATTTTGTTATGCTGAACACAAAACCAAGCTCTCTCATAAACATCCTTCAGCTCTCTGGGAAAAAAATTAGTTTCTGCCTCTAGCAGCACAGCGTAGGGTTGCCAATCCCCAGGTTGGGGCAGGGGATCCCCCGGTTTGGAGACCTTCCCCCCGCTTCAAGGTCGTCAGAAAGCGGGGGGGAGGGGAGGGAAATGTCTGCTGGGAACTCTATTATTCCCTATGGAGATTTATTCTTATAGAAAATCATGGATAATTGATCCGCGGGTATCTGGGGCTCTGGGGAGGCTATTTTTTTGGGGTAGAGGCCCCAAATTTTCAGTATAGCATCTAGTGCCTCTCCCCAAAATATACCCCAAGTTTCAAAAGTATCCAATTCTATGAGCCCCAAAAGAAGGTGCCCCTATCCTTCATTATTTCCTATGGAAGGAAGGAATTGAAAAGGTGTGGTGTCCCTTTAAATGTGATGGCCAGAACTCCCTTTGGAGTTCAATTATGCTTGTCACAGCCTTGATCTTGGCTCCACCCCTAATGTCTCCCTGCTCCACCCCCAAAGTCTCCTGGCTCCACCCCCAAAGTCCCCAGATATTTCTTGAATTGATTTGGCAATCCTAGCACAGCGCTGTTAATAGCAAATCTGGAAACTTAGCTCAACTTTAAAATAACTGATCTCTTCAGTAGTGTGTCATCAACACACACAGTATGTGTCATAATAATGTTGAAATTAAGTACATTATGTCATTTAAACTATAATATATTCTCTAAAATATCCTGTTTCTTTCCCTACTGAACCTGTTTCTGAAAGATCAGGAGTCTCAGATGTTTAGCTTTCATTTTTATCTCCATGGATTTTTATAAAATTGAAAGATTTGCATAGATTTGAAACAAGCTTCTGTACACTTTTCCATGTCACTTTTTTCTTGATTTGGGCATATTTTTCCAAACAAAAACTGCTTTCACATGCTGCTGAATGTGGAGGAAATTGAAGAAGGCAAGAAGCTTGGAGAGCTGAATGTGTATATCAGAATTGTAATCAGGACCTTTTTTTCTGGAACTCTGGAAAGAGGTACTGGAACTCTCAAGAGGGAAATGAAGGAGAAGCACATGGGTGTCTCTCATGATCTTTTACACTTTTTCCCCCCAAGAATTTTGTGCCCATGAAGTAGTTCCACCGCATTCTTCCAGGGAAAACCCTGATTGTAATTACTTTATACTGTAGGTTCTCATGTGCAGCTATTTTGAGATCAGTAGGAAGCATTTAAGGAATGGAGGATATTTAGAACATTGCTTTTAGAAAGTTACTTTATGAAATGTTTTATTCAATTCTAAAACAGAGAAGAGTCCATTTTTTCCATCAGACAAAAGGTTCTTGGGAAATGGGGGGGAGGGAGGGGAGGAATAGAAGAATTCAAAGAAAAATTGTGGTTTTTTTCCCTCAAACCCCCCTCTCCTAGCTGTTACATATCTGTTGATCAGGTGTTCTTATTCATTTTTTCCCTCTTGTGAGGAACTTCTGCAATCCCCACATGTATTCACTGGTGTGTTCAAATAGAGCAGTGATCCCCAACCTTTTAAAGCCTTTAAGCACCTTTGGAATTTTGACATGATGTGATGGGCGCAGTCACAAAACGGCTGCTACAGTAAGCAGAGTCAGCCACAAAATGGCACCCACAGCTTACCTTCAGTCACAGAGTGAAGATCCTTGTGCTGTTGTGGCAGCTGCTGCCAAAGAAATGTTTTTTTAAAAAATCAGCACAATCAATCAAACCCACTTGGCCCCACCCTCTTTCTAAAAACACTTGGTGGGCACCAAGAAAGGTGTCCTGGGTACATGGTGCTTAAAAAAAACTTGCTTTATGAAATGTTATACTTCTTTATGAAATGTTTTATTGGGGACACCTGAAGTAAATATTGGGCCAACCTGCTAGTTATGGTAGCTGTAACTGGAGGTATGTGACAGACTACACTGTATGCCACTTACAAATTAAGGGGATTCACTGAGCATGCCTAAAGCACACCCCCCCACACACACACCAATCCTGACCCAGTATTGAGTTTTTCCTGTAGTCAGAATCATTTGGAATTTGATATATTTGCAAGGATGATTTATTATTTGCAAAACATCAAATTTATCTTGCTTGTAATACTGATTTTTCTCTATCCCAATGGGATTGCATTGATTAGTTATTCACATTTAAAAACAATAATTTCAAGTGGTTTTGAATCTCTTGTCATTGGGGGCTTTCAGGATGGTAGCAAGTTAGCTACTGTAGGTGCATGTTCACACTTTAGTGACTTGCCTGGATTGTGTGTGTTTGCCCCAGAGATATCACAGACAGAGATAATGCATTGTCTAAAATAAGCTACATCAGAGTGTGTGTGCTACTTTCGTACTTGCACAGATGGTGACATTCATTCACAGGCTCATTTCCTAGCACAGGGCTTTTTTTTGTAGCAGGAACTCCTTTGTATATTAGGCCACACACTCCTGATGTAGCCAATCCTCCAAGAGTTTACAATGCTCTTAGTACAGAGCGTACTGTAAGCTCCTGGAGGACTAGCTACGTCAAGGATGTGTGGCCCAATATGCAAGGAGTTCCTGCTAAAAAACCCCCCAAAACCTGCCCAGGTGTTAGTGTAAAAATGTGTAAAAGGTTCATGGTCCAATTTTGACCCCCCCCCCCCCGCAGCATGAGCATGTTTTGTTGTAGTAGTCAGAATGGCAAAATGGGCAAGGCTAGAGTACTAGAGAGAAGCTACAGTTTGATTTGCTGTGAGCTGCAGTCAGAAACTTTATAGTGGTTTTATGGCAAATGGGAAAACTTTATCAAGTTCAACATAACCAATGTAATTAGTTAAATTAAACTTTTAGTATAGTTTGGGGTTTGTTTGTTTATTTATTATTTCAGTTTATATCCTGCCCTTCCTACAAGCAGGCTCCCACAGGTTGGCTGATACCTATATATATCAGCCTACTGTAGAATCAATATACAGTATAAATCATTTCCTTTGTGTCATTTGTGGAATTTGGGGGTAAAATCAACATGAATGAAATATAGTTTTATTGTTAATCTCTTATGAGTTTCAATCTTGAAATGCCCCTCTATTGAATTAACGGGGGGCAAAGGAAACAGACTTCCCGAGTGTACAAATTTTAATATAGATCATATGTAGTTGCAATTCGGAGTGCAAATGAGACACTTTAAATGCAACTATTGGTTTCATTTAAAGCTTGCTAGTGGTTGTATTCATATTATTCCTAGGATTTTTGCAGCTGGCTTTCTTTCTTGCTGTGAGATCAAATTGCTTTAGTCTCTCTTTTGCTTGTTCTGGAATGTGAAAGCATTGCAGAAACTTGCTGAGAACAATTTTTCTTAATTCTATGCAGGATGTTACCCGAAACAAGAGTAAAAGCAATTTTAAAGTGTACTGTGTATAGAAATTTCCATGCTAAACATAAAATCGACATTAAAACACTTCAGCTTGTCATATTTATTAAAAAATTCATTCTATTTTCAGACTAAAATAATATGTTTGAGAAATGAGTTAGAGGCACAATCCAATACATTATTATAAATAAAACAAATTCATAATATAATTCTGTCTACAAGTTTTATTCTTCCGTATTTGGGCACTTGATTCCATTCATGCTTCATATAACTGCTTTAGTGTAGTTGAAATTGTTCCTTGTGTCTTAAAAACAATAATCCATTCAATCCTAAATTTACACTTGTAACTCAAATTATAATTTGTTGGATGCAATACTGAATTTTCCCGCTTGTCCTCTCCATTGCATTCCACGCTATTTTCTAAATGTATCTAATATAACAGTGTCTGGTTAGAGTAGTGGGATTGACAGAAGGGCCCTCCATGGGTCAGCAATCAGATTTGGTGCCCCTCATTCACTTTTACTCCTTTCTCCCTAGCCCCATCAACTCTGGAACAGATTAGGTTTGGTAACCACTGCCACCACTGTAGTTGTGGGAGTTAGTAACCTGGAAGAGTCCCTTGGAAGTGCCTCTTGTCATGGCTGTGCCTAATGAGTGGGTGAGTCAGAGATAGGAGAATAGCAACTATTTATTTGTTTAAAATAGTTTTATTCCACTTTTCCCGACAAGAGTAACTTGCAACATATTAAAACAATAATCACAAAACATTAAAATATTAACAATTTATATAAATTAACTTATATTAAAATACCAGCAGTTAAAAATAGTCTAGATCTTCTTGTCAATTTTAAAAATAAAATATATTATCAATTTTATTTTATTTTATTTTTAAAGCAGAAAGAAACTAGATAGTCCAGAGAACAGTACAAAGTCATTATCAGGAAAGAAAATCATTACAAACAATTGTTGTTCTTTATGTATGGTAGAGTAGCCTAGAAAACATAGAACATATAGCTGGAAGGGACCTCAAAGGTTCAAGGGTCATCTGGTTGAATTCCCTGCACAACACAGGAAATTTATAACTACCTTCCCCCAGTGACCCTTGCTGTATGCCCAAAGGAAAGCAAAAAACCTCCAGGATCCCTGCCAATCTGGCCTGGAGGGAAATTCCTTCCTGACCCCAAAGTGGCAATTTGCATTACCCTGGGCATGTAAGAAAGGGCCACTAGAGCCAAGCACTGGCTAATCCCTTTCCACCCTCTCTGTCATGATCTGCCTAAATTCATGGAATCTGCATTTCTATCAGATGGATATTTAGCCTCTGCTTACGAATGTCCAAAGGAGGAGAGCCAACCTTCTCCCAAGGAAGACTGTTCCACAGAGGAACCACCCTTGCTGTTAGGAAGTTCTTCCTTATGAGAAAATAAAGAACCACAAAGTACGATTAAATCTTGTAATTTGTGGTTCTTGATTTTTCCCTTTGTTTCATGTAGTGAAAGTGTCAATGTTGTTGGTCATTTGTCTAAGCATTGGTCATTTGTCTAAGCATGAAGTAGAGGATGAATTTAGAGTTTAATATGTGACACATCATAGTGAGATAAGTAGGTAATCCCCTCATCCCAGGTCTGTATCTGTATAAAGGAGGGCTTGGGTTGAAAACTTGGAATCAACTGCTCTTTGAAACAGCTTCAGAGTTTGTTACCATTTTTTAAACCCCAATTTTTTACTGACTTTAAAGTTTGTGCCTGTCTATTCACATTGAATTTTTTTCTAATGCTTTATATTTCCTAACAAAGGTTGGCAATGAAATCTGTAATGAAAGGGAAAAAAGAACAGCTGTTTTCTCACGGACTGCTGAACTGAGTCTGTAATACAGCAGCAGAAGAAAAATCAGATCAATTTTATTCCTTACTTTTGAGCTTAGAAGTATTTGCTGTTGGTTTTGAAAATAGTAAATCGGCAAGTCTTGGATGTCTGCACATCACCACCACTTGCACTGGCATAGCTCACCAGTATTTGTGCTGTCTCAGTAGAGAAGACAAATGGCCACATAATAAAAATCATAATAAAAGAAATCAAGAAATCAAATAGCATTGATAATAAACTGGCAACAAGAAAAAGCAGCCTATCAAATAGAATAGTGAAAGTTGATAAACAGCAATAATGGTAACATAAATGTTAGTGGCATAGGGTTGCCAAGTCCAATTCAAGAAATATCTGGGGACTTTGGGGGCGGAGCCAGGAGACTTTGGGGGTGGAGCCAGGAGCAAGGGTGTGACAAGTATAATTGAACTCCAAGGGAGTTCTGGCCATCACATTTAAAGGGACAGCACACCTTTTAAAATGCCTTTCTTCCATAGGAAATAATGAAGGATAGGGACACCATCTTTTGGGGCTCATAGAATTGAACCCCCTGGTCCAATCGTTTTGAAACTTGGGAGGTATTTTGGGGAGAGGCACTAGATGCTATACTAGAAATTTGGTGCCTCTACCTCAAAACACAGCTCCCCCCAGAGTCCCCAATACCCACAGATAAATTCCCCATTATTCCATATGGGAATTGTTCTCCATAGGGAATAATAGAGTGCCCAGTAGACATTTCCCTCCCCCCCCCCCCATGCTTTCGAAAGCCGAGGGAGGGCCTCCAAACCAGGGAATCGCCTACCCCCTCCCTCTCTCTCTCACACAAATACTTACTGGGTCTTGTTCCTGCAGAACTTTACTTCATCTGAAAACGAAAGCAAAACAAAGGGAGGGGCCGTTCTCTGAAGCCCTTCCTGTTTCCTGCTCAGCCTTAAAGGCACATATCTTAAAAACGGACCTGCAGGAGCTCTAAAACGACATGGTGATTGTGGGGGGGAGGGGCTTCGCCCACCGGCCAGCTGGCTGGGGGCGGGGAGAAGCCTGTGAAAATGGTTGATCCCCCGCTAGGACTTGGGGATTGGGAAGCCTATAGTGGCATCAACTTGAACAGTCATTAAAAAAAACACAGCTAAAAGCCTGGGGAGAACTACAGTTTTCCATTTGACACCTAAAATGAAGTAAACTAGACACCATGCAAATCTCTGCAAAGGTAGAGTTCTAGCCTGTCACAGAAAAGACCTGTGCAGGTAAGTGGGGACACATCAAGAAGGACCTCACTGAAGTTCTTATCTCTTGGATAGGTATTTATGAAGACAGATGATCCCTGAAGAGTCTTGAGCCTAGACTGTTTATGAACTAAACTATACCTTGAATTGTGTCCAGAATTTAACAGCAAGATTGGGTCCCCAAAATGGCAGCCAACAGGCTCACCTACTTTTTGAATTAACTAAGTATCCTAAAGAACCTTCAAGGGCAGTTCCATGAAGAGCACATTAAATAGTCCAGTCAGACTTAGAGGCAAGACCCTTCCATTGTGTCCTTGTGCTTATGACCTTTTCCCTCAACTTCTAGTTGCCGCTACTGAGGCAATCAAAGGGGAGAGGAGGAAGTCTCCATCATATATGCAGAAAGGAAGAAGCTCCATCCACAACAACTGCTAATATTTGACTGCTGAGTCTAACATTGGCAACCTATTTCTGGAAAGGGGCTATATTCGCCCTGGCACTGTAAAGGAGGTATAATATGACCAAAGCAGCAGGGGCTAGAAGACCTTGAGGACTGGGATAGCGAAATGCTGTCCACTATGAATATGTCACCAATTAGTTGTATTTTTGATTAATTTTGTAAGCTGGCTAGAGACCTGCAATGGAAAGTTCTTTTAAATAAATAGATTTGTCATCTCCAGACTGTGCTCACTGAAGAGGTGAAGTCAGCCCTGTCACTTCAAGCTGTCTGGAGGAAAACGTTATTTTTCCTGTCCCAGGCAGCCTTGACTGACTGATGGTGACTTGTTCTCCTTTATTGTATCCCATGGATGGTTTTGTAACAGTGTTTTGGTTTGATTAAATTTTAATATTTGAACATTGGCTTTTGCTATTATTGTTTGCTGCCTTGAATGCACCAAATGGAACCATAAGGTGGCTGTGGTGAAAAGCCAATTAGGAAGAGCTCTTGTTCTCCCCTCCCTTTGGCACTGATGACCTGCCTGAATGTAAAACAAGTGTGCCAGAAGTGATGGAGATCTGATGAAGGGACAGCTCTCACACTAAAAGACTCAAAAGAGACTAGACAAGAGCCAATAAGTCGACAGTGATAAAGAGATTTGACTTACACTCCCGAAATCTTGTTGGTCTGTGAGGTGATACTGGACTCAAATCTAGCTATGGGAGAACAGACTCTCATACATATTGTCCAGTACTTCCATAGACAGGAGATCCTTCAGGGATAGACATGGTTTCAAGTTTGATTGCTTAGAAGCACCAGGATACACCCACAGTGGAAAATGCGGAGAATGGATCTGGGTGACAGGAAAGGAAGGAACTGCCTGGGACAAAAAAACCAACAACTTCCTAGAGGTGCAGGACTAATACCTTAGTGTTAGCAGGCCAGGCAGCTGACAAACAAAATTTAGTTTGCCTTATTACTGGCCCAGTTTTCACACTGCTATTAGTGCAACTGGTGGTCTAGCTGTGCTCTAGGTATACCTTTCCTACTAAACCATTACATCCCAAACAAGAAGATCACATAAATCAAACTACTGAAATAAGAACCTCAGAACACCCAGCTTGAGACCATCTCAAGTAGTTCAGGTAGAGAGAGTGCTGGGTAGTGGGACAGGCAGAACAACCTCCCTCCTGATCATAGTTTCTCAGAGAGGCTATACTTAAATACTAGAAGGAGCAACTGAGCTCTGGAAGTTATTTTTGCCATGTTATCAGCTGGTTACTTAAATCAAGGGAAGTAGGTGCAGGGAATATGCTGTATATTCATCAGGGAACCCAGGCTGTGCTCAGAAGGCAGGGATGTAAGATATTTGTGGGGCTTTGGCAAAGATCTAGGTGAGGCACAAAGGTTTTATGTTGGGCCTCATTCAAACATGCAGAAGACTGAGAAGGCAAAACTTCTAAAGTAGTATAACAGATTGTACCACTTGAGATGGTAATAGATTCCAAGTCTAAATGTTCCTTCCTATAAAAATTAAATGAAAATTGAAAACAAGCTCAATAAGGAAAGATTTTTTTAACCTGTACTCTTTGCTTGCTGTGCTGGTTTTCTGTTTCACAGGGAGTTTTCAACATAAGGGAGCATTCCAAAATGTGACTCTACTCTTGCAGGAAAGCGATACATTCCATTCTTCCACCCCAGGACCCAGCCTCCTCACTGCCACCACATTCCTCAGCATATGTGAACTGGGCCTGAGACAGGTGCAGAAATGGGGAGTGCAGCTCATTGACTCTGATTTGGGTGGTATCTTCATTCCCTTTCTCTGCAGAAGCGAGTACTGCTATCTAATGAGAGCTGATGGGTGGTAGAGATTGCCTCCAGGTTAGTTACTGCCTTCGGAGAAAAGGAGACAAGGGTTAAAATAAAGTGAAGATGTGTTGCTTCATGTGCTTCATATTTTTATATGTTAAAGATTATCTCCTTTGACAGTGCACTCTACTGGCACTTATAGAATGTTGCTTATGCCAGAAAAAACCTATTACCAATCTACCATAGATAATGACAACTATGCCTTTTTTAAAACAAAAAAACCCTGTAATATGAACAAAGTGAGTTCACACAAATGCCTCTGCTGCGGTAAGAGTGCAGTGTAATAAGTTTTGGTATTGCTAGCTCCTACTAAAACAATAAGTTGTGTAATTAAAGCTTTAGCATTAGAAATAGGAGTACAGGGAATAATTTATATTTGTTGCCTAGGAACAGTAATTTTCATGTTGGGTGGTATTAAGAAGGCAAGAAAGGATGCTTGAAAGGATTTTAGCAGGTTGGAGAAAAAGAGTGACAAATGTTGTTATTGAAAAACATATGCAAACAGAGCTGCTTTTTTCCTAAATAGAGGAAGGTCTTTAATCTTCTTAAATTTACAGCTTATGTTCTCAGGTAAACTCTGATTTCCATGGTTGTTTTCATGATCTCAAAAATAATTTATTTCTTGTAAAATGTGTTCTTTTTACAGCATTGTGAATAGATTGGGAATATCTGGGGTCAGCTAAGCAGTGTACAGTATATGTAAAAAATAGAAGTAGGATATTTATTTATTACAGGCAAAATCTATTTGGTTGGTTTAACATAAAACCTTGCTCCATGTTGAAAGTTATTTTTTTAGTATTGAGCTGCTTGATATCTTTATTATGAAAAATCCTTAGATAGCAATTTGCTGGTGGTCACTGGCCCTAAAGACATCCAGCTGTCCTCAGCCAAGACCAGAGACTTCTTGGTCCTGGCCCCAACCTGGTGGAACTCTTTGCCAAATTCCATCAGGGCCCTGTGGGACCTTACGTAATTCCACAGGGCCTGTAAGGTAGAGCTTTTGGTTGAGGACAGTAACAGTTACCATCATAGTTGGCATCCTTCTCTGCTCTCTAGATGTGCTTTGCCTCCTCCACCTGCCTGTGAAGTAGCCAGCAATCTGAACTGAGATTAATTATCACCATCAGATTTTAAAATGGTTTAAAGTATTGATTGTTTTATTTGTATGCTTTTTTTCGTGGATTTTTACATTGCCCAGAGCCCTGCAGTACCAGGGCTATTCATTAATAATAACAACAACATAACAATAGTTTAGTGGATCATAAACTACTTTTAACTGTATTTTTGGCCTCTTAATCTTGCAAGTAATCTCCTGGCATACAGTTTGTACTGTGTAGAAGAGCTCTGATTTATCTGAAGCACGGTATCAGCAGTATTGTTACCAACAGGAGTTTAATCTTTTGACAATTTTAAAACAAGATGTTGGAAAGTGCCTATTTGGGCAAGGAAGAATACTGTAACTGAACACCAGAGCAACTATAAACTTGTATGCATTTCAATACTTTCATTGTTTCTAACTCATAGCAATAAGCTATGTTTATACTGATCATGTCGCCTCCAATTGCCTTTGGTTATTTACTTCAGCGAACTGGATTTTGGTATCATAGTTCCTGTCTTGTTCATTTTTATTATATTAATCAACTCCTGCTACAGAGCCCAGCAGAGGGTGCTCAAAGGCACACAATTCTGGAGACTTTTACATGAAGGGAATGTGAAGGAAAGCTAGGAAGTAATAAAGGCTTATGCTTTTTTTTTTTGACAACTAAATTTGAGTCTAGTGGCACTTTTGTTAGGGGAACCATGAGACACACATACCCCTTAAAATGAAGATGAGGAAATTAAAGTGAGATGAGGAAAAATATTCAATTAACTAGTTGTATTTAAAATCAGGAGGATATTATGAACTATTAATATTGCCTAACTAGTTTTGTTTTTCTTTTTTTCCATGTTTTGCATCTGGTGGGGTTCTGGCAACTGTTCTTCATTACAGAAAGTAAGTTTGTATTAATGAATTTCATAATGTCATGGATACTTTTTGTATATGCTAACAACTAATAGTATATTTTCTAGATTAAGATACTGTTTTGGTGGAAATCCCAAAATATATTATTTGGCAATTTGATGTTATTAATTCTGGGGTGCCTAAGGATTATGTTACACAATCGTGGCTTTATAAAGTATTATAAAGAATATTTTCCTGTAGTACTGCCACACTGGAAATCTGGTTTGTAAATAATTCCTTTTCCTATAATAGTTTTCTGTGCTATCTATAGCAGAGGTGTCAAGCTCATAAGGCAAGATCTGACAAATATGCCACTTTGTTGGGCCAGGCCATGTGTGCCATAAAATGTAACATGAGGTACCACCAGAGATATAAACTTTATAAAGGTAATTGCAGATGCTACATGGCAATAGCGGGTGAATGACAATAGCAGGCTTGATTGGATTAGGTATAATATGCAGAGGGGTAGTAGGTGTGGAGATAACAGCACTGGTAATGAGACAGGAATCCTAGGTCTCAATTCCGTTTAGGAGGATGCAAAGAATAAATGGACATAGTATGACATCAAAAACCACAATATTCAGTAGTACTGCTCTTACAAAGGAATTTCAAAGGGAGATTAGAAAGAGAGTCTGCTGAATTACAACTGATAATGAAGCTCAAGACAATGCATTCTCCTGGACTGAGTTGAGAGCTAGTTTTTCTGTCTCGTTACCATGTTTGCTGATGTCATTTGGCATCTGAAATCACTCCAAGATATAAGGACCAATCCAAGTGTTCTAATTCCTAATCAGGGTCTTTTTGAAAGAAAAAAAAACAAACAGGAACAGAGAAATCCAGTCTTTTTTTTTTAAACTTTTCAGAATAAGCCAAAATAATTTCCTCAATCGACATTGACCACCCTCCCTCCCTCCATCTGAAGAAGTGTGCTTGCACACAAAAGCTTATACTGGAATAAAACATTGTTGGTGTTGAAACTGCTATGGAATCCAACTTTGCTTTCTCTCACTCTCCCCCCTCTCCCCTCCATTCTTCCCCAAAAGAGGAGAATCAGCCCCAGAGAAGGAAGCAGACGCTCTGTGTGTATGTGTGAGTGTGTGTGTGTGAGAGAGAGGCTTGTCTTCATATCTCTCCCACAGGAAGCAGCCACAGAGCTCTCTGTGTGAGAGAGGAATAGAGAGGGGGGGGAGGGAGGGAGGCAAGAGGCAGGAAATAGGAAGCAGGAAGAAAAAAACCAATGAGGGAGCTGGGGGGGAAACAAGCTAAGCCCTGGAAAGGAAAGCAGGAGAAGTAAGTTGCTTGGAGTGGGAGCAGATTTGAGCCCTGACCCATAGGTTGCATGTATGACACACCTGAGTTATAGCAGCAGAAATATACATGGATGGATTCACTTTCAGGAGAGGGTGTTTAAAAAAAAAAAGAATAAATGGGGCTGCTGGGGGAGGCAAAAGGCAGAAAGATCTGCTTGTACAAGGCCTTTTTGTACATGCAAGTCTAGATCAAATCCATAGTATTTTTAGTAAATATGTGGTGTGGATTTGTTGACAAATAATGAAATCTGCCAAAGGCTGAGTGAGTTCTAGCTGTTGAGCTCTGCTTCTTTGCCTTAGTGATCCTCCATAGAAACTGCTGCCAGCAAAGATTTAGGAACCACATAGAAACCATGTTTCTGTTCTGGAGAGACATTAACAGTGTTGCTTTTTATTGTAAGAATGTTTGTAATATGCATTAAAGAATCTTTGAGATCTTTAAAGCAGAATGGATTATTTTATAAATAAATATTCAAGATGAAACAATCAAAGAGTTCCTGATAAAGAGAAAAATGACACTTTGGCATTGTCAATATTTTTTAAATTTTATTTTTGGGATTTTTATCCCTCCCTAACCTATAAGCAGGCTCAGGGTGGCTTACAACATGAGCCCAACAATATTACCATACATTAGATTAATTAAAACAATTTGTTAAAGCATTATTAGTAACAATTAAAATTAAATATCTGCTGACCACTTAGCGAGTAATTTCTTAGTGCAGGCTGAGCTCATGTCAGGGAAGGTGATGACCAGTCACTCCTGGTGCCCATGATGTAAATAGCAACAGGTCATTTGAAGCAGGGGAGGCCAAATTTCTATGATGTCCGCCACTTCAACCAAAGGCCTGGTGGAACAGTTCTATTTTACAAGCCCTGTGAAATTGCAATAAGTGCTGTAGGGCTCTGATCTCAATAGGGAGCATGTTCCATCAGGCCAGGGCTTAGCTCTAGTTGAGGTAGGCTGATGTCTTTTAAGCCAGGGACTACTAAACAGTGCTGGTCTGAAGAGTGCAAGGCACATACGTGTGTGTGTCTGTCTATGTGTCTGTCTGTCTAATCTATTATCATCATCATCAGTTTCTTTATATTCTATTCTACTTACTTCGTTTTAGAGAGTAATCATGTTAGTTTGCAATAGAACAGGTAGATTCAAGTCCAGTTCCACATTAAAGCACAACAGGATTTTCAGGGTAGAAGCTTTCAAAAGACACTTTTTAAAATGGAGAAGTAGTAGCTGGCAAAGAAGGAACAGTTGTTGTCATGACCAAATCAGACTGCATTCAGGAAGCCAAAAGACAACTCTCCAAAACTCACACACTGAGAGGAACAAATCAGTATGGACACACTACAGTAACCTCAATCAGGCATTTTCTGTCTTCTGCCCAAACTACAGAAGGCTGACAACCCAGGTCGTCCTATTGTCTCAGGCAGAGGCACTGTCACATTAGTGGTGTCTGGATAAATGTTTTCAGACCTTATGCCATCAATGCAAGATAATGCAGGCCTCTTGAGAAAAATACAATCTGTTAACAAGCTTCCAGGAAACACTATTTTGACCACCATGGATTTTGAGACTCTTTGCACTAACATGTCCCATAAAGATGGACCAGGAACATCATCTCTGACAATACGATGGCTGATCTTGCTACCAAGCTCTGCTGCTGACTGCCACTTCATCCTTACCTGCAGCAACCAGATTTGGTGAGGATTTTTTCCCCCTTCAGATCAATGGCACAGCCATAGGCACCTACATGGTATCACACAGTACAATAACATTTTCATGGTTGACCTATAGCAGTGCTTTCTTAGCTCCCATCCATTAATAACCCTCTTGTGTGTGTATATAAAATGCTATCAAGTCACAGCCAATTCATGACAACCTCTTGGATGTTCAAAGTAAGAGAAAACAGAGATGGTTGGCTAGTGCCTTCCTCTGTATCTGAGATTTATTGATGACATTTTCATCATCTTGACAGATGGGAAAGAAGCACTGCAGAAATTCACCCGGCCTTTAGCAATTTCCACCCCACCATCAACATGACCAGAAACCAGTACACACACAATGTACATTTTCTAGATACCACTGTACAAGTACATAATGGAAGTATAAAAAACACTTTATTTCAGGAAACTGCTGATCACCAAATATAGCTACATGCCTCCAATCGCTATTCTAAACACATCAAATGATTTTCTACAGCCAAGTTCTGCACTACTGTCGCATCTGTTCTGATTGCTGAAACAGAGAGTCTCACCTGCAGGATCTACAAAACATTTTGGAATTATAATATCCACTTGATGTAACAAGGAAACAAATCAACAAAGCCAGAATGATACCAAGGGGTAATCTGCCACAATATAGACACAAACAGAACAACAACATTGTTGGTCATATACAGTACAAACCAGCTGAACACATCATTAATGACTTACAACCTATGCTGGATAATACTCCTTTCACACAGGCATTGCACATAGATGGCCTCTTTACCTTAAAACAATTTCTCATCCACAACAATGCCCTTTGGAATATGGACATGAAATCTGGGACCTGTGAGCTAGAGACCCCTAATTCTCAGTTATGTATGGACATCATAATCACCCGTTTGGCTGCCATGGTGCCTGGAGTTTCCACTCACACACATCTGCTGTGAAACGTGGATTTTACCTACCATTTTATAAGAGACATATGTGAATGCTAGCAGCCTCAGCGTTAGAACAGCACTCTATATCTCTGGAAGAGTGCTAGCCAGAAGTACAGATGGGTTCCCTGCCACTCCGTGTGTGCACCATCTTGGCCGTTGCAGTGGAAAAAGTCGCGCCACCAGGAACTGCCCAGGCAAGCGATTTCCAGCCTTGTCCATGAAAGCCATATTGGTAGGCTAACATCATCAGCGACCATTTTCCTGCACTGCCAGACTCCATGACAGAGAAGCAAGAGGCTCACGTACTCAAGAGCTGTTTCAAACATCTACATAAGGCAATCATGCTTATCTTAGGCATGGATCCTGCCAGACCGCCCAAGTCTTTGTCAAACGGAACTTTAGACAAAGGACTGTGCTAGCCAGAAGAGCAAGAAGAGGAAGACCAGCTTCACCCAGAGCCAGAGGTCTTTGTGTAAATGGGGTGTCACCTTAGGTACCAATTTGGCCCTCTATTGTCACTTTTAGATAAGTTTGTATAGCTTGTTTAATCCCCTCCACCCATGCCTTGCCCAAACTGCCACTTTGGAGCCTCCCCCTGCACCATTGTTACCTGAAGATCCATCCAGGTGAGCAGAGTCAGGCCTGCTCATTGGCTTGAGCTGGGCACCCAATCAGGTACCCAGAATAGATTAAACACTGCCCACAAACAAGCCAGCCCCCTTTTTGGGAGGACCTCTCCCTTTCCAAAATATTATAACATGAGAGCAAGCCATGTTGTCTCTCGCTCTCTCTGCCTGAGCAATAGGTAACCAGATTGCTCCTCCCTCCCTACTCGAAGTAAGGCGCATCAGGCATGGCACATTGCAGTGCATGTCTATATCTTCTAGTTGTGACTGGACCCTAAGCCACCAGGATCAGGTCATATACCCTGTCTATGTTTTTACCCTTGTGTTACCCTTCTGTATGTGTGCTGTATGTATCCATTACCTTGTATGTGTGTTCTATAGTGTTCTGTAATAAAAACATAATTATTTTACTTAGCGTCCTTGGTCAATTTAGTAAGAGTTTCTGGAAGTAGTATTCTGTATACATAGATTCTTGATCCCTTTTGAGCCATAGTTGCCCACCTATTAATTCCCCAACCTCTTTTGAGGGCAATTTGGCTTACAGATATTGGTTGAGAAAGCTTTGGGCAGAATCCTGGCTGTCTGAAAATACGTGAGTTGACACCTGTGTCTTCAGACAACCAGACGAGGGAGAACACTTTTCAGAAATCTTGCTGGTTAGACTGTCGTGTGAATGTGTGAGTGACTGTGACCTGTGTGAATGGCTCTAGAGAACATTTCTGTATTGTGGGGGGGCTGCTCCCATTCTATCATTCAGCGCTGATTCTCCAGCCGCACCCAGAGGGCCAGATACCGCCTGTTTAGGGGCTGAGCCTGACTGGAAAGCAAGGGGAGAATCACGTGATGTTCCTGAGGCCTCCTGAACGCGTCTATCTGTGGTGGGAACGTGAAGATAGGTCAGGATTATTTAAGAACTGATAGAGACCCCTCCCTCTTCTTTTCTTCTTGAGCATTACATATTTTATCCACACTCACATGTACACGTGCACTGTACACGCATCCACACAGTGTTAGAGAAGAAAAGTCCCGGAGATGGACGAGTTTAATTCATCAGCTTTTTCTGGGCATCAACTAAAAAAAAGTCCTTAGCGACCTTAGTGTAGGGCATTGCTTCAAAAAGTCCCAGGGTCTGGTCTGCTAACCACAGCGACCTTTGTGCAGGGCATTGTTTCAAAAAGTCCCGGGGTCTGGTCTGCTAACAGCAGCAACCTTAGTGTAAGGCATAGCTTCAAAAAGGGGCAAAAAGGCCTGCAGTATGCAGGAGCTCTCATTTTCAATCAGTATTATATCACCTGAGGAAGTAAAGGAACCCAGCCATGTGTGGAAGGCCATAAGCCCATGCCACAAACATTTGTTAGTGTTGCAGAGGACTAAGGAAGGTCCTGCAACTCCATCCTTCACTCGTAAGACGCACAGAGGTGTCTGGCGAGTTCTTTGCTCCCCAATTGGCAGGGAAGTGCCAGAAAAAAGGCTCCTGCACCAGGTTGGTTTTTTGGTGTGTGGGCAAAGATACCAAATATGAGCAGCCCACATACATTTTGCAAAGCCCTGAGAATAGGGTCTTGAATATTAGGAAATTTCAAAACCCTGTAGCTGAGAGTTTTTGGGGGGTTCTCTTAGATGCAGACATTTAAAAATTGAGAGCAATAGGATGCATATCAAGAGAACCTTTGGAAAATTGGGAGAATGGTTCGCAAACATAGGACCAAATCCTTGGCACCCAGATGTCTTCCCGGAAGTGGATACCCTAGAGTCACTTAAGCAGTTCTTTGAAAATGACTGTGAACTTAGAGGGTCCGAATTGGACATGTTTGCTGCGTGGGGTTTGTTCACAGCATTGGAAAGCTCAGTGGCGTATGCCAAGAATGCCCAACAGCTCTATAAGGAAACCTCCCTAAAATTGGAAACTCTCAAGGTAGAGTCAGAAACCAGGATACAAGAATTCAGAAAGAAAGCAGCCACCGAGTTAAAAGAGTGTGAGGAAAAAGCTGTGGAAATTAAGAAATGCCAGGAGGAGGCTGCCTGTAAATTACAGAAATGTAAGGCAGAATCCTCACGCAAAGTACAAGAGGTCCAGAAAGAGGCTGCTCATAAGTTAAAAGAACAGCAGGAATGGGCATCCTATGAGCTTAGGAAAGCAGAAGCTAGATTAAAAACCTATGAGAAGGGAGATGGATCAGAAACCATTAATATTGTAAGGGAAACTGGATCTTGGAGATCAAAGGATATTAAAATGGCTGCCAGCTACCTTGGTCCATATAACATAGACACCTCAGCATTATGGATGGCCACAGCTAGGATTCACTACAAAGAAGCCTCCACAACTGAATTAAGCCAGGTGCTGAGGTTATGCGCTTCAGACCCAGAATTAGCCATAGTAGAAAATTTAATGGATCACTAGAACTCTTCTAATACTACCATTTTAGAATGGATGGCTGAGGTAATATCCTACTCGTGGGGTGGAGATACAATAAGGCACATCTACCACCACACTGTGCAGAGCCCTGACAAGGCCCCTGCTGCATATTTAACCAGGAAGAAATTCCTAGCAGCAGCTAAAGTAGTTTTACCCAAAGTCAGTGGGGAACCAGATTATGAAGATCAAGACTTCATGCCTGATGTGATCACAGGTCTCAACATACCCACCCAGGAGTTGTTAGGCATAGCAGCCATGACAGAAATCACCTGGAAAGATCTAGAGGCTAATCTCTACCAAATTGGCAAGTTTATGTTAAAAAAGAGTCGAATGAAAGCTGACTGTACAAGGGAATTATATCACATAAAGACTACAAGCTAGATTAAGTGACTATGAGAAAGAGAGAGAAGGGTTCAGAATTGATAAATATAAGTACCTAATAGAAAAACAAACTTTAACCCACACTCTCCAGGAGGTCCAATGCAGACTGGAGAATGCTTTAACTTGTGCCCAAGCCTCTGAATGGAAAGCTGCTGTTTTAGAAGCACAGCTCACTCAGGCACAATATAAGAATAGCAGAGGCAGGCACCCTGCTTACTGGAATTCAGAACAAAATGGGCATGGAGAAGAAAGCCAGAACTGGAAGGCCCAAAACAATGGCCTTTGTTTCAGCTCCTCTTGCTATCCCCAGCTTGCCCCAAGGGTTCCCCTCCACAGGCAGGCTTGTACTCCTAGGCAGACTCAGCCAACCTTAGAGCAACCCCATCTTCACTCGGCCCAGCGGTCCAGTCGAGACAAAGTCAGAATTGCAGCCTGCCACAGCTTAAAGCCACTGGAGCAAACATGAGCCAATTTGATAAGCAGCCCACACATGTGCTCCTCACTGCCCTTTCAGATGCCATGAAGCCACAAGGGCATATGGCTCCCAAAGCAGCAGGGTTAGCAGGACATGGATACAGTTTCCCCAAAGCTACTGCTTTGAAAAATATTCCCTGCAAGGGAAATATAGGGAAATTTACAAATCCTACCTATGAAAAGAACTTAGAAATTAAGCAGCTTGCTAAGAAGAATCTGGAACTCCAGGAAAAGCTAGAAGCTAGTATTACAGAAAAGGAAACTGCCAGTCTCCTGCAAAATGTCCTAGAATCTTACCAAGCCACAGAGAAGAGACTAGAAATTCTAGACGTTCTGGAGAAAATGCGATGTAGCAGAGCACATGTAGGTGTTCAGCTTCAGACTTCCTATTCTCCCCACGAAAAGGAGAACACTGTCCCTATTTCAGTCCTCCCATCTCAGAATCATGGAGGAAATGTGGCCTCTCACTTCTTTTTGAAAGAAGCTTCATGCCCTTAGTCTGTGCCATTGAGGAACATAAAAGCCAGAATTCCGTGGAACTTCAGAGAAAGGTAGTTCCAAATGGGCAGACAAGGCTCCTTTGTCCCTAAACTTTCCCCCAAGAAAAATCTAACTTCTAAACTTGAATGTCTCTTAGAACAGAGAAACCTGTCTTTGTAAGGTAACATAGGCCTATTTTCCCTTAAGTAAATAAAGAAACAGAAAAGTAACAATTTGGACAAATGTTAGACAAGGCCAGTTCTCCAGCTGAGGGCTGGAGATCTCCTGGAACCAGAGCACAAAGTTCCAGCCTCCAGATTCAGTTTTCTCTGCAGGGTAATGGAAATTTGGAGTAATATCTTTATTTTAATCCTTTAAAATGCCAGAATCAAGTACCTCTGAGAAAGAGAGGTTAAGCTAGTTTTGTTAATTCAGAGCTCCTCTGAGAAAGAGAGGTTAAGCTAGTTTTGTTAATTCAAAGCATTCAGAGCAAAATGTAAGAAATTGACCATTTTAACTTTCAAATTGGCTGAATGAAAATCTGTGAAACTCCCAATTCCATCTGTCTCTCTCCCTTATAAAGTGAAAAAATATTTATTGCTTCAGTTCTATGAATTTTAAATGGTATAACCTCTGAGCATGTACAGAGTGCCTAAGAACAGCCCAAATTGGAGTCTGGCCTAGGGAAGTTAAGGATTGCAAATGTGCAGTCCTCATGCTCTTATCCCATCAGGAAGAAATGCTAATCGTCCTCCCTCTTGCTCAATTGAAATTTGTAGCAGTGAAGATTTGATAAGTAACCAAGGCAAGGAAATATGGTTTTAAATTCATTGCCCTGAGAAATTAAGAAAAATTCACCCCAATTTTCTCTCCTTGAAAATACAAGCAGCCAAAATGCCTTTAGAGAGACAGAGCATTCCCTTATATAAAAATAGATCTACAAGTTATCCAGAAGTAAGAAGAGATTTGGCCATTTGAAAATCTTAACCATGTGACTAAGAGATGGAAAATTCCAGATATCACCTTTTTCACATGCAAATAAGAAAACACCCAGAGCTTGAATTCTCTCCTCTCAAAATTAGAAAGGAAAACCTTGTCTCTGATACAAAGTTAATCCAGTCTCCAAAAATAAATTGGCAACATCTTTGAAAAGAGCTAAAGTTTCCTTTGTTGCAAAGGATTTTTGGTCCCAAAATTTTCCATTGGATTTTGGAAGGAAATCAAATTCAGTGTTTGTAACATAAGAGGTGTTGCCTCTCCTTTTCAAAGGACACAGCAACACAAGACAGCTAAGCATAATTGGTAAATTTCAGGCAGACTCTCTAGCTTTATATATGTTTTTCTTTTAAGAAGAAAGTCAGCTAAAATTCTGTCTGAGTTAAAGAAATTGAGAGGAGTTAGAAATTTTAGCCCCACTAGGCAGAAAAATTTGACTAATTTGGCCAACTCCAGAAACTTGACATAAGGCCATTCCCAGCCAAGCCTAGGAGTCAAATCTATTGTTTAAGCTAAGTCTTCTCCTCTCCACCCAAGAGGGAAGGAATGTTGTTTTTGTTTAAAACCCTCCCCACTTTCAATAAGCAGGGGGGGGGGGGGAAATACAATTGAGATATTTTGTAATATTTTCCTGGAGTGCTCCTCTTTTTCCTGATTTTGGGTCTAAAAGATACAAATTATAAACTTTTTTTTAATCGCCAAACTTTTTTCTTTAAATACTGCAGTCCCCCACAAATACAGCTAATGGGAGAGCATCAGTTAACAGGCAAGCCAGTTTGAAAGTGCCTTGACTTGCTCAAATACTACTTTGTTTTTGTAAGGTTGCCAGTCTCCAGTTGGAACTTGGAGATCACTCTTAAAATCATAGCCTTTTCACTAGTGAGGCTAGCGCCTCTGGAGGAAATAAGTGTCCAAGAGAATGGACTACATGCCTCATGATCTTCAAATTTAATCCCAACTTTCCAGAAATCTCCAGTCTGGAGCTGGCATTTCAAAGTTCCGCTTACAGCCAACCCTTCTCTGCTAGAGGAAATGCTGTCTGTAAACTGACCTAACACTAAGAGTTCTCCTAGATTAGAAGTTTTCTTCTGATAATTTATTTTTGCTTTACCTTTTGAGTCTTAAAATATTTTTCTAGTGACCATTACCAGTTTCCCCTGTACTCCCCAGATTTTGTAGTTTTAATTTTAAGGGAACACTTTTAAGTTATTCAGCTTGTGATCGCCTTTGTTTTAAGGAAATAGTGCACCCAATAGAAAATCTTTTTGTTAATTTTTTTTTTAATCTGAGACAATGAGTTAAAAGTTTATTTTTGCAATTTTGGGTTTACATGAAACATCTTTTTCTGCTAAATACAGTTTTATTTCTCTTGTGTTTTTTGTTAAGTACATCTCATATCAGGAGCATGTTGGTCTTCAAGCGTTACACCTAACACAGTTTTTCTATTTGACTTTAAACCGTTTCTCCTGATGTCTATTGGACACTCCCAGTATTTTGTGGTAAAAGAAAGAATACTGAATTTTATTTTCTGAACAGAACAGTGTTTTAAAATTCTACCTCACAAATTTTGGTTCCCACAAGACCTCTTTTCATTTGAAGCTATGGCACATGTTATAGTTAAAGCAATTTTAATTCTAGACTGCTTTTCTTTTAAGTATAGAAAGACATCTGTACACTTCCGTGGAGTAAAATTACCCTCTCTGTGTGCATCTTCTCTTTTAAACCTCAAGAAACTAATACTCTTATTTTAGGCAAAATTCCTGAAAGCTCTTGATCTTCATTAGAAATCTGGATTCCTCAAATATACTTCAACTATTGATACCTTCATTTGCTCTCTTAATGTCATTTATAGTTATGTTCCATCTATGAACTGTGCATTATCAATCTTCCCATTTAGCCATTTGGTGAACCTCTAGTTTTGGCTTTAATTTAGTTAAAGTCTGCCTGTGGAAAGAGTCATCCACATGCTTATCTAACTTGTTTTACCATTAGATGTTCTTAAAAGACCCCCCCTTCTGGGCTCAGTATCTCTTTGTTTGGTCTTAAGCAATATAGTGACCATTGAATGGCTCTTCCTCCATCTATAGTATCTTGATAGAGCTTGACTTTTTCTGAGTGTTCTATTAAGAAAATTCTTTTCTATTCTCCATGTTCTTAAGGAAGTAAGCAATAACCTGTTAGATTCTTAACGTATGTTCTTGGTTCAATTCTGATCATGATTTTCTTCTTACTACTAAATGTCCTTTTGTGTTACAGTGGCATCTATAACAAGTTGGCTGAGCCTATCAAGGCTTCCCAAATTAAGTCTTGTTGTGTTATGCTCTAAATTTGGTCTACAATCTAGATCTGACTTGCTACTTGGTATTTCTGACTGTTATATTTCAGTATAAAATTGGTCATCTGCCTTGACCATTCTCTCTCTCAATGACTATGATTACAGCATGTTGGCTTCTAACTGCGATTTTTGCACTCTGCACATGCACAGAGAACAATTGTTCTCTGGCACAACCCTTAAGTCTGGAGCATTGTGCCACCATGCAGTTCTGCCTTTTACTCTATAAAAGGTTTCTTCTTCAAGCGGTATGTCCAGCACCCTGATTTTTATACCTCAGTCTTTCTTTTGACTTGTTTTTGCAACAACTCAAGGTTTTCTCGTGGCACCATAGATGCCCAGCCACATCCTTTCTTTTTAAATTCATATATTGCATGCTTATTATAAGTAGATTTAAGAATTGTTTTATGTGTTTGTCAAGGTGTATTAACCAGAATTTGATTTCTAGTATTTTCTCATTGTTTTGTTAAGTTTGCTCATATTTTCTTTCAATATAGATGTGCAGGAAATCTGGACCTGCAAATCAAGTCTAATGCATGCGTAGTAGTTTTAAGAATTATTGGTAGGTCTGTTAAGAATTGTTTTATGTATGTGTAACCATTACGTTGGTTTTTGGAATTCTTGTTTTGTTAAGTTTGCTAAAATCTACAACAACAACAGCAAGCCTTTATTGGCATAAAACAGATTTAGCAGTAAAATAGCACTATAAATAATATAAAATCCTAGATTATAGAGTACATAGGGAACTAATATACATAAAATAAGTAAAATATATATGAGTCGAGTTTCGCCAAATTAAATAATTAAAACAAATAAAATGTGGTCATTCCAGAACCATTCTCTGTCGTATTTCCATGGCCTGTTGAAGAAATCTAGCCACCATTAAAGTTACATCAGAGCAAGTTTCATTTAAAAGTTTGTGGACTTTGCCTGAATCAGCACAGCCCAACGTATCTGCTAAGATATCTTTCAGGTATATTATCATAAAGAGGACAGTTCAATAATACATGGGAAATAGTTTCAATACTCTTGGGATTACAAAGACAGTGTCTATTAGAGTACTCAATCCTATTAAATCTACCAAATCGGATAGCAGATGGTAATGCATTACATCTCGTTAACGAGAATGCACGCCGTTGCTGTGGAGCTTGTAGAGAGGAGAAATATGACGCTAATTTCCCTACTGAGAGAGGAAGTTCGAAATTCAGCGGGGAGCAAGACTTGTTGGCCAGGCTATATAAAGTTTGCATTTCAATATCTAGAATTCTGAGCTTAAGTTTCAAAAATGCATCTTTTAAGGATAGCATAAGAAGTGAATCTAAATCAATGCCCATAGATTTAATTTTCCTCTCAATAAATACTAGCCAATTTGACAAATTAGATTCTGAGAGCAGTTGATATAAAAGGCTCTCTGAGTCAGAGTGGAAATGTAGCCGTAGCCAGTATTTAAGTGACATTAGCCATGCTTGTGTTTCTACAAGATTCGTCCCTGTTTCTAAACACAAAACTGCATATGGTACGCACTTTGGGAATCCCAGAATTTTCCATAGGAATTTTGATTGGACACCTTCAATGTTATTATCCAAGGCTGTGATCCACACTGGGACCCCATATAAATTCCTAGCTATTGGTAGTATTTTACTTGTTCTATCTCTTTGCCGCCTATTGACCATATAGTTGGTTTCCAAGATTTGGAAAAAACAACAATTTTAGATTTGTCATAGTTCAATAGGAGCTTATTGTTGTTAAGGAAGGTGATTCAGCGAACAAGCAAACGCTTTAATCCAATTCTGGAACAAGATAGTAAGACTGCCTCGTCTGCATGTAACAGTAAGGGAACATGTCTGGCACCAAGTTTTGGACTATGATGGTCAGTATCTGACAAAAAGGGAGCAAGATCATTAAGAAAGAGGTTAAACAAAAAGGGGGCCAACACACAAGCTTGTTTAACCCCCTTTCTTAACGGGATTTTTGACGTAAGATTGCCTGATAAAGAGCATTTGACTTGACAAAAGTTGCAAGTAAATAATTTTTTAATGAGCATAAGGAGTCTTTTATCAATACTTGTTTGTTTCAGTTTATCCCACAACACGTCTCTGTCAATTGAATCAAATGCTCCCTTTAAGTCTAAAAAGGCTACATACAATTTCATCTTTTCCCCAATGGTGTATTTGGAAATTAGATGGGACAAAGTATTACAATGATCAAGAGTAGTTTTGCCTTTACAAAAACCCAGCTGCTCCGGACCAAGAATTTTTTCTCGTGTCATCCATTGTTCAAGTTTCCTCAGCAGATACTTAGAATATAAGTTACCAATGGTGGATAGGAGACTTATCAGCCTGTAATTATTTGGAACAGCGGGAACTGTATTCCCAGGGGAAACGGCTAAAATCTATGCTCACATGTGATACCCCCCAGACCAAAAGTTTTAGCTGAACTGGCACAGAGAAAAATTGAATTCAATGGGACTTGATCACCTCACTTATGTCCAGAGTCTTAATTTCTCTGATGTAGCTCACTTATCATTTTGGGTCTAATCCCTCTCCTATAAAGTTAGCTAGCATTGTTCTTTTGAGGTCTCAGTTTTTGTTTTTGAAGTCTTTCTATTGTTTTGACAATTTATTATGCTCCAAAGCTATAGCAAAGGCTTTTCTTCTCTCACTTTTGGGACTATTTTCATTATATGGGGGACGCCCCAACTATGGTCATTTTCCTGGAGCTTCAACCTTGTGCACAGTGCACAATGTTTTAGGTTAAGTTTTTTTATGTTGCAACAAAGTATATTTGGGGTTGTGTTTTCTGAATTGTGTATATTTTGACATTCCTTTTCTTCCTTGAAAAGGAAAGAGCCTCCTGCAGATCTGTTCAATGCAGACTTCTATTGTGACATGTACAACCTCAGGATAGGGTACTCCAGTGATGTAAAAGCTCACTGGTTGCCATCCCCTGGACAGGAGAACACTTTACTAATAGCTGTTTAAGGATCCTTTCTTCTTGGTTGAATGTATGCATTTTTGTTCTGCTTTCACTGCCCCCTGCAATGCTAAACAATCACCCTTCACTTTGTCATATGTGAATGTTTTTGTTCCTTCTTTCCCCAATTCCACAGTTGCTTAACGCTCGTAGGTGATAAAGACTGGAAAGCACCATTGCAAATTCCATGCTGGATTACAAGAAGAATTCCTTTTTGGCAACAATAAAAACAGATTTTGCTGGGTGCTAGGGGGGAGGGGAGAAATGAACAGGGAAATGGATTTTCTAATATAAACAATGTAGCCAGTATGGACTGCCCATCTCTGGCAATGCTCTCACCTATGTTTGAATGTGTTATCCTGATCACCCATTCTACAATAAGTTGCTTGCCGTAAAGGAACATGAGTTAATTCACTTCAGAGTCTAACTTGTTTACATATGTATCATATTGCACATGCTCCATATTATTGCCTGTAATTGTTACTGCATATTTCCTTCATGTTTATATGTTTTAGTAATTGTTATACATTCTTTTGTTTTAGTGTACCTTAGTAAGTAATGACTCATTGTTAAGGGAACAAATTTAAGAGAATTGTCTCCAGATTTATTTTAGTAGTCCTGAACTAACCATGGATATTGAACAATAATGTTGATATTGATTGCCTCTATGCCCTAGTCTCTGAGGAAGTAGCCAGTGGCCTATTGGATCCTGACTATTAAATTTTAATTTTTGAGTAGTTAACTTAGTGGCTCCAACTTTTAGCTAGGAGGGACACCCCGATTAACACCTGGCTCTCAACAAGGACGTTGCCTGTCAAGACCAGCTATGGACTGTATTGTTCGTCAAGACCCTGTCCCCATCTGGTGATGGAAGTCTTGAAGGGGGGATGTGTGAGCAAGAGACCCTTAATTTTCAGTTATATACAGACATCATAATCACCTGTTTGGTTGCCAGGGTGCCTGGAGTTTCCACTCACACATCTGCTGTGAAACATGGGGTTTACCTACCATTTTCTAAGAGATTTACGTGAATACTAACAGCCTCAGCGTTACAACAGCACTCTATATCTCTGGAAGAGTGCTAGCCAGAAGTACAGATGGGTTCCCTGCTGCTCCATGCGTGCACCATCTCTGCCATTGCAGTGGAAGAAGTTGCGCCACCAGGAACTGCCCAGGCAAGCGATTTCCAGCCTTGTCCATGAAAGCCATGTTGGTAAGCTAACATCATCAGCAACCATTTTCCTGCACTGCCAGACTCCATGACAGAGAAGCAAGGGGCTCACGTACTCAACAGTTGTTTCAAACATCTACATAAGGCAATCACACTTAGCTTAGGTGTGGATCCTGCCAGACCACCCAAGCCTTTGTCAAACGGAACTTTAGACAAAGGACTGTGCTAGCCAGAAGAGCAAGAAGAGGAAGACCAGCTTCACCCAGAGCCAGAGGTCTTTGTGTAGATCGGGTGTCACCTTAGGTACCAATTTGGCCCTCTATTGTCACTTTTAGATAAGTTTGTATAGCTTGTTTAATCCCCTCCACTCATGCCTTGCCCAAACTGCCACTTTGGAGCCTCCCCCGGCCCCATTGTTACCTAAAGATCCATCCAGGTGAGCAGAGTCAGGTCTGCTCACTGGCTTGAGCTGGGCACCTAATTAGGTACCCAGAATAGATTAAACACTGCCCACAAACAAGCCAGCCCCTTTTTTGGGAGGACCTTTCCCTTTCCAAAATATTATACCATGAGAGCAAACCATGCTCTCTCTCTGCCTGAGCAATATATAACCAGATTGTTCCTCCCTCCCTACTTGAAGTAAGGAGCATCAGGCATGGCACATTGCAGTTCATGTCTATATCTTCTAGTTGTGACTGAACCCTAAGCCACCAGGATCAGGTTGTATACCCTGTCTATGTTTTTACCCTTGTGTTACCCCTCTATCAATTTCATATCTGTTTTCTTAGGTCTGTATGGGAGCTGTGTGTATCCATTACCTTGTATGTGTGTTCTATAGTGTTCTGTAATAAAAACATAATTATTTTACTTAGCGTCCTTGGTCAATTTTGTAAGAGTTTCTGGAAGTAGTATCCTGTATACATAGATTCTTGATCCCTTTTGAACCATAGTTGCCCACCTATTAATTCTCCAGCCTCTTTTGAGGGCAATTTGGCTTACAGACCAGGGCCTGTAACAACCCCAAATGCATACTCTTTCCCTGTATTCACTCGGACAACACAATCACTGGATTTAACAACACCAGCCACACCATTTCAGGTTCATTCATTTGTTCATCTTCTTGACAATTCAAAGAGCTGGTTAGTAGTTTTATGGCATCAACATTGTTCCAAGCCGTTGAAGGCCTAAAACTAAAAATAAACTCTCTGAATTGTTCCTAGATATGGAGAACATTTTATGTCCAAAATTAATTGGAATACGTGTGTGTATTGTGTTGTCAAGTGACTTCCAACTCATGGTGATACTATGAATTAATGACTTTCAAAACATCCTATCATTTACAGCCTTGTTCAGGCCTTGCAAAATGAATGCCATGGCTTCCTTAATTAAATCAATCCATCTCATGTTGAGTCTCTCTTTTTTTGTTGCCTTTAACTTTTCCTAGCATTATTGTCTTTTGCGTTGTGTCTTGTCTTTAACTTTTCCTAGCATTATTGCCTTTTGCATTGAGTTTTATTTTCTCATAATGTGACCAAAGTACGATAGGCTCAGTTAATCATTTTAGCTTCTAGGGATGGTTTAGGTTTGATTTTATCTAGAATCCACTGATTTGTTGTTTTGGTGACCCACAGTATCCGTAAAACTCTTCTCTACCACATTTTGAAAGAATGAACTTTCTTCTTGCAAACTTTCTTCATTGTCTTACTATTTATATAACTTGTACAGATGCTGAATGATCCCAGCTAAAAATTTATGATAGTAAACCTGAAGAAACCGCCAGCACTCCTCCTGATTATGAAAGCAAGTCTTTTGTCTGTGACTGACGGATTCTTGTAGAATTGCCTTTCATACAATTGCTGGAGATCTTCAGATTTTTTTTTAACCGAACACAACTTCTAAGAGGCAGCTAAATTACTCCTTTTAATGGTTTCTGCCAGATCATTTGCTCCTGCCATTTTCCACTCACAGTAATAACTTCCCTATTCCTTTCTCATGTATCCCAGGAAGCACTGAGGTTTTAAGACAAACTGAGGTTATTGCTAAGGGTTGTGCAGATATCCTTTCTATTCATATTTGCCATAATGGTTTCCTGATTTTTCTACCCAGGAACACAATGAATTAATACACATATTTCACTGTTTTGTTTGACCACAAGTGCTTATTGCTTCAATTATAAATGTTCACTATAATCCAGTAAAGGGAGGGGGCATTATTCCAGTTTTTATCTTACAATTCTTCCTTCAACAGCCATTTGCCACAGCAGTTGATTTTGACAAACTGTTTTTTAAAGTCAGGTGAGGGCACCTGTGTGAAAAATCAGCTTGGTGATTTGAATGGAAAGGGAAAACATTGTTGAAACAAAAGAACTGTGAAAAGCAAAAGTGGGTGCATTGTGGTATTGTGGCTGATGGTCATTGTGTGCATAGATCTTCTGATAGAGCTTCAGAATATTATGGTGATAAAATTCTGCATTTTATTTAGTTTTAGTTGCATTCTGACGGTGTTAAGTTAATATAAAAGAATCTGACTTCATTACTACTAACTCCACTGGACAAAGTATAACTAGAGAATATTTACATTGGTTAGCTTAGTGTTACATGTAATTGCATGTTAGATGTTAATACTATACAGGATGTTTCTACAGAAGATTGCATGTGCTAGTTCCATCTTCATAACCATTGAACAATGACAAGGCATTTTAATAGTTTTTGTTTTATTAACTAAATTGCATTTGTAATCGACTTTTATAACCATGCTAATGTATTATCAGCAGTCAGAGATTCTCTTCAGTTTTTTAGAAAGCAAATTTCTGCATGGATTAAGATGTTCCATTTATTATCTTGCAGGAGGCAGCGCTATGGTCCATAATGGACATTGAATGTGATTATAAAAAGAAATAAACGTACAACTGAGATGTGCATAATGAAAGGGAATAAAAAAAAGTAATAAGAAATGTTAGAAACATATGCATGGAGGAGACTTAGGCTCAAATCTCCACTTATCCATGAAGCTCAGAGTTTAAGACAGTTGTTCTAAGATAAATCTTTTAGCCTAATTTACTTCACAGCATTGTTATGATTCTAAAGTTGATAATGAATCCGTGCAGCATTGAGTTCTTTTCAAGGAAGGCCAAGGGCAGGGTATGGTAAAAGAACAAGTCTTAGGTCATTGACCTAGGTGAAACATCAGTACTTAATTCTGATGAACTTCCTAGTAAGATATGCACATTATTAATCCATAAGAATCCTTCATGTCTCTTGCTGAGATTTGTTCAGTCACTGGTCCTCTTAATCTGATTGCTGCTTTTAGATGGTGTTTAAATAGATTTCAACTGTTGATGTGTTTATAATGTGAATTTTATCATGGAACCTGCCCTGAGCCTCCTTGAGGAAAGGGCAGGATACAAATCTAATAAAATAAATAAAATTCAGAATAAGTAAATGACCTGTGGCATAAACTCATGTTTACTGAATTAAAATTTTTTGACTTAGCTATATTAATTATATATCGATATCATTTTTAAATTAGAATCTGCATGAAAGCAAAAAGTTGGAAGCCGGTGCGCCTTTCTAATGCTATTGTTAATTAAATATGTGTGACTAGACTACAGTAGCAATGGGCAAAGATGGAAGTCTTCAATTAAATCATTCTCCTTCCACTAAATTATCTATCCATTTATTTCTCTCTGTGTGTGTATGCACTGTGTGTATGCACCAAATCCACTGTACAAATCTACATTTTAAGTCTCAAATTCTGTTGGCTTCCTGCCATTTTTGTATGATTACAAAAAGTCTTTTAAAATATGTTATTGCATATTCCATATGATGTTTAATTACTTTCACAAAATCACTTTCACAAATTGGCAGCAGTCAGTAAAAAACACCTAATTTGGAAGCAAGTTCTCTTAGAAATATCAAAAGGACTTACTTCCCAGAGAATATATGTTTAGGAAAGTTGCCCATCATGTAAAAAGTATCGAATTACTATGCTGTTATCTGAAGCTTATAAAATATGCATATTTGCATTAGCTGTGTTAAGAAAATGATGCCCATATTTGTTGATAGCTAACCCTTTCGATTTTCAGTATGTCCTTCCTGGGTCTTTATTATTCTTTTGTTGCTTTTTCATCCAGTGGGGTGCAGCTGCCCTTGAACTTAGTACTGTTTTGATCATTCATGTGCAACAGCCACATTGTCTACAACATTCTAAAAATGAGGCTTCATGGTGTTATTTGCAAAGTAATTTCACATAAATATTTGGACTGTGGTTCTTTTAAAATGTAGAGTTGTTTACTGTGTGAAAATTGCATAATTATAATTTGCAGACTTTTTGCCTGAAGCTGAAGGGACAGATGCATATGATTAAGTTTCAACTGGCCTGTTATTGTAATGTATATGTTTTCAGGGATGGGAATTGTTTATGGGTTTTTTAAAAAAAAAAGAGAAGCACAGGTTTAAAAAAGTTAAAAGGAGGGAAGAGTATTACAAGAAACCTTCAATTTCAGTCTGCTTTATTTTGTTTTCCATTTATATTTTCAGTGGAACTTCTCCATTGGCTTGTCTGAATGCAATGCTTCACACTAACACTCGTGTAGGTGATGGAACATTCTTCAAAATCCCTGGCAAAGCAGGACTCTATGCTCTCAAAGTAAGTTGGATTTTTACACATATAAGTATAGAAAGTTCTGAAGACAGTTTATGTGAACCTTTATGAAACATAAAGATAAAACATTAGATTCAGGAAGCCTGAATAAGAAAATGATCTGAAAATTCTCGTTAATTATGTTCAGATTTACACTGAAGGTAGACATTAATTTTTTTTCTTATACCAAAACTCTTCATACTTCTGAATTTAGGGTTTGTTGTTTTAAAGTGCTTTGCTGGATGAAAATACTGTCTTTTTAGAGCTAATGAAACTGCTTTAATTTTTAAGCAGTGACCCCAGGAACACTGCTGATATTCTGAGATGTGTTTGATTAGTGCATAGCATTTAACGAAAGAATAATTGTGAAAGTTGTGTATAGAGAGCTTTTGTGATAAATATCACAATACAAAGTGTAGTAATGTATTGAAATAATGGAGCCATGATTCAAAGAATGACTTGCTGTGATAGATGAATAGAATTCCTTTTTTCAGACCTTTAATCACATGCCATTACTTGATAACTGGTGTGTGAATAAGTGAAGTAGGACAAGGACACACAAAAAAGGGTAACATGTTTTATGAAGTAGTTTTGCTTCTCAATTTTAATTTAAAATTGTAAATGCTGCAACTGATAGTAATGTGTATAGAAATGAAGCAGCCACCATGAAATAGATGGTACTTTTCCTGAAAACTAAAAATATTGTCTCTCTCATTCATGGATTTCAGAGATAGCATTTTCTTATTTGCCAAGAAAAACTGATGTTAGTATGTTTACTGTTTTTTGGGGGGAAAGCTATTTAGAACAGGGATATCAAACTCATTTGTTAGGAGGGCTGAATCTGACATAAATGGGACTTTGTGAGGCCAAGCCATGCGTGTCCTAAAATGTAATACCAGATAGCAGAGATACAGACTTTACAGAGGACACCGGCCAGCACAATTAAAGATATCATTTTTAAACTTAAAATACAAACATGCTTAAAATTCTTGCAATATTTTGTTTAAAACAGAAAGGTGGGGGAATAGTGGGATTTTTGCAATGCAATTTTAAAAATAAAACATCAAGAAAAAGCACAAGGATCACAGCAAAAATTAAAGAAATAAAATGCTCTCAGTCTGGGAAAACATGAAATGGCAAGGCATTGCAAGCGTCTCTCCCCGCCCCCCCCGCCCCCCCCCCGCCCCCAGTATACTCAGATTAGCAATGGCTCTCCAGTGTGGGTTCCCAAGTCAGAGTACTCACTAGGCACCAGTTCTCACTCAATTGAGCAGAGACAAAGCTGGCTGAAAGTATCAACTCTTGATTTGCAAGGACACAACTCCAGGAAGCTTCAGCTGGCCATAGGAATGCTGGGGAGTTAAACTGAATTCCTCTCCATTGAAACACATAGACAAAGTTGCAAGGAAAATGTAGAGCAGATTTTCCATTCAGGTCTGTTCTGCCCATAGGCCTGAATAGGAAAGCCATTCCACATTCTCTTTGCAACTTTGCTTTCTTTTCTTTTCTTTTTTTCCCAATTTCAAATTTTTATTAAAACAATAACATATACATCGTTTAATAGACATCAACTATAACACTAACAAACATAGAATCTATCCATGAGCCATCATATTACAGAACATGTCAAGCAGAGTATAATTCTAATATAAAGCAAAATTCAAGTACTTGTCCGGTAAGAGAAAGAAGAAGAAGCAGGGAACATTGCAACCTCGGAGATTCACAGGGTGAGAATGGGGGAAGGGTGAGAAGAGAGCCCCACAGGTCTGATTTGAAGCCCTGGGTGGGCTGATTTGGCCCACAGACCGCACATTTGACACCCCTGATCTAGAATCGAAATATGCTGTGGACTCCAGTGTTGTGGAGATTAGAATCTAGGAAATGGGAACTAGCTAATGTGAGCATGAAAGATGTGAGCCATTTTTAGTGACAGCTATGACATTCAACTACATCGCTGGAATTTCTGTAGATGTTTGGTTCTACATGCATACACATTCAATGAGCAGCATTTCTAGAGGAATATGTTTTCTGAGTTGGCAGACCTGATTTCTCAGATGATCAGAAAAGGCTTTTTAATTTGTTTCTGCAAAGAGTTGGACTAGACTATGTGATTGAAGAACAACAACAACGCCTTGTGTTACATTGCAAAGCCAATTAGTTTTTGAGAAGCAACAATATATTTATTTATTTATTGCTGTACACAGAAGGAAGACTCTACATGCCCAGCGGATGGAACATTGGACTTAGGTTGTGAATCTGAGTTGGATGGCACTGAAATGGCTGAAACAAACAATAGCACTGGAGAAGAAAATGGAGGTAGTTGTTTTAATTTTAGTCCTTCTTGATCTGTTACATTCTGTGGCAATTACACATGACTGTTTCACTGAATAGAATGATGCTTTGAGTAGCTGATAATGGCTGTGTAATAAAATTGATTCAGTCCTTGACAAATTGTATTAATGGATTTTAAAATGAGATACTAAACAGTAAATTTGGGCTTCTCTCTTCAGTTCCATTAGTGTTTTATTTTTAATGTCATGATGTCAGATATTCTGTCTGGAAACTAGAGAGAAAGGGACTTTTTATTATTTTCATTTTTAAAAATATTAGAAAAAGCTTCATTTTGCCTAAGATAGTTGTAGTAAAATTAGGTGTTTCAAAATAACACACACATATTTTAAATGCAAGACTAGTACATAAAGAAAGCAATGAAAGCGATCTAGATTAATGAGAATCAATAGAGATTTAACTTTGCCTTCAATGGTATGAAGATCATATTTCTAAATCTTTTAATTCTGATATGCAGAGTATTTATCCACCCAAACTAGCCAAAGTTTATTGTACTTGGGCTACATAATTTTAAGCTGTTAAAATGTCAACAATTCACATATCTGTAATATTGAAGTATTTAATTATAATCAAGGCTCCATAGAGTTTGGCTGGTTTTTGCGTTAGGTTACACATTCTGCTTATCAGTGACCTTGCATACCATGGAAAACAGGCATTATGTTGACTGTGAAGTCATTGTTTATTACACACACTTAGAGTTGCCAATCCCCATTTGGGGGTAGGGGATCCCCTGCTTTTGAATCCCTTTCCCTGCTTCAGGGCTATCAGAAAGTAGAAGTGGAATAGCTGCTGGGTGCTCCATTATATCCTATGGAGACCAGTCCCCATAGGGTATAATGGAGAATCAATCCACGGGTATCTGGGGCTCTGAGGGGGCTGTTTTTTAAAGTAGAGGTACCAAATTTTCATTATAACATCTGGTGCCTCTCCTCAAAAAACTCCCCAAGTTTCAAAAAGATTGGACTAGGGAGTCCAATTCAGTGAGCCCCAAAAGAAGGTGCCCCCATCCTCCATTTTTTCTCATGGAAGGAAGGCATTTAAAAGGAACGCCATCTCTTTAAATGCAACAGCAGCTCACCCAGAACTCATTTTAGAGTTCCCTCTCCCAGAATCTCCTGGTAAGTCCACTGCCTGCTTGTCGGCCTCATCTGGCAATCCTACACACACTTGTGCGTAACTCCATCTTGAAGGATTTGTGGAGATCTGGGAAGTGCTTGCAGAGTGCAGAATTCAGGAAGGGGAGGGATTTCAACAGGAATGTGATGCTGTACGACTTTTGTCGTAGACTCCATGGTATACAATAGAATTTGCTAGCTGAAGCTGCCATTTCCTGCCAGGGGACTGATCTTTGTAGTCCAGAGATCAGTTATAATTCCCAAAAAACTCCAGGACCCACCTTGATGTTGGTAAACTTTCTGAGATGTGGTACAATTATAAGTAAAACACCCCAACTCCAACTTTTTCCTGTTTCACTGATCCTGTGAGAGGCTGATGTACTTCTCTAAGGCTTAACACAATCGTCGCCCCCCACAAAAAAAACCTGGGGGAGGTGCTGCTGTTTTTCACAAACATACAGTGCTGGTGATAGCATTTGTGGAATCTTGATTATATTCAGCAGGGGGTGAGATTCTTCTAATTGAATGTAACCTATCCAGTCCCATCTTGTAACAAAAACTGGTGAAAATTTATTTTATTGGCATTGGTTATTCTGTTCACCATAGCAGCTCCGTGGCACAGAGTGGTAAAGATGCAGTACTGCAGTCCATGCTCTCTGCTCATGACCTGAGTTCGATCCCAGTGGAAGCTGGGTTTAGGTAGCCGGCTCAATGTTGACTCAGCCTTCCATCCTTCCGAGGTCGGTAAAATGAGTACCCAGCTTGCTGGGGGGAAAGTGTAGATGACTGGGGAAGACAATGGCAAACCATCCCCTAAAAAAGTCTGCCGTGAACATGTCATGATGCAACATCACCCCAGAGTCAGAAACGACTGGTGCATGGACAGGGGACTGCCTTTACCTTTTTATGTTTACCATGCAAATTCTAGGGGGGAATTGTGCTGGTTATACCGTCTTTCCCCGAAAATAAGACACTGTCTTATATTTGTTTTTTCTCAAGAAGACACACTAGGGCTTATTTTCAGGGGATGTCTTATTTTTTATTAAGTATGATACAACAATCTACATTTATTCAAATACAGTTAAGTCATCTTCTGGAACATTGTCATAACTCTCCGGATCCGGAATTCCATCCTGAATTTTTTGCGACGCCCATCACTAGGTCTTATTATCAGGGTAGGGCTTATATTTAACAAATGCATAGAAATCCTGCTAGGGCTTATTTTTTGGGTAGGTCTTATTTTCAGGGAAACAGGGTATTATTGATAACAATATTTTGGATTATAAAATGGATAAATTGCTGCTGTACTAGATTGTATTGCATGATGGATAATTATTTCTTGTGCTTTTTATCAAGTCTGCTTAATATATAATTTCTATGTTTTAATTCTTGTATTTATAACCCATACAAATGATAATTACAAAATATAAATATTATGAGTATAAAATATAAAAATAGATAACAATATGGCTTATTAAATGTTAACTAGTTATGAATGCATATCAAAATTAAAACTATTAGAAGATACAGAAAATAATTAATTATATATAATATCAGATGAAACCTATTCTTGTTTCCTCATATTCTTACATTTTTAGTAATTTATTATTTATTTATTATTTATTACTCTGCATTTCTATCCTGCTTTTTCTGAAAAGCAATTAATTCCACTTTCAACTCAAAATATCCCTGATCTTGATTAACTGTCCTGCCTTGTTGGAAAAGTCTGTGATTTCCATTGTTATGCAATTAACATTATGCTTCTGTTATCATATTCAACCTTAATTATTGGTATTTTGTAGGTACTTTTCCCATAGTTCAAATGGAAAATATCTGGTTTCCAGGGTACATTTATGCTCAGTATTATGATGGCACTGCATGGAGACGGATCCAGCATTGGGCAACCCAGGATCCATGTGGCCTCAGGCCACTGCACAGTCCCCTGCAAGGTGTTGGGGGCCAGCCAGTAGCTCCTGAACTGGGCATGTGGCTAAACTGGCTCCACCCCCAAGTACCATTACGGGAGTCCCCAAACCAGGGGAAGCGAGCATGCAATCATGGCCTCTCCCCCAAAGGAACCATCACAGTCCCCAAAATGTGACCTGTAATAACCAAAGTGCAAAACCAAGAGGGTGGGTGGATACCCAAAGGGTTTAAATAGCTGAAAGGAGCAGCTGAGTGTTCCTATCCCTCAGGGTTGCCTTGGCTGATGCAGCTGGCCAGCTCAGGCTGCAGCTCATCCCACCCCCTTCAGAACATGCAGGCAGCATTTCACTGCCAAACTGTCTCCCTTGCCCCCCACCCACTGACTGACGAAGACACTGTTGAATGGAAATCCGCACCATGCTACTCACCAGATGGATTTAATTTAGTTGCATAGATCCCTATACTGGGAATTCTGCAAACATTTCACCCAATTTATTCTTGACAACCCCTAAAATAGTAAAAATCCAAGGTTGTGTATATATGTTTGTTTATATATAAATGTGAACCAAAATTGTGAGTATGGTGGCTTTGTCCTTAGTGATTAGCAGCTTGTCCACTTATTCCTTGATTGCAGAGAACAAAAGAATGGTGCTGCTTAAGGGAGTGGCTTCCAACATTTCACTTTCAGAGAAATCTTAACACATTTACTTCTGTGCTGAGTAACCCTTGCTTGTTGCATAGCACACTGAGAAGTGTTTGAGGGTACACAGTTTGCATCAGGCATGCAAGAACAGTGTTGGGCAGAAGGTCATCAGGAGTGACCAGTAATTGATGAAGTCATTCAAAATAAATTCTCTGTTGTGGAAATTTGGGGTGGGGGATGGGGAGCTGAACCACGGCCTCTACCTGGGTCTCAGCCTCCTCAGGGCTTCCTGCACTGGATGGGAGCCAGCAAGGATACCAAGTTTGAACCCAGGTTCTTAAATAGCTGAAGGGAGTGGTTGAGGGCACAAGCTTAAAGAGCAAGTTTTATTTTATTGAGCCTTACCAAACCATCAACAGTACTCTGAAGCATAGAATAAAGCAGCAGTGGTCTAAGCATCCAAGTTACTAAGTTACAGTGAACACATCCAAGTTATTAAGTTACAGTGAACACAAATTACCTGGTATGAAGAAGAGATCTCCCCTGCTACCCCCTATGGCCTCAAGTAGGCAAAGGTAGCCCATACTCTTTGGAAAACCCTTGTATATATACCATTTTTGCCACTGAATGAAGGCAATGGAAATGTCAGAATGAATACCATAAACATACCAATAACTGGGCCCCTCCTCTCAAAAATATTATGACCCCTAAACATTCCTAGGTCATTGAAAACAGGACAGCAGATTCAAACAGGAGACATACATGGCCTTAATCCATAAAGTTTTGTATATGGAGATAAGAGATGGCACTGCTCAGTACAGGAATGTCAGCTCTTCATGTGCTGAAGGTCACAGCCAGGTACCACTTCTCCTAAGAATTGTGCATACTGCAGTGCTTCAGGCATTGTGCATACTGCAGTGCTTCATGGGAACAACCATAGTCTGCTTTTGCTACAGTGAGCTTTATTCATGACTGACCAAGGCCCCCATGATGCAAATTCTGCCACACTCTCTGCCTCTCTTTCAGTGCTGCTGTAGTCATTTTCTTATCCTTCTCTTTAAAGCTAATGTAGTAGTTTCTCTCTTCTTCCTCTTTTGTGTGAAAGAGGCATACACATGCACGCATCTTTGCTCTGGATGAGAACCGAGCATCAGAACCCTTTTCATTGATCTGTTCTTTCACATACATGTGTATGCTCTCTCTCACACACACACGCACACACTTTGGACAGGAAAGGAGTGTGTCGTTGAAGTCCTTCTATGTGCATCAAAGCTGCTATTTGCCTCTGGTAATGAAACCATAGAGATAACTATATATTTCCCCCTTCATGGTAAGTTACAATTCAGTGCAGTTGTCTGATTTGGGAAAAAGGAAAGGAAAGGTTTCCTCACCTGAGCAGTGCCGATCTACTGTGGAAACACTATAATTTTTGTACAAGCAGCTATTTTGTGAATAGTAGCTCCCAAGGCTTTTGAAAAATGTGTAAGTAGTTCCAGAAATAATAACAGTCTGCCTTCCTCTGCTGTAGAACATATCTAGAAAGCCACTGTAGATTCATACTGCAGGTCAAAATCAACAGTGATGGGAAACTAATGAAGTTTGTTTGCCATCACTGGTTTTTTATTGAAGAATTCCCAAGGAGTTCAAGCATGCCCTAGTGCACAGTATAAAAACTGCTGACACAAGGGAACAGAATTCTTTATCATAGATACAGGATGTGACCCCAATTTCTGCAAGATGTCACCACAATTTCAGAACTTCCATGATTGTTGTAGTTCAATTAGCTTTATATCTGTTAACAAAAACCAGAGTTGGGGGAGAAAAGCAGGATATAAATATCTAAAGACAATGCTTATATTTTTCACAGATGTGGAAACATTCTTGCTTTCTGCATGAAACTTTTTTTCTGTTGTGGTTTGGTCACTGGCTGATCTGTTTGGAAATTGTTATGGCTTTCAAAACCAGTTTTGTGATACAGCATGACAGTTTGCTGTTCAAAAGAAAAAGGTATAAATCTCTCTAGGTATACTGAAGCAAGGCAAATTCCTCTGCTATTGCTCCTCATCTGCTATTTAGAGGTCCATTGCCTTTGAACAGGGAACTTCAATTCAGCCACCTTGCCTAATGGTGACTTCGTAGACCTTTCCTCCCTGAATTTATCTCAGCCTCCTCTACTTGATGTACATTTTAGCATTAAATTCCATACATCAATTATACACTATGTGAAGAAATTCTCTACATTGCATTTGATTAATGGGATTAGATGACTTCGGAAATGATTAGACAAATTCATAAAGGAAATGTTCATCAGTGGTTATTAGAAGTGTACCTTTGAATGCGAATTTCTCTGGTGGGCAACAAAGGGGGGAGGTTTGACCATCTGTTCTCCAGTGGTTCCAGGAGTGGGACAGTCCCATCACTAAAGGGATTAGGCTCCTCCTCCTCTGGAACAGGGTCAGTTCCTCAATTGATCCACCGGGGGGAGTGGCCTATTCTCTGGAACCTTCTCCAGTCTTACTGGTCCTGTTGCCTGAAGTAGGACGTGTTCTTCAGCTGCTGTGAGCAGAAGATCCACTGGAGGCTTCCTCTGAAGTCAAGCCACATCTACGTGGCTGGGGGACCCAGAGAAAGCTGCTGCTGGCGTCAGGAACGTTCCCAACAAAGGTAAAGGACCGAAATCGCCGGCGGAGTTCCCCTCACTAAGAGACCTCCACCCCAGCTGTGGCTTGTTTTTTCCTGCCTCCGCCAGTGGCGGAGCAGGATGGGAAGCAGCAGAGACCTTGGACGGTCCCATACAGCGCTGCAGGAGCGACGGCTGCAGACGGCCGGGAGGTGAGTGTGGCTGGAGCAAGCCCATGTTGGCGCACCTCACGAGGAGACCGGGTAAGCGGTTGGCGGCTAATTGAAGGGTGTTTTGCCCCCTCCCTTTTTTCTCCCTCCTCTCGCCAGCGACAGGTCCTCCAAGCACTGGGAGGACGTCCAGAGTGGCACAGACTAGTACCATTAGGAAGACAACAGAACAGACTGGGGTCTCTGTTTTTTCCCTTCCACTGTTCAGAGAGCCAGGGCAGGGGTTTTTCCAGGGTCCTGCAGTAAGGGCAGGCAGATGGGGGGAAAAACACCCGGTGAGCGAGGGCAGCCATTTTAAGGTGCCTAGTTCTTACAGCTCTTTCCTTTGTTCTCTCTCTTTCACTTTCGTTTTTTAGCCTTACCCCTTCACTCAAGATGGCTGAAAGGCTGGGCCAGGCCTCTACCTCTGAGACCTCACCCAGTAAATTTGAGTTGCCACTGTTCTCTGGATCCTCCACTACACAGGATTCAGCTAAGTTCCTGGGTCCAGATTTATCTGGAGAGGATGCCAAGTCTAACCTTTTGCAATGGCTTAAGAGGGAGCTCTGGAAGGACTTAGGCGTTTCTCAGGGCTCTTTTCCTACTGCACCAGAGCCAAAGAAGAGGAAGATAGACAGAACTGAGCCTGTTCTTAAGAGGGGAAAACTGAGTGTTGATGATGATTCCCCCATTGGTAGTTCCCCAGAGGATAAGGACTCTGGGTCTGCAAGCCAGTCCTCTGAGAAGGAGGAAGGAGAGCTGTCTGAGGAGGAAGAGGCTCCCTCTGTTAGATCCAGAATCTTTGCCTTTGAATACTACTCTAAGCTTTTACCAAAGATATTGAGAGAACTGGATTTTGAGAAAGAGCACTTGAATCCAGATCTCCCAGGTTCTGAAAGATGATGCCTAAGCTAAGAGTTTTTCAAATGGGGGTCCCATTTTAGCATTATTAAGGCAGAATGGGAACACCCTTCCAAATCCAAGGTTAACCTACAGTTGTTTTCAAAATGGTATGGTTTAATTCCAGAGGCTACAAAATGCTTGAAGCTGTCAACGGTGGATGACTCGGTGATCAGTTTGCTTTCCAGTTCTGTGCTACCTACGGATGCTGATGGCATGCCTAAGGACGCCTGTGACAGACATATGGAGCAAGAGCTGTTCAAGGATTTTGAGGCATCTGCCTGGTCTGTTCGGGCTTCTACCACAGCATCTCTTTTTGCGAGGGCAATGCATTTATGGGCATCCAAACTGGCATTGGCAGATAGCAGGGCACCTAAGGAGGTCAAAGATGAACTTAAGAAAATCTCTTTGCCTGCGGCCTTCATCTCTGATGCAACACTAGACGTGGTTCAGCTGTCAGGCAGAGCTATGGCATGTAGCGTGGCGACCCACCGAAACCTATAGTTGGGACATAGATGTGGCAGCCCAGGCTAAGGTAGCAGCAGTCCCCTTTAAAGGGATGAATCTGTTCGGAGATGCCCTAGAGCATTACCTTATTGAATATAAGGGAAAAAAAAGAAGGTGCTGCCATATAAGAAAAAGGGCGGAAAACAGAAGAGACGTTTTCAGTTCTTTGGAGACTCAAAGAAGTCTATGCGACCTTCCAATTTCCAATCTTTCAAAGGAAAATGGCAACCTAGAGGCAGAGACTTTAAAGCAACCTCCAATAAATCAGACTCAGGTTCCAGGGGAAACCGCAAAAAAGGGGGATCCCAATGACTACGACACAACCTTGGTGGCAAGGAGGATAGGGGGAAGATTGCTCCACTTTGCTGACCGATAGAAATGCTCAGTGAAAGACCAGTGGGTGTTAGAGTTTCAAACGGCTATGCCATAGAGTTGGTCAACTTCCCACCTCAATGTTTTCGCCAGGTTCCAAAGAAACAAGATCCCTTAGTCCACCAGCAGATGCTGAAGGCCATAAAACATCTCTTGGAAATAAGAGTGATAGAGAAAGTGCCCCAATCACAGTGTGGCCGGGGGGTATACTCCATCCTGTTCCTAGTTCCAAAAAAGAACAGGGACGTGCGGGCCATTTTGAATCTAAAGTGGCTGAACAAGTTTGTCAAATCAAAGACGTTTCAAATGGAGATCCTCCAGTCAATTCTGCCATCCATTCAAAGCAAGGATTTTCTTTCATCCATAGATCTCTCCGAAGCCTATTTGCATATTCCAGTCAGGGAAAGCCACAGGAGTTTCCTGCGTTTTGTATACAACCGGAACCACTTTCAGTACAAAGCCCTTCCATTCGGGTTGAAGTCCTCCCCGTGGGTATTCACCAAAATCTTGATAGCCTTAGTGGCTCATCTTCAAATTCAGGGAGTGATGTTATACCCGTATTTAGATGACATTTTGGTGAGGGCCCATTCTTTCCAACAGGCTCTCCAAATGACAGAACTGACAGTCCTGACCTTGTATCAACATAGATTCGTGGTGAATCTGGAAAAAAGCAACCTGAGCCCCTCACAGTGCATTGTGCATCTGGGAGTAAAAACAGACATGCAGATGGACAGGGTTTTCCTGATGGAGGAAAGGCAGACCAAACTACAGCGTTTACTGCAAGAGGTGTTTTCGACACAGAGAGTCCAGGTGATGAATTTAGCACAGCTGTTGGGCATCATGGTGTCATGCCAGGATGTGTTACACTAGGTGAGGATACATGTCCGCCCCTTACAACAGTTTCTCAGACCTTTTCAGCATCTCATAACCCAAAGAGCACCCAAACTGGTGGAGATACCATCTCACCTACAACAACAGTTACAATGGTGGCAAAACCCGACATTGTTCCTGGGTGGGGTCGACATCTGGGAACCACAATGGGTTGTTATGACAATGGATGCCAGCCTGTCGGCTGGGGAGCTCACTTCCAGGGCCAGATGGCCCAAGGGAAATGGTCCCTGGAAGAAGCCAAACAAAGTATCAGCTTTCTGGAACTTTGTGTGATTCGTTTGGGTCTGGCACACTTTGAAGTTGCACTCATGGGGCTGCATGTTCTTGTCAAAACCGACAATCTGACAGCAAATCCTACGGGAATCGGCAGGGAGGCACCAGGGTGAAGTCCCTATGCAGAGAAGCAATCCTGCTTATGGGCAGAGAGACATCTGAAATCCATCAAGGCAGTCCATGTGGCGAGCAAGTACAACAGCCTAGCAGATTGGCTGAGCAGACAGACGTTGAACCAGTCAGAGTGGATGTTGGACAGGACAGTTTTTCAGAGGATTTGTCACAAATATGGCATGGTGCAGATGGACCTGTTTGCGACGGCATTGAACTGCCAGTTCCCACGTTTCCTGGCAAGACAAAGATCCCAATGCAGAGGGCATCGGCGCTCTGAATTACAACTGGCCGACTGAACTATTGTACGCCTTTCCCCCGATTCAGTTGATTCCCAGGGTCATCCAAAAGATGTTGGTGCAGAGGGTGGAACTGGTGTTAATAGCCCTCTATTGGCTCAGGAGAGGATGGTTTCAAGACCTATTGAGACTGTCAAAGGAGGCAACTTGACATCTGCTGGTAAATGGAACTCTCCTGCGGCAGGGGACAAGGTGTCATCCTCAACCGGAACTGTTACAATTAACTGTTTGGAGGTTGAGAAGGCACAGTTAGCAGCCTCGGGTTATGCACCTCAGGTTATTGCTACTATGTTAGCTTTTACGAAAGGCTCAACTAATAGAATTTATAATAACACCTGGCGGGTGTTTTCTTCCTGATGTTCTGAAAAAGGTTGTGATCCTTTGAAGCTACCTGTAAGGAATCTTCTCCTTTTCTTGCAGGAGGGGCTGGATAAGGGACTGTCTACCAATACGCTTCAAAGGCAGGTATCTGCAATATCTGCGGTGTGAGGGGTTAGGAGGAAAGGGTCCTTGGCCTTACATCCTCATGTGAAATATTTCCTGAGGGGCACTTCCTTACTTAAGCCCCCTACGGTACACAGATTCCCGATGTGGGAATTAAATGTGATGCTTAAGGCTTTGTGCAAGCCTCCCTTTGAATCCATGGCTACATGTAGCTTGAAAGACCTCACGTATAAAACTCTTTTTTTGGTGGGTATTACTTCGGCACATAGAGTGTCGGAGTTAAAGGCTCTGTCAGTAGATAAAGAGTTGTGCATTTTTCATGTGACAAAGTGGTCCTGAGGCCCGATCCCACTTTTGTACCAAAGGTTAATTCGGTTTCCCACAGAGAACAGGAAGTAGTTCTCTCCTCTTTTTGCCCCGATCCTAAAACAGAGAGGGTGTCATGGGTGCTGGGGACCCTGCAGAGGAAGTTGAGTCTGACGAGGAAACTGTGCCCCTGCCACCTGCACCAGTGCCCCTGCCTCCTGCTGGAGAAGATCCCAGCCCCCCTGCCTCGCCCTCTCGGGTGGCTCGTGTGCGTGACCGCCTCCGGCAGGACCTCAGGGATCGGAGGAGGGCGGCACGCTCACAAGCAAGACGCTCCCTGAGCCCTGAGTTCTGAGAGGATTCTGGCCCTCCTAAGAGCAAGGATGCTTGAGTTATGACAGGATCCTGGCTGCCTCCCTGAGCCAGCAATTAGCCCAAACGGGCAACAGCCAGCAGAGGGCTATATAGCTGTGGGCTTTGGGAGGAGGCTTTGTGGAAGCAACTAGTCATCTCCCTGACATCCTAGCATCCACTCCGGCTTGACTGGTTCCTGACTCCCTGACTTTGGCTTTTGACTTCTGGACTCCCTGACCTCGGCTTCTGGACCTCGGACCTGCGATACTTGTACACTGATTTGGATTTGGCGCCTCAGACCCTCCTGCTTACTGGCTACAGACCTCGGACTGCCTCTGGACTTTGCCTGACCCGGCCCCAGCCGTGACAGAGGGAAAAAGAGTAACATTGCTTGGATGTCAAGCGAGCTTTGAGTTTTTACATAGACAGGACAAAAGGATTTAGGAAATTGCCATCCCTTTTTGTTTCCTTTAATTCCTCTTCACAGGGAAAACCAGTGTCATCTTCCACTCTTAGCAGGTGGTTAAGAGAATGTATCACTGGGGCTTATAGAGTCCAGGGGCTTGTTCCTGCAGGGGGGATCATAGCACATTCCCTAAGGGGGGGCAGCCACATCTGCAGCTTACAGAGATTTTGTATCATTAGAACATGTCTGTAAGGCAGCAACGTGGAGGTCTGTTCATACCTTTACTAAACATTATAGAGTTGATAAGTGGGCTTCAGCTGAAGCAGCCTTTGGTCGCAGGGTGCTTCAGCAAGTCCTAGGCTAGGAGTAGCAAAATACTCTGATTCCCACCCTAAGGGACAACTGTTTTTGTAAATCCCTTTAGTGATGAACGGTTCCACTTCTGGAACCACCAGAGAATGGAAGACTGGAAGCATTTACCGTGAAGCTTCCTTCTTGGTGGTTCTGGAGTGGGACAGTCCAACCCACCCAGATTTTGAGGGTGGCTTCATATAGTTTGTTAAGGTTAGAGTCCTTTTACTCTTGCTGAAAACTTGTCTATGCAGTATGACATGGGTGTTGTTATCAAGGTTTATATGTGTTGAAGTAATAAACTTTGAATATGTTTTAAAAAGTGTGGCGATATCTTGGTACCTTTGTGCAAGGTTGTTTTCCACAGAATAATTCTATGGGGGATATATGGCTTGGTGATGACTGGAGAAGGTTCCAGAGGATAGGCCACTCCCTCCCCCTGGTGGATCAATTGAAGAACCGACCCTGTTCCAGAGGAGGAGGAGCCTAATCCCTTTAGTGATGGACTGTTCCACTCTGGAACCACTGAGAAGGAAGCTTCACGGTAAGTGCTTCCAATCTTCTTCTTCTTCTTCCGTTCTGTATGGTTTCCAAAGGCTTCTGGCTAGCCATTGTGAAAAACAGGATGTTTGGCTGCAAGGACTGTTGGTCTAATCCATCAGGTCTTGTCTTATGTTCTTAAACTTTTGAGTAAATTCATAAGTAAACTCCTCCTCAGATCCTAGGCACAGAATTCCTAATATTATGAACAATGGCATCTAATTCTATCAACCACTACTGACATTCACAGTAGCAGTACCTTCTTGCCCAGCAGCCCCTGTCTTCTGCCTTATAAATTACTGAACCATTAAACATCTTCAGAGTTAGAAGTGTTCTCAAACTTGGAGATGGTTTAAATAACAGATTGGATTTATATCCCGCCCTTTACTAACCCAAAGGAGTCTCAGAGTGGCTTGCAATCTCCTTTCCTTCCCCTCCCCACAACTTTTGAGGTAGGTGGGACTGAGAGATCTCTAACAGAAACTGCTCTTGAGAGGAATAGCTCTGCACAAACTTGAAACTGATTCAAGGTCACATACCAGCAGGTGCAAGTGGAGGAGTGGGGAATCAAGCCCAGTTCTCCCAGATAAGAGTTAGCGCACTTAACTACTACACCAGACTGGCTCTCTGCACTAATTACAAATTTGTAAATCTCACTGTTCTTTTTTCTACTGCTAAATATTTTCTGCACTTTGGTTTCTTTGAAATGTTAGCATGTCATCCTAAAGATATATCAATGTTATATTCTCCAAAGGGGCATTTGAATGTTGTTAATTATAATGTTAATAGCTGCACAAAATAGCTACATAGTTTATTTAAATTCCTTGATGGTCCCAGGTTTGTACATCTGTATTACAGTTTAACTCCCAGATTGTTTTCTTTTTTTAAGAGCCAAACTGACTGGCTGGCAAACATACACACTCACACAGCCTGTTCTCATTTTCTAAGTTAAGCTGAAGAGTGAGGTGTTTCCTTCTTATATATGTGTGTTGACAGTGTATGACCATTCATATCAAGGCATGTATAGATCTCTACCACCTATAAAAATTATTGACTTTATTAGATATGTATAGGTGCATTTCAGTTCCTAAGGGTGTATTTTGTAAAAATCAGTATTTCAGGAATTAAAGTAGATGTTTTCTGCTTCATAAAGGCAACAGCTGTTAGTGTATGAAAGCAATATTCATATATGCTCTGTTAAATTGTTATTTGTAGACAGTTCTCCTGTACAATTACTGCAGTATTGAATGAAAACGCCTTTTCTGATCTTATTTAAAACCAGTCCTGCTTGCTTGGCATGAAAAACAAGTATATTATGTTTATTAGAGCAGGAATGGGAAGTGTCAAATTCTGTTCTATATATCATGTGATTTAGACATTTTCATTTGATACTAATACATCAATTTTTGCTCCTATGGGGTTTTAAAAAAATGTAGGCAGACTTTTCTGAGCATATGATGAAAGATTGGTTGAGCTTATATAACAGAGGAAGACTACAATTTTTTGTTTTTTGCTTTCTTGCATTCCTGTGTATTTTTAATTTAGTCTTTTTAGCTGTGTGTGTGGGGTGGGGTTACTTACAAAAATCTTATAGCACTGGTTTCCAAAGTGAGACATTTTCTCTCAGCAACATTTCAGTGCAAAGATGCATAGATGAAATGGATGAAAATGTGGAAGATACATTGTGCTGCCTACTAAGGATAACAGAATTTGCATAGTGGTGGGATGGGTCAACTTTACCAGGCAATGAATTTTTTTTTAATTTGATTTATATCCTGCCCTCCCCGCCGAAGCAGGCTCAGGGCGGCTCACAACATAAAATCCTACAAACAATTAAATTAATAAGTATTAAAATTACACATTCGGTAATAAAATAGATATATAATTATTAAAACAGTTAAAACAGAAAAACAGAATATTGAGTTGGTGCTATTCTGGTGGCGATGGCCTTATTCCACTGTGCTCCTCACTTATGTGCACTTTATAAAAGATAAAAGTTTGGCTCAAGACATTATTTGCAACAAAAAATGGATTGTAAAGATATTGTACCCCATCTGCCCTTGAGGGAAGGCTCCTTCTCCTAACATTGGGTCACACCCCTCAGAGGGAAGGGAAGGAATTATGTTATCATATCACCTGTCTCCCCCCCCCTCCAAACATACACACATGAGGTGATCACAATTCAAAACTGGGGGGAAATTGTAATTTCACCACTTGATGTCTTTTAGATTGTTATTTAGTATTATAGAATCATATTCTGTATTTTAATGTTTTATTATACTTCACATTGCCCAGAGCCCTGCAATAGAATATAATAAATATAATTAATACATACAACTCATCTGGCTCCTCTTCCTCACAGCTAGAACACCTTCTGCCACAATGTGGGTATGGCTGTCCAACAGTTTTCATCCCTGGCCTCTTCACTAGAGCCTCCTTTTATCCCCCTTCCTCCCTCTTGTGGGCCTGACTCACCCTCCCTCAGCAGAGCCGGTCCCTAGCTATCACCCTCAGGGCTTTTCCATTGGCTGAGGCCACCTCTCAGGTGAGAGGGGGCACCACCTTCCTGCCTCCTGGCCCCTCCCCTATGCCAGGTGTTCTCCATTCCCAGCAGCATCCTGGCTGGCAGAGGGGTGGTCGAGTTGCCAGTTCCACTGCTGCTGCCAATCTCTCTGCAATCTCCATCCATCCCCTTTCTGGACTCCCCCGTTTTCTGATCTCAGGAGCCTCAGCATTGGCCAACTCCCTCTTCCTCATCATCTGCCTCTGCCAGGCAGACCCTGCATCCAGCCTTGTTACTGGCTGCACATCCTCCATTCTTACCGTCTGTGTCTTCTTCACCAAACCTGCTGCCTCATCACAGCTGTCACTAGGTGCGTTCATGCTATACTAGATAATGCATTTTAAATCCAGATTGTTGCTATTCTTGCCCCGTAAAAATCCAGATGTAAAACACATTCTTTAGTGTAGTGTGTCCCACCTCCCCTATAAGTTGTCTTGTCAAGGCCAGCAGGCTTGTCTGGCAGCCAGGCACAGGTGGGCCATGTTGGTGGGGCCATGGCTGGTAGGGCTGTGGTGCATGGGATGTTATTTTCCTGCGTTTCTGTTGCTAACCCTAGACAAAAGGGAAATCAATATTTTTTTGTCATGGAGCTTACATACATGCTTGTTCAAGTGACTGAACACCATCAATGACTGGTCAGTGCTGTGGGTGTGTTACATAGTTTAAAAAAGCAGTGCCAGATGTCTTAAGTAGGGATGTGCATTTGGCTTCCCAGAGTTAAAAAAAACAACCAAATAAATGGCTTATTGGTATTTATTTAATATTTCCTAAGCCAAATACAAATTCAGGAAACTCTTCAGCCGCCAAAGAGTTTCCTGGATTTATTCAGCTTTTTTTTTTTTTTTTTGCGCTTTTGGAGTATTGCCAATTTCCTTCTCCTAGCCTGTGGCTGGGAGGGGAAGGCATTTAAATCTTACCGCTGGCTGATGGAGAGGAGTGAAACTAGCAAGTCTATTTCACTCCCCTGTGCTGAACAGCTGTTAGATGTATATACTTCCCCCTCCCTGCAGATGGCTGGGGGAGGGAGAGAGAAGGCATTTAAACATGACTTCTCTCTGTCCCTTCCATCCATGAGTCACCCCACTGTAGCAGTGTGGTTCTGGGAGAGATGGGAGAGCTAGTTTAAATGCCTCACTTCCCTCCCCACAGCCACCCTGCCACTGTGGGGAGACTGAGAGAGGCAAGGCACAGAGAGAAGGCATATTTATATGCTTCCTCTTCTGTCAGGGCTTCTCCAGCTGCCCCGCTGGGGACTTGGAAAGGAAAGAGAGAGCAAGAAGGCAAGTTTTAAAATGCTTCCCCTCTCCAAGCCACCTGGCTGTATTGGATCCTCTGGTCTTTTTCAGTCCCCTCTGTTTAAATAGCCTAAATCTAGCGTCTGACTGGCAGGGAATGAAATTGACTAGTGGAAGTGGCAAAGGGGGTTGGGGAATGAAGGAAAGGTATTAAACATGCCTTCTTGCTCTCCTCCAGGTATAAGAGACCCAAATATATTCAGAAATACCAAATATTTCCCAGAATCCAATACTATGCTGGTATTGGTACTCAGGAAATTCAGAATCTACCAATATATTTTGGGTCTGATGTACCTGAAACCAAAAGACACTATTTTTTTTTTCTTACACACCTCTGGGCTTTACTATTCACCATGTCATTCTTTGCCAACATCTGGTTGCAAAAAAATTCAGTCATCATCTGCATAAGTCATTACACACTGTCATTACTTCAGTGATTACAATCAAAGCCCGTGCTCTCAATAACCGAGTATTCCATGAGCTCCATGTTGAGAATGATGAAGATTTCAGACATTTGCTGCTTCATACTGAAGTTCATTGGCTATCAAAAGGCAATCCTGTGAGATGCTTTTATGACCTTTTTGACAGTGTTGTGTCAGAGAGATCAGGTATGACATTGCTTATTTATCAGAACTATTTGGAAAGTTCAATGAAATAAATTTTCAGCTGTAAGCAAATGAAGTCAGTCTTATCTCTATGCTTATTTCAAAGTTAACTCTGTTCAAATGCAATATAGGTTGTTGCAAGCTATACCAGTTTCAGTTGGCCAATGCTGTCTGAACTAGAAGAGAAAAGTGAGATATAAGATTATGATCAAGTTTTTTGTGACTGGATATGCTACATGAAGATATGTCTGAGAGATCTGAGGATCTTCTTTCTATGGAAATTACAGAACAGGTGATAAATCCATTTTCTGATACTGAGGGAGTAATGTAGGAAGAACTATTTGAGCTACAGAATGACACTGAGTTGAAGTCAGAGTTTAAGAAGTCATACCAAGAGTTTTGATAACAAAAGGAAATTCCTGATTGCTGTAACACGCTATGGACTTCTAATGCACTAAGAAGCTCCTTGTTGCATTTCCAACATAATATATAAATGTGAAATATTGTTATTAGAGAAATGTCACTTGCTTCACCACAACAGCAAAAGCATGCACTGAAATTTCTCACATTGACTGTTTACATAGATTATCATGCCTATACAGCCAGGGCCACCCCTAGACTGTCTGGTACCCTAGGCAAGGCTAACTTCTGTTCTCCCCCCACCACACTGATAACACTGAGTCACATGGGGGTGCCCAATTCGGCACCTCCAGAAGACTGGCGCCCTAGGAAATTGTGTAGTTTGCCTAGTGGCAGAGCCAGCCCTGTGTACAGCTCTCTGCATTCCCTCCAGAGAGCCAGTTTGGTGTAGTGATTAAGTGCATGGTCTCTTATCTGGGAGAACCGGGTTTGATTCCCCACTCCTCCACTTACAGCTGCTGGAATGGCCTTGGGTTGGCCATAACTATTGCAGGAGTTGTCCTTGAAAGGGCAGCTGCTGTAAAAAGTTCTCTTGGCCCCACCCACCTCACAGGGTGTCTGTTGTGGGGGGAGAAGATATAGGATAGGCGTGGCCAACAGTAGCTCTCCAGATGTTTTCTGCCTACAACTCCCATCAGCCCCAGCCATCAGCCATGCTGGCTGGGGCTGATGGGAGTTGTAGGCAAAAAACATCTGGAGAGCTACCGTTGGCCACCCCTGATATAGGAGATTGTAAGCCGCTCTTAGTCTCTGATTCAGTGAGAAGGGCAGGGTAAAAATCTGCAATTCTTCCTTCCTTCCTGGCTTTTTGGCAACTTCCATGCACATGAAAGCTTTCACCTGAAATAAAACTTTGTTTGTCTCAAAGATGCCACCGGACTCTAACACTGTTCTCTTATGCATGCTCTCTCTTTCTTTACCCCTCCCTTCTTCCCCAAAGGGAGAGGAGGCCTCAGCCAATGGTGGGAAGGGAGACTTAGCTTTGTATTCTGTGTGATTGAGGGAGCCAGGCAAAAGCAAGCTGTGATGCTGCCCTAAGGGAAGGCAATAGAGGAATTACTGAACATGGTGATTTAAGGGTCTTGCTAAGTGACTTTAAACCAGATATTGGGAAACTGGTATCACTTTATCAAGCTCATCCATCACATGAAGAATTTACTGAACAGTGAATCAGTTACTAAATGTGGTATTTAAGGGTGAAGACAGAAAGGCAGGTTGCTGCGGCATTATTTCGGCTTTAAATAAGCTGCTTGAGTTTGTGATGGTTTCTGTTGACCAAACAGTCATCTTTTTTTTTTTTAATTTAAATTTTTATTAAAGAAGTTTAAATAACATTTCAATAACTAACAACACGCCCCCAGCCGCCCTGAGCCACTTGTGGGAAGGGCGGGATATAAATCTTAAATAAATAAATAAATAAAATAAATAAAACATGGGGTCTATGACATTTCCTTAAATGTACAGTCACATTCGTTATTGTCAGCAGATTTTAACAAAGAAGAAAGGATCTCTCAAGAAATACATATAGATCGGGATTTCAAAAAGCTATAGATTGCATCAGGTCTAAACTAATAAATCATAAAATTCACATATTTCGCTGGCAGTTTCCCAAATATAGTGTCGGAACTATTTACGTAATCAAGGAAGCTGAACCATTTCTGTAAAAACCAGTCTCCTGCTTTGATATTATCAAGCATAGATATAGCTGTAGTTAGCTTGTCCTGGATCAAGACGTCCTACACTTTAGTGCACCATTTCTGGAGTGGAGGGGTATCCGGGTGTTTCCAGTATGATGCCAAAGTAATTTTTGCAGCAAGCAAAAGTAAAGTAACCAATTCCTGTTTTAATGTTGACAGCGATTGATCAGGCCATAGATTTAACAGGACCACTGCAGGAGTGTAAGGGATATTAACCCCTATTATTTTTGAAATTATTTCCAGAATAGACTTCCAGAAATCAGTTACCTTGGGACAGTCCCACCAGCAGTGGAAAAATGAACCTGGAAGCCCACACCCTTTCCAGCACCGGGGGTCAGCCTTCACCTTTGCCTTAAAAAGATTAAGAGGAGTCATATACCATCTTGCGAATAACTTATAATTTTGAAGACGAAAATAAAGGGATTTGGATTTAAATAAAGGCGATGTCCAAAGCTGGCTCCATTGGTCTTCATTAATTGAGATTGCACAATCTTTCTGCCAATTGTTTAGATGAGTGGAGGGGCATTTCCATGTTTTTTGGTTTAAAAGAATATAGATCATAGAAATAACTCCTTTTATGGTGCAGTTACCTATGTTAATTAATTTCTCGACCGGGTTTAGTGGCCTGTTATGCATTACAATGGGTATTATATGATGTAATGCATGGTGTACTTGTAGGTACTGAAACCATGGGATGGTGATCTTAAATTTACTTTCTAGTTGGGAGTGGGAACCCAATTTACCATTCAAAGTAATATCAGTTAACTTAAAAATATTGTTCTCCCTCCAGACTCTAAATTGAGTTTTGTCCTTTCCCGGGGGGAACCAAGATTGCCCAAGGAAAGCCATAACTGGAGATGAAGCCGGTGTAATAGTATTCCTCCATTGATCCCAGAGTTGGAGGGTAAATTTTAAAAATGGGTTTGATATTTTAAGCTCCTTTCTGTCTGCTCTCGAGGACCAAATGAATTCGTGTAGAAGTATGCTGGGCAAGTTTGCCTTTTCAATCTGGACCCACGCAGGGGGGGCGTATGGTGATGCATAGTAAACGATGACTCTCAGCTGTGCAGCTATAAAATATTTGTCCACTAATGGGGCTGCCAGGCCTCCCATGTTACATGGTTTGGTTAGTAATGAAAGGGCTATTCTAGGTTTGCGATGGTTCCATAAGAAGGATGACCACTGTGACTGCCAACGAGTGAGCTCTTTTTTGGGGACATTAATTGATAGATTTTGAAATAGAAATAACAAGCGTGGTAGCAAGAAGGATTTGAGAAGGTCAATTTTTTCTAGTAGAGAGAAATTAAGTTTGGACCAGGCAGATATAGAAGAGGTCATGGAGCTGGCCAAAGGACCGTAGTTGGCTTGGAATAATTCCTCGAGTTTCAATGGAATCTGGATTCCAAGATGTCTCCATGATTTAGAGACCCACTTAAACGGTTGGGATGCTTTTATAAGTAACTGTAGGCTTTCTGGAATCTTAATAGGGTAAATTTCCGATTTGGTAAGATTTATGGTGAAGCCAGAGTGCTTACCGAATTCTTCTAGGTTTGCTTTAAGATGGGTCAACGAAGAGAGAGGATTGGTTAGATAGAACACCATGTCATCAGCGAATAGACTTATTTTAAATTCAGATTCACCCACTCGAATGCCGGATATTTTAGGTGAAGTTCTAGTAGTGTGTGCTAAAGGCTCTACTGAGAGAGCAAACAATAATGGGGAAAGGGGACACCCCTGTCTGGTACCTCTATATAAATAAAGTTCCTCTGACCTAAATGAGTTAGTAAGTATTTGAGTTGATGGGGCACTATATATCGCCGATATAGCTTTACGGAAGTTTGGCCCAAAATTCATGAATTGGAGTAGGGTCTTTAGGTAGACAACCTCCACTTTGTCAAAGGCCTTCTCGGCGTCTAACGAAAAAATCAGAGAGGGGGCCGAAGACTTTTTTGCCATATAGATCAGATTTAAAGATTTACGGATGTTATCCGTGATGGAACGGCCAGGCATGAAGCCTGCTTGGTCAGGATGTATATAAGTTGTGATGATTTTTTTTAACCGTTCCGCCAACATAGTAGAAAAAATTTTAAAGTCATGATTCAACACTGATATAGGGCGATAGGAAGCAGGATTAAACTTGTCTTTGCCTAATTTGGGAATCAGAATTGTTCGTGACTCCCGCCAACTAGGGGGTAGCTGACCATCCTTTAGGACCGTATTACAGGTCTCAAGAAGGGGAGTTAACAATGAGGTTTTAAATAATTTATAGAACTCCGAAGGGAATCCATCCCTACCAGTAGCTTTATTATTCTTGCTTTTGGAGAGAGCTGCGGTTAGCTCTGTCAAATTGAATGGTCTATCTAAAAAATCTGCGTGTTCTGTTGAGAGGATTGCGTTGAAGTTAATTGATTTTAGATAGTTTTCAATGTTCTGTCCATTGGGTTTACCAGATTCATAGAGCTTCTTATAATAGTCAAAAAAACACTCTTGAAATTTCCTTAGAGGATGAGTGAAGGATTCCCCTAGTGTCTCTTATAGCATGTATGGAGTTTGTGGGATTTTTTTGGGCAATCCGGAATTTCAAGTATCTAATTGATTTGGATGTTTTTGTTAAATACCTATGTTTAAGGTAAATAGAAGACTTCTGTATGTAGGAAGATTCCAGCAATTCCAATTGTTTTCTAGTTTGATCTAATTTTCTTAGGGTTTTATTTCCTCCATACTTTTGATGTTTATTTTGGAGTTCTGCAATGCGAGCATTTAAATCTGAAATGGTTTTCCTTCTAGCCTTATTACAAGCAGATGCAATAGAAATAAAATTTCCTCTCATGACTGCTTTGAAAGCATCCCATATAATCGTTTGAGGGGCCCCGCAGTTGGTGTTGAACTCAAAGTACGTCTGAATTTGTTGTTCTATCTTCAGACGTATGTCTTCCCTAGACAGTAAAAGCCTATTTAGAGACCAGTTAGGACCCTTTCCGTCCGTGTCTTGAGCTGACAATTCACACTCCAATAGCGAATGGTCAGAGATGTTTCTAATATCGTATTCAGCGTTTGTTATACAATTAATTAAAGATTGGGAAACAAATATAAAGTCTATTCTTGAATAGGAGTTGTGTACCGGAGAAAAGAAAGAGTAATCTCTAGTTTTAGGATGTAAATTACGCCATGTGTCTATTAAGTTGAAGTTATTGAGAATCATGCCCAGATTTGAAGGTGAAGAGGTCTGGCTCCGTATAGCTCTACGTTGGTTAGATTTGTCTAAGAGAGGGTCAACCACCTGATTAAGGTCTCCGCCAATTAATACATTGCCTTCCTGAAATGTGTGCAGCTCTGAGAACGTTTCTTTAAGGAAGTCATTCTGACCAGAGTTAGGGGCATAGATTGAGGCAATTGTAGTAGGCTTCCCATCTAGTGTGCCTTTGATGAAAATGAATCTGCCCTGGGGGTCAATTTTTGTTTGAGAGCAGACGAAAGGAGTGTTTTTGGAAATTAAGATAGCTACCCCTCTTGCCTTGGAGGTACCAGGAGCCTGGAATGACTGGACAAACCACCGTGATTTGAGAACGTTGATGTGCCTCTCCTTGATATGGGTTTCCTGCAAGCATACAATATTGAGTTTTTTCTTTTCCAAATAATTAGATATGCGTTTGCGTTTTATGGGGTTATGAAATCCTCTACAATTCCATGTAGCTATTTTGATGTGATCGGCCATGCAACACTACTATGAATCACAGGGACCAAATGCCCTGATTTTAGATAACAATTAATAAATAACTATAACTTTTAACTTAACCTATCTCCTCTCTCAGTTCTGGAGGGGTGTATTGTATACCACTAACGAAAAGGTCTCAAAAATTGTTCCCTCCCCCTTTGCTAAGTTCCAACACTCTGACCCCTAAACTTAGGGTCAACCAATAAAGGGATTGACTATAAGAGTCAATGCCCAGCCTTTTTAGCAGATTAATAATACAAACACACTCAACTACCCCACTAATGGGGAAAGGTTTCACCACCCCTTATAAAAGGAGCACAAGGGAGAAATACACAATGTACCCCCTCAAGGTGAAGCTACATAACTTAACGAAGGGAGCAGTAAATATTATTGATATATAACACACAGGTTAAAATGAAGCACCGTCGCCACCCCCCTGTGATCACATACTAGAATAACAAACTAGTCTTCTTCCGCTATCTAGTATGGTCAGGAACAGCAAACGTTATGACATCACTATCACTATGTTCTTTCAGAGAAAAATATACATTCAGAACTCCTATACACTTCCAAAGGTGCTGAACTGGTAGGCATATAGTTATAGATACGAGAAGATGTAATTAATAAAACAGGGCTAATAACACCACTTAACTAGGTAAAGTCAGTTTCTCCCACGCTCCCTCTATCTTCGGGTGAGCTACCTAGCATTATGTCTCATTAGTTACATATCCAGAAGTGGTTCATCAGTGTAACTTAACACATTGGGGTTCATTAGTTAAGTTCTTATTTACTTGTTCGTTATGACATTTTCCCCTGGTCATTGTAAGGCAGCTCTACCCTTTTCTCTTTAGCTTGTATATTTTTTAGTTAAAACCTTAACCAATGCCTACGTCACTTTACCATAAACACTCACACTTCAAGTCTACCATCTACTCCCCCCTCCCCTTTTCCCTGCCTCTAACCAATACTCATTCTCCCCATTTTATAATTATCTCAGCCATTCCTGTATCAAACTTACCCCATTCATACTAGAAGAGAAGAAGAAAAAAGAAAAGGAACCTACAAACGCACTATTGGCACGGCTACTTGGGCACTGATAGTCTTATTTCTGACTAGCCGGCCTCCATCCATTCCACTTAGGGCACTACGTAGCACGCACCCATCCATCACCCTACAACCTCTAAGCCAGGCACACTCAGATTTAAACCTCTCTTAATAGTGTCTCGCTTTCCCCTCCAGCCAACCACACATCACTCATACCCGCCACTGGTGAAGCCTTCTTTGATTTCAAGTGTATGGATGATAGACCACCAGGGGGCCTGCGCGATCTCTCCTTCCCGCTCAAATGACGTCGCCACTGAACGGGGCGTTAGCGTGCTTGGCGCCAAGCGCATTTATGGACCCAAAAAACTTTTCAAAAACTCTGGGAAGGCTAATGCCACTCGGACCTCGGTCAGCTAGTTCTCCAGTCGAACACCATCCACTCCAACAAGGGCTACACACCACTCACTACATCCCACCGCTCTCAGATCATCCACCCACACGCGCGCACATTTAAACTTCCCGCCATCATCCACTCCGATACCCCTCTCTTTCAGCACATCCCTCTCGCTCCTCTCAAACCCAGCACTGATGAAACAGCAAACAAACAAACAAAAAAGAAAACAACATCACCCCAGCCATAAAAAAGAACATAGTGGAAGCAGGCAGAAATATCAGTTTGCAAAAGGAGCCCAGCCGAGATCGAACGTATTTAACATAATGCTTTAGGCACTTAGGAGAAAATAAACATCATCTAGGATCCAGACGGTAGGTTTTCTTCGGCAGCGCTTTCCCTTGCCAGGGCTTCCTCTTCTGCTGAAGACAACTTGAGAGCAAGAGAATTCAGTAGTTGTAAGCCTTAAGCAGGGCACCATTTTTGAATACTAGAATATCAGACGCCGGGCTCCATCTGAACCTAATATTCGCTTCATGGAGTTTAGAGACGAAAGGCTTAAGTCTTCTTCTTTTTGCCAAGGCTTCAGGGGGAAGGTCCAGGAGAGTCAAAACTGTTTTACCTTTGTAGGAAAGTGCCCCGTGGAGCCTCACCTCTCTTAGAATCATGTCTCTCGTTTTTGGGAACACGAAACTTACAAGAATGTCCCGTGGTCTACCACGCTTTGCCGCTGCCATTACACCAAGCCTTTGTGCCTTGGAAATCGCTATTGGGGAGCCCTCCTCCATTTTTAGTGTTTTGGTCAGCCATTTATTAATAAAAATAGATAATTCTGAGTCTTTTTCCTCCCCCTCTTCAATTCCTCGAAATTTGAGGTTGCCAGCCCTGTGGCGATTTTCAAGTAGGACAATCCTGTTCTCCAGTTGGGACTCATAATTTTTCATTGTTTTAATGTCCTCTTTTAAACCCAGCGCACCCTCTGTTGCTTGCTCAGCCAGTTTGGCGGTAACAGTTAGTTCCTCAGAGAGCTCTTGCACTCGAGACTGAATGGGTTTTAGAAAGTTTTCCATAGACTCAGTGAAGAACCGATGTATATCGGATTTTAAGTCTTCTAGGTCCCTCTTACTTATGGGGGCTTCCTCGTCTTCATGCCTTGATCTCGGGGAGGGAGGGTTGCTGGCAGCCATATTTGCAGCCGATCTAGTTTGAGGGGGACTGACCTTTTCTGTTGATTCTGGCTTGAAGAAGTCAGCGACAGATTTTCCTCCTTTGGTAGTTGATTTCCTTTTGCTTTTGGTTTGCATTCCCATCAGAAAGTTATCAAAATCGAAGTCTGATGAGTTTAATAAGCCGATATATAGGGGGTAGCTCAGGAGCTCCTTCAGAACACGTCTGCCATGAACCAGCGACGCTCTGCCCCCCTCCAAACAGTCATCCTAATGCAAGGTAGGGATGAGTGGGGCATGAGGATCAGATGTGCACGTTCAGTCATGCCCATTTGATCTGGAGGGGAGGGGCAGCTGTGTCAGGCCAAACTGCTCATGTGATTACACTCTTAAGATTTTTACTAAATGTGGTATCAAAGATTCTTGCTAAATGACTATCAGACTTTGGCAAGCTGGTATCACTGGATCGAGTTCATCAATTTTAATTGGATCTTGAATAAATGTGCAATTAATTGTTACTGTTTTGAATTTTATTGTTATTATCTTCCTTTGTGGGTTGTGCAAATTGCTATTCTGAATAAAGCTTTTTATAATAATAATAATAATAATAATAATAATAATAATAATAATAATAATAGTAATAAAATTTTATTTATACCCCACCCTCCCTGCCGAGGCAGGCTCAGTGTAGAGTGTAGAGTAGGGTATGCAGGGGATGAATTTTTGGAACTAAGGGGGTAGCAGGCTGAAAAGGTTTGGGAAGCACTGTCTTACAACAACATGCTAGCTTTTTCCACTATAAAACATTATTAATAGAATTATTACATGAAATAGTACTGCAGTCCAAACTCTTCTCATGAATTCAATCCCAGCAGAAACTAGGTTCAGGTAGCTGGCTCAAGGTTGACTCAGCCTTCCATCCTTCCGAGGTTGGTAAAATGAGTACCCAGCTTGCTGGGGGGAAAGTGTAGAATGTAGATCACTGGGGAAAGCAATGGCAAATTACCCTGTAAAAAGTCTGCCAAGAAAACGTCACATCATGATGTCACCCCCATGGGTTGGTAATGACTCGTTGCTTGCACAGGGACTACTGTTACCTTTTTACCTTTTATATTAACGATTATTTTTTTCTTCCAGGTATTTAGTATGTTGTTTATCTTTGTGCAGGAAACAAGTTAACTAAAATTATACTTGGTGTTACAGTGGTTAATCCTATTGCATATAACATCCTTTTCTTTCTCAAAGAGGAAGACAATGGGGAGGGTGATCCCAGTCTATTGCACAGCGGTGGCACCAGGGTTTTCAGCACTTCAGATGAGGCACTCCCGCCTGCCCTACCACCCCTGCTCATCCCCTTCTGTCCCCTGATGCCACCACCTGCCTGCCTGCAGCACTCCAGGCACTTGCCTTGCGAGTCAAGTCACGCTCCTCAGTCCCTGTTGCTGCTGCTGGAATTTAGCTGACCAGGAGGCTAGTTGCAGCTTCCCATGCTGCTAGGCTAATTCGGGGCCAGCACTTCCTTCCAGTGCTCAGGAGTCCATGTTGGCTGGCAACCCTCTGTGGTGGGATGCCACTATAGGCAGCTGCTTACACTGCCTACTGGTTGGCGCCAGGCCTGCTCTTTCACAGATGCCAGTTGTGATATCAGACCATCCCGCTGTGTTAATTGAACATGTGAGCTGTTGAACAGCTGTTGCATAGGGCTTTTCCACACCTAGTTTTTTATGCAGCTCAATTTCTTAAGTGCATTAGATTTCCCCTCCCTTGCAGATAGAAGTATTTGCCAATTGTTGCTATCCCATTTCTTTTTTGAGTTTTTCCCATATATTTTCTGTCCACCTCAAAGGTGGTTTTTAAAAAACTGGGGAAATGTGAAAAAAAAACTTGTAGCGCAATTGGAGTGCCATGACCACCAAACAATACTGTCTGTAACGACAATACTGTCTGTTGGTACCATCTGCCTAGGATCTGACCGCTTTGGAGAAAGGAAAATACTATATGTTCTTGCCTGAATAGATGAAGTAGCACCATTGTGATTTTATCTGACTGTTTTACTGTTTTAACATTGTTATCTTATGTTGTTAGCCGCCTTGAGTCTTCATAGAATGGGTGGGATATGAATCTAACATAAATAAATAATAAAGAGGGAGGGGGAAACTCAGTGCCATTAAGAAGCGCATCGGCATCAAAAACTCAGTGTGGAAAAATCCACAGATAGAGTTTTATTTGACTCAGGAACTTTTGCCTTACAAGTGTTAATGTTGGATATTTTGGAAGTGAAGGATGTTTGAAGAATCTATTCTATCCTGCTTTATCAAGCACAAAAAAAGAATTCACTAGTTAAAGCCAGTGTTTGAAGGCTGTCCATCAGTGACATGTACAAATGTCATTGGGTTACTGCTCTAAATTTGTTTTAAAACATGATGCCATGCCATTACGCCATTGAGCTTCGTAAAGATGCAGAGAATTAGAATGGCCGTACCAAGTTTTTTTTTTATAGCTTTAGGGTGATTTCACTGCTTCTGTATGTCTTTCTACTAGGAAATTTCCCAGTGACATAAGAGACAGGAGACCATGATAACTGAACCCAGATAATGATTTAATGCGGGGGTGGCCAAACTGTTACTGGACACTTTGCCAGAACCTCTGCTCCATCTTTCAGATATCGCAGCTTTCTCAACCAAAGACCGCATCTTGGCCTGAGTACTTAACTGGGGATGGAGGGAATGGCCATCCGGCTCTATTGACATGGAGTTCCAGGCATATCTGTCATGCCAACATGAACTATCCACAAGGGATGCCTACTTTGGGGACACAGAGTTGTTGTTCCCCCCAAACTATGGGAGAAGGTACTTGAGGCACTCCATGAAGGGCACCCGGGCATTGTAAAGATGAAGGTGTTGGCCAGAAGCTATGTTTGGTGGCCAGGGTTGGAGAAGCATGGGTCTGCTCGTGTCGCCCATGCCAGGAATCGTGCCTGGCTATGCCTCAGGCCCCAGTACACCCATGGGAGTCGACACACACACTGTGGTCACAACTCCACATAGACTTCATGGGTCCATTACAGGACCAAAACTTTTATATCATAGTGGACTCGTATTCAGAATGGTATCCACTACATCATCAGCCATCGTAATCAGGGGAATGAGGAAACTATTCTTAACCCATGGACTGCTCGACACTATTTTGTCTGATAATGGAACAGCATTCATCTCCACTGAATTTCGCTGTTTTGTGGAAAGCAATGGCATTCGGTTGGTTATGTCTGCTCCTTTCCATCGCTCTACCAATGGACAAGCAGAAAGAATGGACAGGACAGAAAAGGAAGCACTCAAGCGGGTGGTTCAAGGCGATTGGAACCACAAGCTCTCTGACTTTCTCCTGCGACAACACACCATCGCACATACAACCACTGGGAGCAGCCCAGCAGAATTACTAATGGGTTGTCGCCTCACAATCCTACTTGATAGATTGCATCCTGATCTGGCTCCCGATTACCAAGTGGATGGAGCAACCCAGTCACACCATGGGTGTTTACGCCAGGGGACCTTGTGTATGCCCGGAACTTTATTTATTTATTTATTTATTTATTTGTTTGTTCCGTAACTTATACCCCGCCCTTCCCACAGAGTGGCTCAGGGCGGCTCACAGCAAACGATAAAACAATAAAACAGGAGCAAAGTTATTACAATTAATAAATAAGCATTTAGAGACCTAAAAACCTTAAAATTTCAACATTAAAACTATACTGTATAAATCACAAAAATCTAGTAAGCTACATTTATCCAGTCAGGCGTAGGCTAACCGGAAGAGGGTTGTCTTACAGGCCCTGTGGAACTGAGTAAGATCCCGCAGGGCCCTCACCTCTTCCGGCAGCTGGTTCCACCATGTTGGGGCCATTGTGGAGAAGGCCCTGTCTCTGGTTGTCTTGAGACGGACTTCCTTAGGCCCGGGGATGGTGAGAAGATTTTGAGTCCCAGACCTCAGTACTCTCTGGGGAACGTGTGGGGAGAGACGGTCCCTCAGGTAGGCAGGTCCCAGGCCATATAGGGCTTTAAAGGTGATGACCAGCACCTTGTACCGGACTCGGTATGTTATTGGGAGCCAGTGCAGAGCCCAAAGACCCTGCCGGATGTGCCCCCACCTTGGGAGGCCCAGTAACAGCCGGGCCGCGGCATTCTGCACCAGCTGCAATTTCCGGGTCCGGCACAGGGGCAGCCCCATGTAGAGGGCATTGCAGTAATCTAACCTCGAGGTGACCGTAGCGTGGATCACTGTTGCTAGGTCGTCGCGGTCCAGGAAGGGGGCCAACTGCCTTGCCCGTCTAAGATGAAAAAACGCGGACTCGGCAATGGTTGCTATCTGAGCCTCCATCTTTAGGGACGGCTCTAGTAGCACCCCCAGGCTCTTGACCCTGTCCGCCGGTATCAGCGGTACACCGTCAAAAGCTGGCAGGGGGATTTCCCCTCCCAGTCCTCAACGGCCCAAACAAAGGACCTCTGTCTTCGCAGGATTCAGTGTCAGTCCACTCAGTCTGAGCCACTCAGCCACGGCCTGTAATGCCCGATCTAGGTTTTCTGGGGTGCAGACCGGTCGGCCGTCCATAAGTAGATAGAGCTGGGTGTCATCAGCATACTGGTGACATCCCAGCCCATACCTTCGGGCGATCTGGGCAAGAGGTCGCATATAGATGTTAAATAACATCGGGGAGAGAACCGCTCCCTGGGGCACTCCACAGTTGAGTGTGCGCCTCTGGGATAGTTCCCCCCCAATCGCGACCCTTTGTCCCCGAACTTCAAGGAAAGAGGAAAGCCACTGCAAGGCCAGCCCCTGAATCCCCGCGTCGGCGGGGCGGCAAGTCAGCAACCGATGGTTGACCGTATCAAACGCCGCCAATAGGTCCAACAGCATCAGTACTGCCGAGCCACCCCGATCCAGATGCCCTTGAAGGTCATCTACCAGGGCAACCAACACCATCTCCGTCCCATGACCTGGGCGAAAGCCGGACTGAAGTGGGTCAAGGATGGAAGCGTCCTCCAGGAAAGTCTGTAGCTGCCTCACCACTGCCCTCTCAATAAGTTTGCCCAAGAAGGACAAATTTGAGACCGGCCTATAGTGTGCCAATTGGGCCGGGTCTAGGGATGGGTTTTTTTAGGAGGGGACGGACCACAGCCTCTTTAAGTGGCGCTGGAAAAAGCCCTTCCATCAGGGATCTGTTTATGATATCCCGTACAGGATATCTGAGATCCCCCTGGCAGGCTTTAATAAGCCAGGAAGGGCATGGGTCCAGTTTACAAGTTGTTGGGCGGGCAGATAAGAGGATCCTGTCAACTTCCTCCAGGCTGAGGGGGCTGAAACTGTCCAGAATATAATCCGAAGACATGCTTGGGGCCTCAGTTGCGTTAACTGCCTCAAAGTTGACGGGGAGGTCGAGGCGGAGTGATGCGATCTTGTCCACAAAATAGTTCGCAAAAGCCTCACATCTCCAATTCAATAGAATTTGGTCTGCCCTGGGGCAGGGTAGTCAGATCTCGAATTATGTCAAACAATTGTGCCGGGCGCGAAGTTGCGGACGCAATCTTAGCTGCAAAGTATGTCTTCTTTGAGATTTGATTGCCATCTCATAGGTCTTCAAATTCTCTCTATAAGATGTTCGGGTCACTTCGTCTCGAGTATGCCGCCATTGCCTCGCTAGTCGTCTGAGATCCCGCTTCAATTGCCGCAGTTCCTGGTTAAACCAGGAAGACGGTTTAAGGCGGGGGTGCAGAGGACACCTAGGCACGATCTCCTCGATGGCCCTGGAGAGTCCATTGTTCCAGGACTCAACCAGAACCTCCAGGGAATCGCCAGTGGGCCAGAAGTCCCGCAGGGCCGTCAGGAACCATTCCGGGTCCATCAGGCTCCGCGGGCGAGCCAAAATATGCTCTCCGCCTAAACGGGTTTGGGGTGATATATCCATACGAGCCTTGAGGGCAAAGTGATCCGACCATGGCACTGCTTCCATTGCAATATCGTTCACTTGTACTCCCGCCGCGAAGACCAGGTCTAACATGTGTCCCGCCTGATGAGTGGGTGTTGTAACAACTTGGGAGAGTCCCAGTGTCGCCATGGATGACACTAGGTCCATCGCCTGGCTGGAGGCCACGTCGTTGGAATGCATATTGAAGTCACCCAAGACCAGTAGCCTTGGGCACTCCAACGCCCAGCCCGCCACGGCCTCCACCAGGGATGGTTAGGCGGTCGGTACACCAGCCAGATCGCCAACCCCTCCCCAACGTCCCACATCAGGCCGGCACATTCAATGCCCGGGATCTCCGGGGCCGGGAGGGCCCTAAAGGAGTAAGCCTCTTGTATGAGTAATGCCACTCCTCCCCCCCGCCCGCTAGTCCGGGACTGGTGGAAGACCGAGTAACCTGGGGGGGGTCATCTGGGAGAGAGCCACGGTCTCCCCATCTCGCACCCAGGTCTCGGTCACGCAAGCCAGGTCCGCGTCCTGCTCCAGCAGGAAGTCCCGAAGGACAATGGTCTTATTGTTGATGGACCTGGCGTTGCATAACACCAGTGTCGGAGGCGGGTAAATTCGTCTGGTCCCACTACCTGTCACCATCGGGATGGGACGCAGGCTGGAAGATGGTCGAGCACTCTCATGTCTCAGCCTCCTTCGCTTGTAAGTCTGCCTGCTCCCACCGTCATACCTTCCCCTCCCCAAGAGTACCGGAATCCCCTTTGTGGAGGGACCAGCATGGATGCTGGGCATCATTACACAAGTCACTGGGCCACTGTCTTACTGAGCTACTGAGTTACCACCAAGTCAGGGGCCAGCTTTGGCGCCGGTGGCCAAAGCGGAGAGGCAGCCCTACTGAAGGACCTGAACCCTCAGTGGGTTCTGCAGAACTGGACATGCCAATTCTTGAGCCTACAGTGACCCCTGCAGAACAGGCCTCTACCCCCATGGAGCCAACTTCCAGTGCAGAATCTGCCAAACACGGACCACAGATTGAGACTGTGCATACACCTATTCCCACCAGCAAGCCAACAATTGCCACCAAACCAGAGGCCACTCCTACCCTAAGGCAATCCCAGAGGAATCGAGCACCTCTTGGGTACCTCAAAGATTATGTGTCATAAACGTGTAAATAGTTGCATTATGTATTTATTTAGGAGGGAGGGGTGCTATATATTGTACATAGTTTAGTAACTGAAGCATGCTTCTGCATTTCAGGATTTTAATGCCTACACTCTGATTGGCCGTTCCCCATGAACTGGCCAGTTGGGGCTCCGGGCATATACTGGGCATATGCAAAATATAGGATCCTGGAAAAAGCAATTAACGGGTTTCCCGCCGACCTAATGAGTGTGTTCTGGCCAGAGTTTACTGTATATATGTTGTGTGTGTTGTCCCCATTCCCCAGTTCCTGATTCAAATAAAAAGGCATTTGCATCAGACCCATGGCTGAACTCACTATCTTTCACTTCCCTTGTCAAAGACAGCAGTGGTCATGAAAAAAATTGAATCAATTCAGCCTTCTTTTGGAGCATTGATGGGCAAAACATAATTCACAGATCATAGTCTTCATTACACTTTTTGTGCAATTCTTATTTTTAAATGTAATTTTAAAACCTCAGCATTTAAAATATATTAGTTTCTTTAAAAGTAAGTTTCTAATCCTTCAGGTTCAGGGAAACATAATGATAGTGTGTTCTAGAGACCAAGAAGCCAAATGAATAATGAATTGGTCTAAAGTCCATGTCATTTTTCCCCTGGTGTTGCCTCATGCTTTTCAAATATTAACATTGTTTGTATGCTTGGTGTTCCTTGCAGGACTGAAGCTTTGGTATTGCCTCTTTCATGATTAAAAATGTCCATCCAAAGCTGGTTACTGTTTTTGGGGGGAGATACAAGTAGCTTCAATCTGTCTTTTCCTCTGGAGGAGGAGGACATTTGGAGGGACATTTTTTAACTTCAGAAGCAGCAGCGAAGGATTAAACACACTCACCTACAATGTTTCTGCAGAGGTTTCTTCTGTGCTTTCCCTTCCACCATCCATTGCCCCAGGGGACTATTTATTGTTACTACTTCTATTTACAATTATCAGAAGTGAGAATATCACCATAGTATCTTAACACTATAGCAATCTATTTATTTATTAATTTATTTACATTATTTATAGTCTGCCTTGCTCCCTAGGATTTAGGGCAGATTACACAGAGTGAGTCAATACAGTCAACAAGATGGGGCATTCAGTAAACAATGGAAGAGGATTTGGGTTATAGAATCAACCAGAAGTCTAAAAAAAATAAACCCTGAAGCAGAACATAAATATCAACAGGACACATTAAAGTGTGCAAAATTACACAATAAGATCAAACCCAAAGCAAACTATATACAGTAGTACAGACAACAATCCCCAATAATTTATTGAAGTAACTTTGTGAAGCTTTTTGTACAGTGCTACCCTATTGAAAAGCTTTCTTGAATGATTCCATTTTGCATAGTTTGCAAAAAGCAAGGAGAGTGGAGCACAGGCTGTTTTTTGTTTTTGTTTTTCATTTTTAAGGAGAAAGTCCACCAATGGCATGGGGGGGGGGGGATGTCAGGCAGCAGAGGAAATGGCACTGGATGTGGGCAGAAAGGAGTGGAAATCCACACCTTCCCTTCAACACTGTTCAGAACCTGCCACTGGTACCAAAGCAGACTTAGGGAAAATCTCAAGGGAAACTCCAGAATGTTGGTGCAAGCATGATGCCAAAATTAAATCCACAGAGATTTGGGGGCAGGGCTCAGGGCAAGATATTTCTGCAGGCACAACCCTACTGACCCTTCCTCTCTCTTCAGGACACTCATCTGGGGTCTGCACATGAACTTTTTAAAAACATAAGGAAGATCCTGATCACTTTTGGTTTGGCCCTAAGGTGCCTAAGCAAACATCTTTCCCTTGGCCTCCTTTATTTCTCTGCAGTTGTAGTATCATCATGATAGTAATACTTCTTGGCCTTGTGGGTTGGGTGTTTCTCCTATAGTGTATGCCATTGAACACGTACAGCAGTGTGTAAATGCTCTTCATTATTAGATTGCTAGGTACTTGGACACCTGCTTCTGAAACTTGATTGTTTTTCACAATATTAGAAATATTTAGTTTTACACTGGTCATCTTTTTATTTAAGAAACTTATCGTTGGTTGGGTATAATTTAGTTATGTGCTTATTTCACTCTAGTTGAGCATTACCACTATCCAACCAAGTCAATTAATCTCTTAGGGTTGTTAAATTCTATGAAATTTTGATTCTGTAAAATTTTGAAATATTTCAAATGATGGTTTTGCTTCCTATATTGATAGTTTTTCTTTACACTTTACATTTTAGTTGTTAACATGAGTTGAGACAGAAGAGTACATTCTCAAATTATAGTGAAAGGCATTTCACAGACGTTAATTTATATATATCAAGGCATTCACTGAATTTAGCATGTGTTAGCACACAATCAAAAATTTACATCTTGACAAAACTGAGCATTGTGTGATATCAATTCCTGTGGCCACGCAGATGCTTTTTTTTTTTTTTTAGATGGAGGCCTATAATTCTAGTAGCAAGAGAAAAACTAATTTTAGGCAGATCTTTGGCATTTCCCCTGAGGAAGCAGTAGGCAATGCTGTGATTATTTGACAGTTGATTATTCTCTTTTATTTTCTTGTTCTTCATAGAAATCCATATTAATCTTCCAGGTATTCCATTCTCTCTGCAACAGAACTGCTTTCTTATATTGCAGGTCAACCCAGAGAATCCTCTGTTCTGCCAGTTGTGTGACATCTTAAGTGAAATTATGTTAATGTTTGCACTTTCTATATTCTCAGTGCTTTATTTCTGTATTCCTAGTTTGCATAAAGCAAGCACCGGAAGAAGTGTCTTCCATTCGGGACTCAGGACTTACAAATGCACCAATGCAAAGCAAGCTAGTGTCTTCCTTTCAGCAGCACACCAAAAAGGCACTTAAACAGGTAAGCTAATATTGGTCTGGCAATTATGTGAATTTCTTATGTTGGCATATTGTAGTTAGAAATGAGTAGGCATATATCTTAAAGTCTTGTAAATGAAGCTAGTGCCAACTGTCTGTCTTGATCTCGTTTTATTGCTATCTGGCCTGTTAAAATAATTGTTCTCTAGCATACTGCCAAATTTTGCAGCCCTGCTGTTCTAATGCCAAAATCCACATTTCAATTTTTGTTCAGCTTCTTTTTGTTTCTTTCTTGTTGAACTTACATATTAATATGACCCATGAAAATGGGCTAAATGCAAATTATGCATGACAATATGCAAACAACCAAGAAATGAGCTTATTTTTGCCTCCCAAATGCAAGTTTCAGCTGAAGCAGATCATCTCACTGTGGGGGGACAGCATGGTAGGATGCTGTCTCTCAAGCATGCAGGCCTCTGATGCAGTGCGGTGTCTGTATAAACTCTGATCAGCTTGCCAGGTATTTCACATTCAGCAGTGCTGAGGTTGGCTAGTCACTACCATTGTGCCATGCCACCTTTGCCTGGGAGTCAGAGAAGCTAACTTTCCTTGCTTCCTCACTCCTACCAGTCTACTTTAAAACAGTTTGGCAAGCCACACACACCCTGCATCGATCCCTAAACTTTTTAAAAAGCCTTTCCTTTCATAGGAGCTTGGGCATCATTTTTGGGTTGCCTGGTTTGGGGGAGAGGGTGAAAGGGAAGAAGGATGAACTGCCCTAGATCCTGGGTGGAGATGGGGGTGGGGTTGAGCCAGAAGAAGCTGTTATGGTTACACAGAAGATGAGTGGACAGATGGGATTTTGCAGTCACCTCCAAATTCACCACCTGCAGTAACTGCCTCAGTAGTAGAGAGAACTTTTAGTCTAATCTTGCTCACTCAGCACTGATGAACCAGATGATTCCTTCTTGGATTTATAGTGCTGTGTCTCACATTGTGTTATAGTGATATTCCTTAAGACAACATAAGTAGAGAGCTTGTTAGTAAATAGTGCATTCCTAAGCGAAGTTACACCATTTTAAACCTATTGATTGAGATACATATAGTCTTATTTCTTATTTTATTAACTTCATTTATAGCATGCTGTCCTTAGTAAGACTCAATTCTGCTTAAGCGTGCACTGTTAGTATCCTGGTTGGCTCAAGAAATTCAGTGGAGACTGTTCAGGCAAGTGTTGATGCCTCCTCTGATAATAATCAAACCTTTGAATAATCTGAACCAGCTTCTCACTCTGAGAATCATCATATTAGGAGAGCAAATGGTTGAATGGTATTATAGTGGAATCTTAGAGATAAAGTGGCAAAGTGTAAGGGTTTGGTATGATGCACTAGGCTTGATAACAAGACAAAAATGAACAAAATCAACTGAGAGGGAAATCCATAAATGCAATTATGGATACCTTGTTAACATACAAATTCAGAAAGGAACTGCAAACCTTTGCACTAGGATTAGCATATATGGCAAGGAATCAATGGAAAGTTGTTTTATTTTAAAATGATTATAGTTGTCTGAAAAAATTATTATTACAAATCTTAGGAAAGAGATTTTTGTGCACACAACACTGAACATTTATGTTGATGTGCTTTGGCCTAAGAATGTTCCCCCTTCCTGCACTCCTTTCCTTTTTTGCTCTAGGTATTCATTACTAGCAGATGTAGGCAGCTGGATTTGATTTAATACAGAACCGTAAATCCTATCTGATAAGTAAATGAACTTGAAGCAGCAATTTTTGTTCAGAAAATTGCTGTTGGGAGTTAGTTCCGCTACTGTATATCCACTCTTCAGACTTTCTATTGCTTTTATAGACATATAATGTGCTTCCATTCCACTACAAATAGCCTACAGTGCCTCTGAATACATAGAAGTTAAGCAATTGTATGTGACACACCACCTGATATTAACTTACTGGATGTATTCTGCAACAACAAAAGCTGAACCTTTAGCATGTTCTGGGAATAAATTGTGAACACAGTAGACTGTTTGAAGCAACATGGCTGTATTTTTATTTCAGCATTAATATACCAATTTCTTGCTGTGCAGTATTTTTCTTTTAAAAAATTCAGAAACCTTTTAAATTTAGCTTATTAGAAAAGGTAGTGTCAGTAATTGGTACTACTCATATGCACCTTAGCTTTTACAAGAAGGAGAATTGGGGATGGCTGACATGGTGATTCAGATTCCCTAATCATTGCTCACTTGAGAACTATTAGAGTGATATTTTCAGAGCACCAGTTTCCTTTGTACAAGGGTAGGCTTAACACCCTGCCCTTCTCTGAAGCTCATTGATTGCCTTGGGACCACTTAGTGGTCTTCAGACAGTGGAGTACAAACGCACATATCAATAACATATTACAATAGTGTATGCTTCTGGGATTGACTTCCCTATTGTTTCTCTTGCACATTTATAGTTAGAATTATTTCCTTGACAGTCACAAAAATAATAATAGCACAAAATTCTGTGCTTTGGATCTTAATCTCCCTTTTTGCTTGCGCTAAGTACTTCTGGATGTGGTAGAGGGGGAGGACAATTTTTGTCACTTCTCCCCTCCTGCTCCAGCTTCTTGTTTTGATACTCATGGGGTGATAACAGACTAGCATTTTGGGGCGGTTGGGAGGCGTCTTGAATTGGGCCAGCTCAAAAAGAGCCGTCCTGAAGCCTCCACATGTTCCCCCGCAAGCCGTCCCCATCCCATCTATGGGGCAACATGGGTGTGTTCAGACAGCTGTTGCACACCATTCCTGTCACTCAGCTTCTCTATACATTTTCAGTAGTCATGCACATGCACGCACATATGTGCACTCATGAGCCCTGAACAGTTTTTATTTTTAAAAAGCCAGATGCGACTTGGGGTGGCTTGGCAGTTTCACACCGCCAAGGCGCTTCACTTCTGCCCTTCCACTTCCAGATGCCAAGGAAGTGAGTAGCGTGCAGCTCAAAAATTTGCTACCACTTTGAAAGTGGTAGCTTTTTGAGTCACACCGCAGAGGACGGGATGAAGACGGGTGGCATATGTTTGTGTGGAAGGATTTTTTGGATCAATTTCAGAGGCGTCTCTGAGTCGGCCGAAAATGCTGTTCTGTTAGTGGCCATGGTGTTCTGGAATTCTAGTAGCCCATGGGGACTACAATTTGAGTATTCATAGAAGACTACAGTCGGAACAGAGGGTGGAAGACTAGATGGGTCACTGGTTTCATCTAGCAGGGGTTTTCTTATGTACTTATGGGTATGATCATAGTATCATAAGCCCTCAAAAGTTGGACCCAATATTTATTGAAACTCTGGAAAGAGAGTGAGTGAATATTGTTTAAATGAAATAGGTAAGTTGTTATTGACTGACTTATGTTGGACATCTTGGTGTAATATCTGAATTAATAAAATATCGGCTGCTCTCAGCCAGCAAACTAGAATCAGAAACTGAGGTCTGAAATGGATTTAAAACTCAAGGTTGTGTTAAATATGGCTTGGAGTTATATATGAATTAATACATCATTGTTATGTATATACAGGGGTGGAATTTTAGCAGGAGCTCCTTTGCATATTAGGTCACACACCCCTGATGTAGCCAATCCTCTAAGAGCTTACATAGCTCTTCTTACAGGGCCTACTGTAAGCTCTTGGAGGATTGGCTACATCAAGGGTGTGTGGCCTAAAATACAAAGGGGCTCCTGCTAAAATTCCACCCCTGTGTATATACATATTTTCCTTCAGTGGAGGAAGTAATCCAGACTGATTAGATAATGCCTCCTCTCTTTCCAGGCAGGGTTATGTAAGTTTTTGAACGGCTTTCTTGAACAGACCCAAGAGTGTCTTTCCAGTTCAAATAGCTCTGCTGCTCCAGCAGGACACTACAGCCTAGCTCAGCTTACCTGATTACCAAAGGAATTAGATTTCATCTTTTAAACATTCAAATGGAATGACACATTTTTCAGTGGAAATGGAGGAAAGCTCTCCCAAAAAGACCCAAAGTGGTGGATCTACAAAAAAGAGAGAGAAGCTGAAAGATAAGCCACCCCAGTCTGAGACCTTGGCCAAATTGGAATATGTGCTCAATGTCATAAAACAGGTCAGCAGAAAGCTCAAGAGCAGTCCCTAACTTTTGCCTCCATGCTGGCTCCCCACACCTCAGTCAGATCAGGACAGGAGGAGGCGAGACAGATTCTTGGTGCTGTGGGGAAAAGGCACTGCAATGAAATCAAGGCCACCAGATCCAGCAGGACCTCCTCAAGCTGAGCCAGTCAGAAGAACAAGGGCAATGAGTCAACACTTATCCAGGTGCCTCAGAACTTTTCCGGAGAACTCCTGGTCCTACAAGACCCCAAAATGGGATTTTTCTCAGCTGGTGGTTCCTCCCTCATTTCAGCCCCTCCAGCACAAGCTGGCCTAGCGGCAGTGTCATAAGTCAGTCTGTGCTTAGTTAGGGCCCAGATTTCTCAGAGGAAGAGCTACCTGCAGCTAGCTCTAAGCCAATAATTGAACAGCTGAGCCAGAAGGAGAACAAGAGATTAGGTTACCAGCTGATCAGGAGTTACAGCCTACAGCTGAAACCAAGCCAACACCTTGTAGCTCTGAAGCGGTAAACAAGTCTTCAGAAACACTCCCAGCCCACCTAGCTCACCCATACCCTTGCAGCGCCTACACTGTCAGAGACGCTTAGAGTTGCAGTAAAGGAGAAGAAGCACTAGACTCATGGCCCATTGTCAGATGTCAGTTGAAGAGATTAGTGAATAGTTTCAGGATGAATGCTAAGGAATTGGCTGACAGTTTAGCTCATTATGACTTGGCTATATATTCAGCCAGGATTCTGAACTGGAACCAGGCTAAGGAAAGTGTGAAAGAAAGAATTAAGGACATTGAGAGGCAGTCCAATCTTGCCAAATATCCAGTCTTTAGATCATCAGAGCAGTTTAGATATTAGGTTGTATGTTTAAACTATCTCCTTCACCTAGATGTCCACCAATTTAGAAAAACTTTTACTTTGGCCAGATGGTCAGTGCTTTCCTCAGTGGTTCTTTAGGGCAGGTACAAGGAGATCCCTTTTGCGCAAAGGCTTTGCCATTGTGGCTCAGGGGAAGTTGAATCCATTATGCACAAAATTCTTAGGTGTTCCTGCTATAAAGTGACCCATGTGAAATATATTGAGCCTATATTAAAGGCAAATTCTGAGTTGATGGAATCAGACTGTATTAATTTCAGCTTATTTCTGAAGCTGTTGCCAAGTTCTGCACTGCCTGCTATAGTGTCCGAAAGCCTCATTTTACTGCTTCTTAGCTTTAAGATGTATTGTTTTAACTTGTGTCTTGATTCCCATGTAATTTTTTAATGTTTAATATATTAAGACTATTTGTTTATCTTAATCATTATAACACATGCTCTATCCCTGTGTTGAATCTTTTAAATTCCTGTATTTTATTTGGTCTGTGATCGTAAATAAAAAGTCTGAGTCTGTTCAGCCAGGAGAAGCAGCAGTTTGTGGATGAAACAAGTACACTTTGCTACTGAGTCACCAGCCTTGCTGTTATTGCACCTCTGCAACCTTGAACTGGACCTGACAACCGGTTTTTCTGACCATGGACTGGAGTCCTGGACTTAGACATGCTGCCTGGAATTCCTTGACCCTAGATTGGACTTGGTAAATCTGGTCTCTGGAACCCCTGACTTCTGGACTGGACCTTGGTTACTCTCTGCAACCTTGCCTGAGACCTATCCTGCTGAACCCCAGCCCTTGCCTCCTAGGGAAGATGCACTAGTACACGTGGCTGTTGGAACCTCAAATAAGACAGGCTCAACATTTCCCCCCACCTTTTGGGGGCAAGCACCAATGGACTGGATATCACAGACATGAAAACTGAATTGGACCCTAACCACACAGGAAGTGTATTAAAAGACCAGTAAAGAACAGAGAGGGATCTTCTGTCCCTGCCCCCCTTCCCCCCCCCCAAAACAAGCCAGAACTGCTCAAAGGAAAAAAATATATATACATAATGAACTCCTGATTCTGAAGTAGCAGACAGCCAATCTGTCATTACCTCTGTAACTGTGACATCAGACAGGAGGCTGAGTGGTCAGGTGAAGCGTCTGACACCAAGGACAACATGGCCAGACTATTTCAGGCAGAGCATTTTCATAGACTCCTCAAGAAAATAGTGACAACCCTCAATTATTCCCTGGAGTTGGCTGAAAAACCAGCAAACCTTACTACATCCAATCTAGATGCTAGAGGCTTTAAAAAACTTGACAGGGTGGCCTTTCCCCAAGAACTTTTATAAAGTTATGTAGTTAGAATGGTCAATAGCAGGGTATGAGTCCATTATCCATACTATTGCCAAAAAGTTCTACATCCTACCTGATGAAGCCATGGAAGATGTAAAAGTTCTCTTGGTGGATGCCCCTCTAGCTGCTGTGCATTCAGTGGCTGTGTTATCTAAAGATAAGGACAATGTCCTGAAAGATCCTGTGCACAAAAAGTCCTCAAAAAGTCTCATGAGTTGGCTTCATTGGTGATCAGAGCATCTGCAGTACTTTTCAACTTCATCAGGGCAATAGTAATTTGGTCAGACAACCTACTTCAGGATCCCATCCCAGACTCACTAACCTTAAAGAGAGCCCTACTGAAGGCTAAGCAGACATCTCAGTTTCTTTCAGATGCCTCTCTGGACAGCATTCAATTGTGCCAGGGTTCAGGCGGCTAACATAGCTGTGAAACATAATTTGTGACTTAAATAATGGAAAGCGGATCCACTCTTCAAATCCAGCATTTCTACTGAAATTGTTTTGGGGTGATTTTTATTTAGAGGTAGAGCTCTAGAAAATTTTTAGTAAAGACCAAGGAGAAAAAGAAAGTTGTGCCTTCTACATCTAATTCAAGGATAAAGATTACAAAGGAAAATCCTTTCAGTTCCTTCATTCATTCAGACAATCTAATAGGGCTAGAGACAATAAAGACTTCAAAAGAGGACACCACTTCGGTGCAGATTTCAATGCAGACAATTCCGCAGTGCCAACAGACAAGAATCAGACACTCAGAGAAAGAAGCCGCCCTGCATGATTGCCGGAAAGGGGGATGCCATCAAAACTTCAGAAGTCAGTGGTAAAAGACAACTACAGATCTTTGAGTTCTTTCTTTAATAGAATCAGGCTGCAAGACCCAGTTCAAGGCACTTCCCCCCCCCCCCCCGCCTTTTCCTGTAACATCACCAGTTCTGAGAGAGACTTTGAAATACAAGCTGCTATAGGAAGTGATCCAGCACCTCTTGGATATTGGAGCTTTAGAATTGGTACTTCCACACCAACACTTCCAGGGTGAATATTCTATCCTTTTTATAGTCCACAAAAATCTGGGGGATGGAGGGCTGTATTGAACCTAAAAGAGATTAATTTGGGGGTGTGACAACAGAAGTTCTTTATGGAATCTCTCTGTACCATTCTCCAAACTCTCCAATGGGATAATTACATTACCTTCTTGGACCTCAAGAAAGCTTATTTGCACATTCCAATATACCCTGCATCCAGGAAGTACCTAAGCTTTGCTCTCAAGGGACAATATTATCAATATAAAGCACTGCCATTTGCCCTGTTGTCCTCTCCCAGAGCATTCACAAAAATACTGATCACTCTGATTGCTGCTCTGAGACAAAAAGGGGTTCATTCATACTTTATTTAGACAATATCTTAATAGGGGCACCGAATCAGGAGAGGAGAATCCTCAGTACCATGACTACCATTCATCTCCTTCAGTCACATGGTATAAATTCACAGAAGAGCCATCTGAGTCCCTCCAAGACCCTCATTCATTACGGGGCTGAGGTAGACACTCAGTTACCCAGAGTGTTTCTCCCATCCAAAAAACAAGCAAGGATCAGGGATCTAATATAAACAATCACAGACCAGAAATATGCAGTCCTCATGAGACTCCCACAGCTATTGGGGAGGCTCATCATCACCATCGACCTAGTGTCATGGGCATGCTTTCATATGAGATCCTACAGTAGACTTTGTTTCCATATCAAAAAGACATCAGGGGATGTTGACACAAGAGCATTCTACTGACTCACACATTGAAGGAATCATTACTGTGGTGGATGTCTCCATTCAATCTGGACCTGGTTATATCTTTACTCCCTCCTCACATCATAGTGACAACAGATGCCAGCTTGAGGAGTTGGGGGAGCCCACTGTTTGGACCAGGTAGTTTGAGGCAAGTGGACAACAGCAGAGAAAAAATACAGTATAAACTTGCTCAGATTGAGAGCATTAAAGCTTGTCTTGTTTGTCTTCAAGACACTATAAGGAACAGTTTTGTCGTAAGAACAGACAATATCATGGTGAAAGCCCAGTAAACTGTCAGAGTGGTACCAAATTCCTGTATCTGCACCGGGAAGCAATGCAGATCTTCAGGTGGGCAGAGGAACACCTGGCAGATTTGAGAGCCCAACACATTCAGGGCAGTTTAAACATACAGGCAGACTGGCTAAGTTGCAAGAACTTGGAAGAGCCAGAATGTCTCTAAATGACAAAGTCTTTCAAAAAATTAGACTGTTTGGAGTTCCAATCATGACCTTGTTTGCAACTTCACAGAACAGGAAGGTTCCAAGATTCCTATTGAGGTGCACAGATGCCATGGTCATAGTTGGCCAAAGGGTTTGCTATATACTTTCCCTCCAATTCCAGTTCTCATCAGGGTATTGAACAGTGTTTGGAAAGAAAAACCAGAAATAATCCTTCTAGCGCTTTACTAGCCAAGAAGATGATGGTTTTCCAGACTAACCCTGATATCTGTAAGAAAACCTTGGAGGATTGCAGATAGATGGGATCTACTGAGTCAAGGCCCCATTCTCCATCCAGGCCCTCAGTGGGTAAAATTGATGGCATGGGGGCTGAGCAGAAAGACTTAGAACTTTCAGGTTTGTCAAAAGAGATTGTAGATATGGTTCAGGTGAGAAAACTGGCTACCAGGTGACCATATACCTGGTCACCTTCTGTGAATGGACTGCTGACTGCAGGTGAGAAAACTGGCTACTAGGTGACCATATACCTGGTCACCTTCTGTGAATGGACTGCTGACCGACACCTGAATCCCTTTAAACTGACACAACAGGACATTATAGTTTTCTTACACATTGGTTGGAAGAAGGGTCTTTGACCAAATACACTGAAATTACAGGTGGCAGACATTGCAGTTGTACTAACAAATATATCAAGAGGTACCTAAAGGGAGTGATACAACTGGCTCCCTCTGTACAGCTCAGATTCCCAGCTTTGAGTTTGTCCAAGATCTTTCAGGCCTTGGCAAAATCCTTATCCAAACCACTAAACTCAATAGACCTAAAACTCCTTTTGCGGAAGCTGGCTTTCCTGATTGCCGTTATGTCTGCAAGATGAGTTTCAGAATTAGGGGCTTTTTTTGTTAGGAAGGAACTTTGCACATTTCAGAAAGAATCCCACCCCTCATTCTGAAGGTTAATTTTTCATATCATTAAAACCAACAGTTGGTGTTACCTTCTTTTTGTCCCACGCCTTCCTACCTGGAGAAGAAACTGTGGCTCAAGTTGAATGTCAGGAGGGCGTCCTACATTAAGAGGACTTCCACCTTCAAATTTTGTTGCCCTCTTTGTGTTGTACAGGGCATCAAATTTGGATTTAAAAGTATCCACATAGACCGACCATTGCCTTCTGGATAGAACTGTATATTCTCAAAGTCCCTGCAGGAATCACAGCTCATTCCACTAGATTAGATGCAATGCCAGCTGCTTTCATCACAAGAGCTTTCATTTCAGAGCTATGTAGGGTGGCTACTTGGTCATCTTTTTCTACCATTGTTAGACATAATACGATAGACCAACCAAGTTCAATTGAAGCTGCTTTTTAGAGGAGGGTAATCCAGCAGGTGTTGGAGCAGTAATGTTTTATCTCCCACTCAGAATATTGCTAGAATGTATAACTAATCTGGATGACCTCCACAGAGAGATAACGAAACATCAAACTTACCTGAAAGTTTCTTCTCTTCAGTGGGATGAAGTCATCCAATTTTCCCACAACTGGTTTTTCTAGGATATGTTACCAGATGACAGGTTTATCATTAATATTTCTGTATTCCTTGTGGCTAGGAGTTGAGTTTATTGTTTGAGTTGGGTTATTTTATGTCTGGAAAGACACTCTTGCTCTGTCCAAAAGTTTTCATGACCCTGCCTGGAACAAGAGGACAAGTGACCAGGCCTGCAGCTATGGGGGGGCCCTACTTCCTGTGGAGGCCCTCCAACTCAGGGCCCCTGACCCAGCAGAGAAGGAAGGGAGGACAAGAGACAGCTGTGGTGGTCTTCATGCTCTTTCAGCCAACCAGCTATGAAAGCAGGAAACCTGGCCTACTAGCCTTGCCTCTGTCTCCCCTCCTGCTTGGCCAAGCAGGACAGGAGAGTGAGAGGCAGCAGGTCTTTGTGCTTCTTATAGCTGCTGGCTGCAAGAAGCAGAAAGACCTGACCTGTCAGCCCCACCTTTTTAGTTCGGGGGCTTTTTGAAAATTTGAATGCCCCTTGAATTTTAAAAAAGCCCCATGACTTAAAAAGTCCTGGGTGTGATCCAACCAGTCTGGATGACTTCACTACCCCCTCTGGTAAATCCAATAATGTTTCATTATTTTACATATAAAATAATATACCATTGCTCAATGACCAGATGTTGCCAAGAACAGGCAAGATGAAAGCAGACTATAAGTAATTCTAACCCAAAGTCTTTTGGTAAATTGATGACTTTTTTGTTGTTGTTTGGTACGATATCTGCTTGAATCTGTGTGGTCTCAAAAGGCAAATGAAATTATTATATATAGACTGGTACACAACTGCAATCTTAGTAAGATGCCTGGAGCAAATGCTGCTCGCTCCTTTTCTCTTTACCAGAAAATGTGGTATCTGACCAGTTTACTGAATGTTGATGCAAGACAGACATTGCCTGGAGAGAAACTGAATTTTCATTCCATGGTGTTTTGAACTTTTTGCTTGTTGACATGGGTTTCAGAAAAATTCTGCTTTTATTCTAAACTCATTTTACTGTTGAAATAACAAACAGCAGTGCCATTAAAAGCTGCAGGATATAATCTGCTTCTTAGTTATCTTGTTTGCTTTTGTACTGTGGTGGAAGGGAGATAATATTTCCCCACAGGACACTTTTCAATTGACCATATTAACAGCTTAATGCTAAAATCATTTTTGAGAGATAATGTCTATCCTTTAAAAGCACACACACAAAGAACTAGTTGATATATTTTACCTTTCTGATTCCAGTGATATAAAAGTGAGCATGGCTTTTGAAGCACACCTATCTTAGCTGTATACATGTGTTTTGCTTTTGGTATTGGAAATAAACCAACAAGCGATTTTTATAAAGTTAAGAGGTATTGGTAGTTATTAACATATGATCATGTTTCTTGCTAGAGAAAAAGGGCCACTTAAGCTTTGGATTTCATTATGCATTCCATTATAGTTATGTTCAGAGGATATTAACACAATAGACAATAGTAGATAATAATAATAATCTATATTGTAATTGGGAGACAGTGTCAGTAAATTCTGGGACCATTTGTTAGTAGGCAGCATAGAACTATTCCAATGCAGCCCATATATCAGCCCATCATGCAGATTCTTCTAACTCCAGTGTTGCCCCAACCTCCTGGACAGATGATGCTAATATGGGAAAAACTACAGAAGCTCTTTCATTTGTTCTGGGTACTGGGTAATGCAGGGTTGTGAGTGGTTTCTTCAACACAATGGTGATGTGAGAAGACTGAGACCTTTTGTGCCATCTGAGTCAAGCTAGGAGGTTGAGAGTATAATTAGTAATGGTAATTTGATTGTCAAAGGCTAGCAGATTTTTGAATGAAATAGCAGTTGGAAAGAACCCAGTTCCCTTGGGATGCTATCCAGTGTTGCCCTACTTGGAATGTGCTACATTTCCCCGACTGTTTCATATATAAAATACTAACATGACCCCTGAGTCTAATTAAGTGAAGCCACATTGTCTTATATGCATGGGATATGGGCTTTTTATATGGGAAAGGAGTTTATGGGATGAATTTAAGAATACAGATTTATTTAGTAATTTTGTAGGTCGGCATGTGTGTTAAATAAAATGATTGTAGCCTTGCAGACATATTCAGCTTTTATGCTTAGCACTTTGATTCTTTGCTATGTGAAACGTGTTGTACAAAATTTTAAGAGAGGAATGGGAATTAATGATTTTCAGACTTGAATTAATGCTGTTAGCTGAGTCCCTGGATATGAAATAAATTGGTGATGATAAAAGATGAAACAGATATTTGTTTAAACTTGATTTTATGAGGATAATTTATCATTCTTTTTAAAGGGAAAATTGTAGGTGTTCTTATCTATGCCATATGTAGTTTTCATGACTGGACTGTCAGCATATAGACTTGAGATTCATAGACCTCGTCATCCCAGTCCGTATATTGCAAACACAGTCAGTTGCTGCATACTGCGGGTTGGATCCAACCAGTTTTTCCACTGATAGAAGAAGAAGGAAAGAATCTTCTTTGATCACCAAAAGACTATGCTGGGAATCATGGGACCTGCATGGACAAAAAACAAGTGTGATAGGGCATTAGGTTGGAACTGACAGATGAAGCTGGCTGGATCCAGCATTATAATTAAATGCCACATCAATAGAGATTTAAATGTTATTATATCATGTATGTGTCAAATGAAAGTATATATAAGTATTTATTTTATCTGTACATGATGTCAGCCTGAAGTACCTGTTTTTCAAATACAAATGTCAGGATAGCGTTTTGTATTATTGTATTATTAAATTAAGATTAGGAAGATTGTGTCTGAGTTGTATAGTTTTTCCTGATTTGAGTTGGTAATATAAGGACCAGTGGTGGATGGGAAGAAAACTGTCTTCAGGCCAGTTTTATTTTTGTGCATAATTTCTTACTGATAATAACATAAGAAGCTGATACATGAGTAAGGTAAATAGCACCACTTGCATTCTTGAGGGACTTTACTGTATTTTTTTCATAATGAAATACATCTATTGATTCCTGTCATCTACTTTGGGAGTTTTAGCCTTTTTTCCCCTTTTTGCTGTCCAGTCACAGCGGATTTATGGTGACCCCATGGGGTTTTCAAGCCAAGAGATATTCAGAGATGCCATTGCTGCTGCTTGTTTCTGTGTCACAACCTCAGTATTCTTTGGTGATCTCCCATCCAAATATTGACCAGGGCTGACCCTACTTATCTTCCAAGATTTTTTTTCTTTAGTATACTGTCTAGTCAGACCCTGTGCATTTTATGACCTTCCTAGCCTACTGCACACCATCAACTATGTACAGCAACCCAGGGAGAGCTTAGTTAACCTCCCTATTTGCTACCTGTCAACATTTGAGATTAATTATCAGTTCATGATTCATTTGTATGTATTGAAGTAAATATTATGAAAAATTTCACATATGGAAACTGTAAAACAGGTATGAAGTCTATTATCACCACTGATAACTTGTTTGTTTTGTTTTTATTAAATGCTACATTTCTATTAATTCCTATGAGGCAAGTGTGAAATATATCTCATGTCTGAATTCCAGATAATGTGCATTTGTGTTTATTAAGGCTTTGATCTAAGGCTTAACACAATCCACTAAAGTTTCAACTGGAAATGAAGTTGGCTCCCTGATTAATCAAAGGAGCCAAAACTGAATAGAGACAGAGCAGATGTGCCTTCTCCCTTTCCTTCTGCAAGACTAATGAAAAAGGAACTTAAAGATTTTTTTTCCAGTTTGTATGTCAGACTAGCAGATATTTTGCATTTCAGGGTGAAACCACTGTGGTTCTCCTTCTGGCAATAATAACCACTGGCAACAGAAGCTGACAGTGCTCAGCTGAAATCAATGTCAGTGTGTCTTTTAAATCTGGATCTGCCACAATACTGAGGGGATTTCAGCATTGATATATATGAATCCATTTTAACTCATATATGTCATTGTAAAGGAAATGTAATGTATTCCAGACTCCCAAACTAAAATAAAGTAAAAGTAGCCATTTCTTGCAGTAATAGGTAATAGATTTATTTATTGAATTACAAAGTTGCTTAGTGTTTAAAATAAACTATTTATTTCAGTATACTAAAAAAGCTCTCTGTATAGAAGTATTGGCAAAATTCAAATGCATGTAAATCGTTAAAAAGCAGTCCAAATATTTAATCAGTGACAGTCTTTTTTGTGTATTGTGCACCTGATAAGACTGCATTAAAATACCCAAATGTGTGTTACTGTGGCTGAATTTGTGTTGTAAAGTATTATTCAAAGGAAGATGTAATTGTTCCTGATTCTTTTGGCTTTTGAAGTATTGTGTGCAAAGCATTGTCAACTAAATAGGTTACAGCTGTATTGCAATTACAAAATTAACCTCACAAGTCATTAGTCATTAGTGCTTGTAAGGAGACAAAGGATACTAATTCGTACCAGGCATGATCTCCATTGGTGGAATGTATTTTTTTAAAAAAAACCTCGCACGCATCAAAGATGATGAGAGTGTAAAATGAAGATTACAAGCAGGTAGCAGATGATCAGCAGCAGTCTGATTTGTTGTGACTTGTTCAGCTTGAATATCTAAGCTTGTAAATTCTGTAACAGGCAAATTTTCGCATTAATACATTTCCTGACCTTCCAGTCTGGGCTCGCTTACTGTATAAAATATCCTGGCAACTATTCACAGTTTCAGTTTGTATTTTGTATTGCTTTATCATCCCCATAGCCGATCTGGTTATAAAACACACACATATATTCACTCACCCCCTCGGAGTTATATATTCTTGTATCATTTTCCCCCAGATTTGCCAGAACACCATCATGTTCGTGTTCTGAAGGTTAATGCCCAAAGTCAAGCAGACAGAAGCCAAGTGCTGCAAGGTTTCCCAAGATTAGGACCGATTTCCTTCGCAGAAATAAATGATTCCTGCCATGTGCAGTGATTTTGTGCAGCACTACTCACGGCTGAGTGAGTGCATCAATACTGTAGCCCTTACATGCTGTACATACTGATGACACTGTGTTAACTTGATTGACTGAGCTGTATACGGGAGAAGATGCACCTGCAAGAGATGTACAGACACACATTTTTAGTCTGGGTTTGAAACATTTATTTTTCTTGGAAGTCTTAGTCTCAGATTCTATGGGTTCTCATGTGTCTGCTGCTAAGGTACAGAAAACAGTTTATGTATGTTTCTTTGTTGTCAAAATTGTTCTGGAAAATGATTTGAAGGTGCTCCTTCCTTATCTTTAAAATCCAAAAACCTGTTTTTCATATCATATAAATATAATGTTTAAAAAAATAGCATACAATAGGAAAAGTCTGAAGCCTGGCAAACTTGCAGCTAGATAAATAATGTTATCTTGAGGTTTCAATTGAATAATAAGGGAGTGTTTCATTCAATTCACTCGTAAGCAGCATTTTATGTTTCATTTTTTCTGTTTTGTTGTTCTTTGTAGGCTTTGAGACAGCAGCAGAAAAGAAGAAATGGAGTCTCAATGATGGTAAACAAGACTGTTCCTCGTGTTGTTTTGACACCATTAAAGGTGTCTGATGAGCAGTCGGATTCACCTTCAGGTAAATAGCTAAAGGTCTGTCTGTGACACCAATTTCCAGTCACAGAGCCCTCCCTCTGGGCAACAGCTATAATACAAAATGTAGGATGGGTGAAGATAATGATTTGTATTCCCATATGGTAGATTTTTGTTATTTTTCTAAACCAATATTGTTAATTCAAAGGAGTAGGAATGTGCCTCTGTTGTATTGAAAGGAAGGGAAACAATGTGATAACACAAAAATAGCTGTTTTAAAATAATTAACAATATTTTTGAATGCTAATTCTTAATGGAAGAACTCTATACTGGCATGAGATGCCATCAGGGGGCAAAATAAATGATCATCACAACTCCTCTGAGAGTATGAATTACTATTTCTTAGTTCTATCTTACAATACTAGTTTTCTTTTTTTTCTTTTTTAAGAATTTGTGTTCTGGCACCCTTCTAATCATCACAGTGCAACCCTGACCTTTGGTTTTGGCTGTTACATGCTTTGTTTTGAATGGATTGTACAGAGATGTGTGTCAGTTTTTATTGTAGTTTTTTTTCCTGACATGGGAAAAATTAACTTTACAAAGGGCGGATTTTTTCTTCTTCCATTACTTCTTTATCCCCATTCTAATGGCAGCATTATGATTTTTAAAGGTGTTCCTCAGCTATCAGAGAAGAGGATTATTTATAGTGGATTAGCAAACATCTTTATTGACTGCTACATTCAAGAAACTTGTTTTCACCACTTAATAGATTTATGAGCTTTTGCTTCATTGCTTCTAGTGACAGGGAATCAAATTGTCAAGCAGAAAACATTACCTTTAAATAGAGTAGCAGATGAAGATGTCATTCTCAGTTCCCTCCCCTCTAAAAACTAGCTTTGTTTTGTTTTTCCCAAGTGGGGAAGCACTTCAGTATAATGTTTGTTTTTTAAAGGGTCTGAATCTAAAAATGGTGAAGCAGACAGTTCTGATAAAGAAATGAAACATGGGCAAAAATCTCCAACTGGAAAACAAATGAGCCAGCACTTAAAGAGATTAAAAAAATCTGGTTTAGGTGAGTAGGTCTCTAAAATGTCTTATTTATCACTTCATTACTTCAGGTTATAGAAAATATATGTACTGTACACTCACTGTAGAAAGTTTGATGTTGTCTCTCTGATGTTTGGATATTTTCAATGCAGTCGTGCCTTTCTTGGCTGTTTCATCATCCCTCTGAACTCTACAGGAGTGCCCTCTTATTGGGACCTTTCCCCCAGCATGCCTTTCTGCAGCTGACCTTTTCAATCTGATAGACTTAATCTGTCCTAAATTGGCCATTTTGCAGCCAGCTGTTTCTTCCTTCATCTTCTTTTAACAGGGAGTTATTATTACCTCCTGTTATGTATTCCTAAATGGAATAACATCGTTACATATATCTTTTGATATACTGCATCTGTTTCCTTATGTTGGTTTCCCTTTTTATTCCATACCAAGGCATGAGGCTATGCTTTTAACACTTGTTTCCAAAGCAATACATTATTCTGTGCTGGTTGTTAGGCTTCTAAACACCAAGCTGGATTTTTTTTCCTCCTCTTTTTGCTCAGTTATATGCAAATACTTATCCTAGATGACAACATCTCAATAAACCATTTGAAAAGTAAGATTTTCTGCTTTGTGGTAGGATATGATTCTCTGCTCTCTTAAGAGCAGAGAATGTGTGTATCTGGACCCATTCATTCATTTTAATTAGTTTACAAAAAGAAGTTCAGTATGTACTCTTTTGAAATATGATAACCATATAACAGTTTCTTAAATCTTCTCAGGGTGAATGATCACATTCAACAGTCCATAGGATCTTTTTACTTCAGTAGTGAACTGTTAAAGGAGTGCCCCATCTTAGAGAAGTTAACATCAAGCTCTTCATAAGAAGTTTAAAAAAAAAAAAAAAAAACAATTTCTGGCACTAATATCCACTTTTTTGTAAGTCAGTTCTTAATTATACACTAAAGACATCCTCCTTTTGCCTAAGAAACAGATGTTTTGCTTGGTGATTAAACCTGCTGTCAAATATTCTTAAACTGTCATTCATTAAAGTACCAAATGTTCCTCCTGGTAACATTGATTCATTATTTTCTGCAACAAAAGTCTTTATAACCCTTCATCAATATTTGGGAAACGGTTGATTTACTGTTTAGCTGAATTAATATTGTTTTTAACAGTAAGTCTCAGGAAGGTCTCTAAATAAAAATATTTTAAGATAAGGATATTCAGTTGTACCACATTTTTCCATTTAGTTCTGGACTGGTTACTTGTATGCTATCCTAATTTTAGCATGATGTTAATCTTCATCAACACTGGCATTTATTACTTAAAAACCACCATCTTTTGAGAGGCCATAATGAAGATTTTGCAAAAGATGTGGCTGAATTCATTTTTGTCATATTAATTTTCAGTTTAAAAGTAATAAAAATTATATTTCAGAAGCCGCAAGGTTCTTCCTCATTAAATATGAGAAATATGCAAAATATGATTTTATTGGCTAGATATTCTTTATATCATCTATAAGTACTGTTTATGTGTGTTCGCATGATTTTTAAAATTTTCCTGTCTATAAAAGTCTGTTTTTCCCTCCATCAAAATCTTTGGAGGTTTTCAGATTAAGAAGGCTATAATTGTTACTTGATTTTTAAAACAAAATCAAGTTGACTTTCCAGGAGCTTGGTAAAGACTAATAAGAGAAACTATATATTTTTTGTTAAGCTGCTTTAAAAAAAATTAAACTAAGACTCTAGAATAGTTGGCTTTGGAGATCTGTCTTCATTATTTATGCTGTTTGTAGTCTTCTGAATATCTTTCATCTAACTGATGTTGCTAAAGAATTATTTGGTTTTTTTCTTACTGGCAACATCTTATGCCATTTGACAGAATCTTTCACAGTTGTGCAGTGCTATTTTAAACATAATTCTCTCTCAACAAATCAAAAAATAATTGAGCATATATCTCTGTACTGCAGGTTACTTAACAGTATTCTTCATATGGTCATGGCACAATGCATTGCTTAAATATTGAATCTGAAGAGGCCCATGTGCACTGGCAAACTTCCATGCTTGACATGCTTTTGTTTCCAGTTTTCATTTTGATACCAGTTCCTTATGATTCACAGAATGTTGCTCTGAAAAGTTCTTCCAGGAAATTCTACTGTAAACAATGCATGCCTGAAGAAATCTTCATGTTCATGCAGTAAGACTATGGATGGTCCTTTAGCTCCAAGCCATTGTCTTATTGTAGGTGCTCTTTTAGTGCTTGTTTAGTGAAAGAACATCCTCTTGTATGTCTAAGGGATTATTCTGGAGTAACAGGGCTAGTGTCAGGGATGCATAGACATATTTTTTTTGTTCAAGATCAATTCCGTGCGTGTGTATGTGGAAGCAATGAATCTGTATTTGAAATGGGGGGGGGAAATTGGTTTTTTCCTGATGTCTGTTGTAGATTTAGTACACTTCTGGAAGAGCCTTGTGTTTTCAGCACAAGTGGAAGGTCCAGCTTCTAGAAAATTTTAACTTTCATTTAGGAAGAAGGAAATTTCTGTCCCTTATAGCCCTAAAGATAGCCTTAAAAGTGTGTGTTGGTTAATACTTGATGAAACCTTAGGGCCAAGAGATAGTTCTAAATTGGATTTTTAGCAGCTGAGGGCCTGTCTTAATGCCCAGCATAATCATTGCCTTTCTCGGTAACTATTAAAACCAAAACAAATTATGGCAAAAGAAGCCATCATCAGTAGACACTTACACATTTTCTTACTTTACAAAATGTATTTTAAGGATAGAATTCAGCTTGTATGAGATTACACTAGTAAAGATCCATTTTTCTTTAAGCTCTTCACTGTTAGAGTTGCATAAACAGGAGTCATGTCAGCAAAGGTTAGTTTTTGAACCTGGAGAATATGCAAGAAACAGTGGTTCAAATAAAAAGGAAATGAAAGCTGCTATATGTGATGTATTTTCATCTTTTCTATAATGCATGAAATCAGAGGAGGGAAATTTGCACTCTTTCAGACTAAATCAAATCAGCATAGGTAAACTATGTACCAATGTATCTATATCTGTTCATAGGTACTTTCAGTGCAGGCAATATAGGTAAGATGAATGTAGGAGTTGCCTAAAATACACACTGCTTTACAGTAAACAATTAGTGCAGACAAGGATGATTTCAAAATGAATTAATAAGTTTACAGTTAGAAGTTTTATGGGTTTGATTTCATACGGCAAAAGTAAAAACAAAAGTTTGCATTATATAATGTACGAATTGTTTGAATGCAATTAGAAAAGTGCAATTCAATTCAACCAGAATTTTCTCTGCTTATTTGCGCTAAAATTTGTTCATTGGCTGATTTTAAAATTAATGGCATCACGATATTGTAAGAGAGTGGAAACAATCTGATTCATTGTAGTTAGCTGTTTCTTATTTGAATGAAAACCGACTATATTACTTTTATATGAATGGTAGGGAAATTGAGGTTGTAAAAATAGGCAAGGACAAGTGAGGATATATCAGGGAACACTCTTGAAAAAGGCTATGTTCTTTTCCATTAGTGTACTATGCTATATGAAATATGAATGGGATTTGGGAAGAGAGTTGCTCTGGTGTTTGTGGTGAAGTTGAATTTGTTTGATTTGTTTAATCCAGGACATTTGAAATGGACCAAAGCCGAGGATATTGACATAGAAACACCAGGATCTATTCTTGTGAACACTAACCTGAGGGCTTTAATAAACAAACACACCTTTCTTTCCTTACCTCAGCATTTCCAACAATACCTCCTGCTTCTGCTTCCAGAAGTGGATAGACAGGTATGTATAGTAATTGCTTCTATAATAATTCTTTACTAATTATGATACTGTTCTGCAGTCTAATTTGGTACATATTGTTGTGAGTCACTGACACAAGTAAGTGCCTTTTTGATTTTGTGCATAACTTACAGAATACATTTCCAGAAGACAATACATTGAGCACTAGCAGGGCTTTTTTTTTTGTAGCAGGAATTTCTTTGCATATTAGGCCAACACCCCTGATGTAGCCAGTCCTCCTGGAGCTTACAGTAGGCCCTGGAAGCTCTTGGAGGATTAGCTAGATCAGGGGTGTGTGGCCTAATATGCAAAGGAGTCCCTGCTACAAAAAAAGCCCTGGGTACTAGTACAGTAGTAAGCTTTATTTTTAAAAAAGAGACATTTACAATGAAAATTTGTGTGCATGTTATCAGCCCTGTATTGCCGTGGTGCTTTTTATGGTCTGTTTCTGTAAGCACAAGGGCACTTCTACCGGCTGAGGTAGGGTTTCACCATTCTCCCCCTCTGCAGAGCCCCTATCATATTTAGAGGTGTTTCTGGTGGTTCTCTGGGGAGGCCAGCATTTTGTTAAGTGCAGGGGACTACAGCAGGAGGAGAGAAGAGGTTGGATCCAACCCCATAGCAGTAGGACTTCAGATGCTTTTATGTTGGGTCATTATATAGTGCTGTACTGATTTATAATTCAGAAGTATGCCCATGCATGAGAGTGGGGGTGATCACACAGGTCCTTACCATATAATCAGGATTTGGATTTAAGGTCTGTTTTATAAGAGAGAATGTTATTGAAACAAGCTGCATAAAAATCAAAAGTTTTTCTCTGCAGTTAATCGATGTGGGCACTAGTTACAGTTCATATATAGTGACATAAAAAACCTGTGGTGGAAAATGCTGTCAGGTCACATATGACTTATGGCAACCCCTTAGTGCAGGGATGTTGAACTCATTTGTTATAAGGACAGATCTGACATAAGTGTCACTTTTTTGAGCCAGTCCATGGGTGCGGTCACACATACCATTAGTGGCGACACAGCTCCATCTCGCTGACGGATTAAATATGTTCGTCCACACATCAACTGGCAATCGAGCGTCATCCAGGGTCATTCCGACATGCTGCGGATCAGTGCCGCATTAATTTTTGACAGCGCAGAAAGTTCAGCCCTTTTTCAAAAAAGTAGCACAAGATTGGCTTTTTCCTGTTTGGACAGCTCACGCGCGATACTGCCCATTGGAATGTTTACCTTTTTAAAAAAAAAAAGCCCCAGCAGACATGTGCATTGCCAGATCATCCGGGAATCTGAGGTGACGCTTCTGCTTCTCCAATCAACACAGGATCGGAGGGTGGGGGGAAATGTTATCCCACTATTCAGAATAGGAAAAAAATCCTTTTTTTCAATGCGGAGGATTTCCAGATATCATTGTCACTGCCAATTTCTAGGAAAGTAATTCCTGGCAGTTCCTCAGTTTGAATCGGCAACGTTAATTCCGGAAACTTCCCCCCTTCCCCCCTGCCTCTGAAGCAATGTTTGATTTCACACCTCCAAACAGTTGGGCGCAAGTTCAATGGACCCCTCCCTCCGAGAAATCACCATCTGATCACGCATGCTCCAAGAAAAGAGCGTGATAGTATTGGATGTCTGAACGCTCAACAACAGAAAGAGTAGCATTCTTGGATGCTCGTCTGAACAACCCTGCATCGAATCAATATTCAGTGGTTCAAATTTGATCGCTACACACCCGCTTTTAATGTGACGTGTGACCGCACCCCATTTACTTATTTGAGTTTTCTGTAAACCTGGAGGCTGCCCTGGCTTTTTATAAAAATTCTCTCATCTGTACATAGCTCTGTTGTGTGGGTTGTTGTTTTTATCCACTCTCTGATGCTAGAATCAAATATAAAGAAATTGCCTTATAATTCTTTTTAGTCTTTTTACTTCTTTGTCTTGTATGAAATGCATAATATTCCTCTGGTTTAAGACTCTCTGCTCTTTCAGGCTCTGTTCCAGAATTATTTCTGTTTCAGAAATAATTAAAATGTATATTTTTCTAGGGTTTGGGGTATTTTTAAAAGAGAAGGGTAGAAAGGTCCCTTTCTTCAAACTTCTTAGAATCCAGTGTGTTTCTTAAAAGGATAGGTGTGCACAATTGAGCCCTGTCCTAATGTACTGCTATGTATTATTTGGAAATTACAATGCTTAGGAAGCTACAGTCATGAAATACCCAGTAGAGGGCTCAAGCAGCAACCCAGCAAGACTGCCCTCGCCATTCTTGAAATATGTGTTAGTTCCAACCAAATGAATGGAAGTTTGGTATGTTCCCTTGAAATGAAAGGCTCATCTAGATAAGTTGGTTTTTGAACAAGCTCTATAGGAGAAGGATTAGGAATACTAATGTTAGTTGAATGGGAAGGCTTCTATACCTATCATAACCCACTTGATCATTCTTTTCTCTGTGTGTCCTGCCATCTGCCAATACAGCCTTGTTCCTTTTAGATTTGGGTGTCCTATCATCCTCACTATCAGGAGCTAAGGACATTCCCTATCCTGATTGATCTCGAGTGCTATGTACCAACCCTCTAGCTTTTCCACATGTATTTCAAGGAATTTATTTATTTCAAATATTCGTACTCTACCTTCTCTTTCTGCTCTGGATCTTGAAGCAGAGTATATGGTGTTGGAATTACAAAATTGGATAAAACAATTTAATTAAAAACCATAAAAAGCACCACTATTAAAAATAATAAAAAGTCCTGCAACTTGTTTTCTGCAGCTGGAAGAGTGAGAGGCGCAATAAATAACTGAACTACATCAGGTAGAGCCTTATAGCCCCTCCCCCTCCAACACTGCAAAGCGTCAGGAGAAGTGTCAGGAGAACTTGAGGTGGGCATAATCGATCTGGAATCCTCTACCAGTAAAGCAGAGCTTTTGAATGTTTATTTTAGGCAACTGTTTAGGACAATGTATAAAGTCCAATCTCATAACTTTTTGCCCAGAATTGGTTTTTTCTCTTGTACCAGAGCTTCAGTTCCATTATGCAATGTGCAAGCGACAGCATTTCTGAAAGCATATGATCTACTACATGACTGCAAATCAATATGAGTAACTAAGATACATTTTTCTGTTCCTAACTCTTTTCAAGAAGCAGTCAACCTTCCATTAGAAACAAAAAAATGGAGTAGCAACCTCTTAAGTGCTTTTATGCCTAGCTAATATCCAGAGTTAATTTTTATGTCTGATGTAGTTATAAATCATTCAGTTGCCACAGTGTAATGTAAAATTATTTAAAATGTTGGCTGCAATCCAGAATACACAAGAGGACATTTTCTTTATTTTTGGTACTGCAACTTCCACCATTGCCTGTTTCACCAAGCATGCTGTTTTTTCACAAAATTGATGGATCTCTAGTTTGCAGCCATAACATTTAAGAAATCTTTTGTAATCCTATTACTTTCTGTTTCTCATGGGAAGGGTGTTTGTGCTTACATGTGGGTGTTCATAAAATCATCTAATAACTTATTCTGTAAGTTTCAACACTTCTAAGTGGTTTACTCAGCCTCTGTGTATGACCTGCCACTGAATGTGCACTACATCCACACACTGTTGAATGTTGCACTATTATTGCATTAAAAAGGAGGGGAGGGGTGGGCTCCCTCTTGGGTATCCTGACCCCCCCCCCCCAGGGAAAGTGTATGCGCAATACATAGCCTCTCCTTTCCCGGTGTAGTGAACGCCGCGTGGTCACTGTCCGGCTATGCCTGGCAGATGGTCACTGCAATGGCCTCTCCTGGATTACTGCATCCGTGGCAACACCTTCCCGCTGGTCCCCCCCGTTTCTCACAGTTTGCCACGTCATGGTGCGATCGAATCTCCGGCGGTATAACCGGATGGGCAGGCTGGGCTCACCAACCTCGCCAGCCAAGAGAAGGAAAACTCTAACATCAAACCCGGGCAGATAGAGCTCGTTAATGTAACACCTACCACCTGGAGGACTCGCTGCCGGCGTCCCGGCTTACTGGGCCATGGCAGATGACCCCAAGGTGAAAGGGTGGAGCCAGTACTGCACACACTGTGCTTCACCTAAAAATTCCTCTGCGCAGGCCTGAAGGGCATATCCACATCCACAACCCACAACACACCAAGTCCTGCAGCGATGGGCAAGGGGCGAAACGGCAGGTGGAAGATGCCACTGGAAGCCGCAGTCCCGATCCTGCATGTAGGCGGTTCAGGGTATTGGTCGCCTGATGCTGACCCGGAGACAAAAGCATTTTTCGGCAGCACCCTGAACGACCAAGCAGCCTTATCTAGGGACAGCACTGCTTGCTCCACACGGAGAGGGGCCTAGAAAAAGTGGCCTAAACAAAGCTCGTCTCCCCCACCCCAGTTGGCTAGCCGTGGTCAACGGGCATCCTTACATGCGGTCAAAAAATAACAACAAAGAAAAGGCATGCACCTGCCTCACAAAGTGTGCAAAGACGAAAGCTTGCGTGTTGGAACATCAGAACCATGCTTGACACAGTAGACAGTGGTCGCCCTGAACGACGCTCTGCTCTAGTTGCCCACGAACTTCTCAGGTTGAATATGGACATAGCAGCTCTCAGTGAGGTCCGTTTCCCTGAGGAAGGTAGTCTTCAAGAACACGGTGCTGGCTATACCCTCTACTGGTCGGGTAAGTCAAAGGCTGAGAGCCGCCTTTCTGGCGTTGGCTTCATGGTCAGGAACTCCATTGCCTCCAAACTCGAAAACCTGCCAACGGGTCACTCAGATCGCATCATGTCCATGCGCCTCCCACTTCAAAAAAAGCAGCATGCAACACTCTTCAGTGTGTATGCCCCAACCCTTCAAGCAGATCCTGCAGAAAAGAACAAGTTCTATGCTGATCAACGCAACCTCGTACGGAAGACCCCTATAGAGGACAAGGTGATCATCCTTGGCGACTTCAATGCCAGAGTAGGTAAAGACTCGGAAGCCTGGAAAGGAGTACTTGGCAAACACGGCATTGGCAATTGCAATGATAACGGGCGCCTCCTGCTAGAATTCTGCACGGAGCACCAGCTCACCATCACCAACACTATCTTTCAGCAGAAGAACATCCTGAAGACAACCTGGATGCACCCACGGTCCAAGCACTGGCACCTTATCGACTACATTCTGGTGCGCCAGAGAGACTTTTGAGATGTCTTACACACCCGAGTAATGCCCAGTGCGGAATGTCATACGGATCATCATCTTGTACACTGCAATCTCCGTCTTCACTTTAAACCCACACCCAAGAGAGGAGGTATCCCTCGGAGGAAGCTTCAGGTTGGCAGCCTTCAGTCAGCCGAACTTAAAGCTGCCTTCCAGGCAAAACTCCAGTCAAGAATTGAGGACCCCAGTTGCCCCACAGACCCTTCTCCAGAAGCACTCTGGGAACACCTAAAAACTACCATCCTGTTGATCTCTGAAGAAGTCCTCGGGTTCTCCACAAGGAAGAACAAGGACTGGTTTGACAAGAACAATCAAGAGATCCAAGAATTACTAGTGAAAAAGAGATCTACCTACCAAGCACATCTTGCTCAGCCCTCCTGTCCCGGGAAAAAAGCAATCTTTCGCGCTGCATGTAGCAACCTCCAGCGCAAGCTTCGAGACATTCAGAACGAGTGGTGGACCAAGCTTGCAGAGAGAACCCAGCTGTGTGCAGACACTGGTGATTTAAGAGGGTTCTACGAAGCCCTGAAGGCAGTATATGGCCCATCATATCAGGCTCAGAGTCCCTTGTGTAGTGCAGACGGCCAAGTGCTCCTCACAGACAAGGCATCCATACTGAACCGGTGGTCGGAGTATTTTCAGGTTCTCTTCAGTGCCAACCGCGTAGTTTAAGATTCAGCAATCCACCTCACCCCACTTCAACCAGTGAAAACAGAGATGGATGAGATCCCCACCCTAGAAGAGACTGTTAAAGCCATCAAGCAACTGAAAAGTGGCAAGGCAGCGGGAGTTGATGGAATCCCACCAGAGATCTGGAAGCATGGGGGCACAGTACTACATAGCACACTTCACAAAGTACTTGTCACCTGCTGGGAACAAGGCAAACTACCACAGGACTTTCACGATGCAATCATCATCACTCTACACAAGAACAAAGGGGAAAAGTCAGACTGCTCCAACTACCGGGGGATAACCCTGCTCTCCATCGCAGGCAAAATCCTTGCCAGAATACTCCTGAACAGACTGGTGCCCACCATTGCAGAAGAACTCCTCCCAGAGAGCCAGTGCGGCTTCAGAGCTAACAGGAGCACCACCGACATGGTATTTGTTCTCAGGCAGCTCCAAGAGAAATGCAGGGAACAGAAAAAGGGTCTATATGTGACTTTTGTCGACCTTACCAAAGCTTTCGATACCGTTAGCAGGGAAGGCCTGTGGCAAATCTTGGAACGTTTAGGATGTCCCCCAAGGTTCCTCAGCATGATCATCCAGCTACATGAAGACCAGCGAGGCCAAGTCAGACACTGCAACGACCTCTCGGAGCCCTTCCCAATAGGCACAGGTGTAAAGCAGGGCTGCGTTCTCGCGCCAACTCTCTTTACGATCTTCTTTAGCATGATGCTTCAAAGAGCCGCAGTAGATCTAGATGATGACGATGGTGTCTACATCCGCTATCGCACTGATGGCAGCCTGTCCAACCTGAGGCGACTAAAGGCTCACTCCAAGACAATGGAAAAACTTATCCGAGAGCTACTGTTTGCTGATGATGCTGCACTCGTCTCCCACTCGGTATCAGCTCTGCAGCATATGACGTCCTGCTTTGCAGAGGCTGCCAAGCTATTCAGCCTAGAAGTCAGTCTGAAGAAGACAGAAGTTCTCCACCAGCCTGCACCCCAGGAAGATTATCACCCTCCCTGCATCACTGTGGGTGAATCAGTTCTGAAGACAGTCCAGCAATTCAGCTACCTGGGGTGCATCATCTCCTCAGATGCCAAGATCGACAAGGAGATTGACAACAGGCTGGCAAAGGCAAATCGTGCATTTGGCCGACTGCACAAAAGAGTATGGAGCAACAAGCATCTGAAAAAAGGCACAAAGATCAATGTTTACAAAGCGGTTGTGATGACAACCCTCATCTACGGTTCCGAATCGTGGGTTTTATACCGTCATCACCTGCGACTCCTTGAGCGCTTTCATCAGCGCTGCCTTCGCACCATCCTCAACATCCACTGGAGTGACTTTGTGACCAACACTGAAGTCCTCAAGAGGGCAGAGGTTACAAGCATCGAGGCACTGCTGTTGAAGACGCAGCTGCGCTGGGCAGGGCATATTTCTAGGATGGAAAACCACCACCTTCCCAAGATTGCTCTGTATGGCGAACTTTCCACCGGCCATCGAAATAGAGGGGCACCAAAGAAGAGGTACAGGGACTCCTTGAAGAAATCCCTTGGCACCTGTCGCATCAACCATCACCAGTGGTCTGACCTAGCCTCAGATCGCAGAGCATGGAGGCACACCATCCACCAGGCTGTCTCTTCCTTTGAGAACGCACGCATAGCTGGTCTTGAGGACAAAAGGAGATTGAGGAAGAATCGCACTGCTACAGCACCAACCCCAAATCAGACTTTTCCCTGCAGCCACTGTGGCCGGATCTGCCTGTCCCGCATTGGTCTTGTCAGCCACCAGCGAGCCTGCAGCAGACGTGGACTACTGCACCCTTCTTAAATCTTCGTTCGCGAAGTCAAGCCGAGAGAGAGAGAATTGCATTAAAAGGAGTAGTTCAAAACTGGATTTTCCTATATGGACAAGACAATCCAGGAGTCAAATGATTTCTATAGCACAACAAAAGTACAATGTGTGGTTGTAGCCTCATCAAATTACTTTTCCAGGGGTCAGAGTTCATTGACAAAGCACATATGTTGCATGAAGAAGCTCCAAAAATTAGTCACTAGCCTTTCCAGTTCAAGGGATCAGAAATAGCATAGCTGGGAGCAACTCTGCTTGACACCATCACCAGTTAGAGTAGTGGCCTACATGCAATAGCTCAGTGCAGTAGTGATATACGGTAACTGTATGGAATATTAAGGCAGCTTGATACAGTGTTTACTTATCCTCATTTATCTCTCAAGCCTTGAACATCAGGAGTCTGAGCCAGTGTGCAACTATTAAAGGTGCCTAGCTGTGACGTGTCCACTTCAGCTTAATGGCAGCAGGGAAAAGTTCATTGTTTTTAACTCTTTCAAATGTTCCAATTTTGTCTGCTGTTCTTGGTTTAAACATTGGAGGAATCACCACCTCAGTAATTACCTCATCCTCTTTTTATGAACCTTCTGGGTCTGGTTCATATTTATGGTTGTACATTTTGTAATTTAGTGGCTTACATAAACATGGCAATAGGAAAATGCAATTTTTGTTTTACTTGCCTTTAGTGTGTGTATGTGTACTATATATGCAATTTACTGTATATATGCACCCTTTATCTTTTCTACTCTTCTTTCATTTTGCAATCCCATTCTGTAAAGCCCACTAGGCATATCAACCACAAAAAACTCCTCCAACTCGTCAATCTTTGAAGCATGCTTCAAAGATCCTAACATAGCTTCTTCAAAGATCCTTAAATAGTTCCTTTAAAGATCCTAACATAGCTCAAAACCAGAGAACTCTAACAGACAATTTCATAACGGGGGCTGCAACTAAAAATGCCTTTTAAGGAAACCACCAACCTGATACAAGATGGAGCTGTTAGAAGTCTATCTGTACTAATTGTTAAAGTGAGGGAGGGTACACATGGGAGAACATGCTTTCTCATGTGTCCCAGATCCAGACTGTAAATGGCCGTTAGGCAGCAGCAACTTGAGTTTAGCTTGGAAATTTATTTATTTATTTATTTACCTTAGATTTATATCCCACACACTCCAGAAGTGGACTCAGGACAGCTAACAGTCACAGTAAAACCAACAATTTCAGTTACAAATTTACAAATGGTAAAACATGAACAATTTAAAAACTAGATATTTGGTGCTATACAAAATCTTAAACATAGGCAGCAGATTATATTATAGGTCTTCTGGTAATCTGGTCTTTTTATAAACTGGTAATCACTGGCATTCACACAGAATCAGTGAAGATCTCTGCATCTAATTTGAAATAAGTTTGGCTGCTGCATTCTCAACTTGTTTGGACCTTCTAAAACCAACAAGGGCAGTCCCAAACAGACTAAAGGTAAAAAAAGGTAAAGGTAGTCCCCTCTGCAAGCACAAATTACTTCCGACTCTGGGATGACGTTGCTTTGGATCTCCTCTCAGATGGGGGAATTAGCAGAGGAGACCCTGGCAGAGCATAGGAGAGATCTTTTACCAATTTAAAGTGGTGTAGTTTTCAGAATAAAACTCCAACAGTAAAATAGTTTTAAAATAAAATTTTTACTTAGAAAATATATAAAAATACAATCACACATAAACAATCAAATACATACAAACAAGAACTAGAAAAAACAGTAATGAGAAATAGGGATATTTTGGAAAATTGCAGGGGGGGATTGATACTACCTGGTCCATGGATCCCTGAAGTAGAAGGCATGGAGAGTAACCCAAACAGAGTTTGGGTGTTTAAGTCTGTGGTAGGGTAAGACATGATACGCTGAACTGGCCATATAAACAGAATATATTATTTGGTAATATATTCTGCTTATATTACCAAATTTGTGCCCTCAGGTAATGAGTTCATGTAGTGTGTGACTAGTAGGTCAGATGACCTGTGACACTGCAGTGATGCCATTACATGTGACTCCTATGTCACCAAAAGGGGTGGACAGGGGTTGCTCCTAGAGACTTGATAGGGTTAGTGGGACTTGATGGGGTTACCTATTGAAAAAACTACCTTAAACAAAGAAAAGTTGGTCAGTTTAGAGCCAAATTGCTTATCTCATTGTAACACCAGAGCAAACACAATGGGGATGGTCTCCGTGATGGGATTAAGACCTTAGCAACAGTCACTTCCTTGGGCTTTTCTGTGTCCAGTGATCTTCTCAACGGCTAATAGGAACAAACCTTTGTTATGTGCGGGCGTCATAGCAAGCTCTTTTGTCCAACTGCTGGCTACTTCATCTGCATCTCTATTGACCCACCTTCAGTATGTGCTGCCGTTGTTTTAACTTAATGGCTGTATAGGAACAAGATGGATTCAGGATCCCTCCATCATGGCTTAAGGGCTGGTTAAGGGCTGCTCTTAGATGCTGTCTTCTTTGGACAGAAGTGCAGTTATGATCTGCATGGCTTGGCAGCTTCGTGGGAAAGCCTGATCTGGAATCCTTCTATGCAGGATGAATGCACATTTACAGCAATGGCAGGAACAGGCAGGAAGGCCTCTTAGCTAGGCTGGAGTGCTTGCTGCTTGGTCCCACACAGAGTAAAAATGTCCATATTGAGTTAGTTCTTATGCCCAATGTTTTCTGCTCATCACTGAATGTTCATAGAAGCAGTTTGCCTGTGTTCATACAATATCAGTTCATAACAATAAGAGCCCTATATCTCTGACACTAGGCCAGAGTTAACTGAGTCCATATATGGTGACAAAAAGGGATCCAGGGAGTCTGGAACCAAGGCCAGAGTGAACACAGTCCATTTAAAGTTGGAGGAGGGGGCTCATGCTTACAAGGGTTCTGGGGAGGGGGGAAGCAAACAGCATGGTAAACGGACTTTGGAATGCAGGAAGCTGCAAAAAGTAGAGAAGAGGGCAGTCACAATGATCAAGGGCTTGGAGCACTTTTTCTATGAGGAAAGACTGAAAAGTCTGACTTTTCAGTATAGAAAAAGGATGGCTGAAGCAGAACATGATAAAGGTTTATAAAATCATGCATGAGTTAGAGAAAGTGGATAGAACTTTTTCTCCCTCTCCCATGAAACTAGAACTCTGTGGCATCCAGTGAAGTTGATAAAAAATGTTATAACACAGACAAAAGGAAATCCTTTTTAAAAACTCAGTGGGTCACTAAATTGTGGAATTCAATAGCCATAGCAGTGGCCATGAGCATAAATGACTTTAAAAAGGGAATTAGACAAATTCATGGGGATAAGTAAAGGGAACCTCTATACAAAAGGCAGCAAAACAAACCTCTGAATACTGGTGTTAGGAGGCAGCATCAGAGGAAGGCCTTGGCCTCCATGTCCAGTTTGTTGGCACTCTAAGGCAACTGACTAGCTGCTGTGTGAATCAGTATGCTGGGCTGAGTCAGCAGGGCTCTTATGTTCTTAAATACAAGGTGAGATCTAATTGTGTAAAGTTTCAGATCTAGTGTGTGTGGGGGGGAAATCATTAATTAGTTATGCTAAGCTAATGAACATCTGGGTGGAAAGCCTAGAATTTGCTAAGATTTGGTAGTTTGATTCAGCAGGAATTCACATTCATTTAGGGTTTTTATTCTGTCCAAAGAAGTGGGCTTTAGTCCACAAAAGCTCATAGTGGAAATAAAATGTTGTTGGTCTTTAAAGTGCCATAGCATCATTATTTATTTTTGTGACCACTATTGGTTCTACTAAGTAAGAAGTATGTTAAGCAGCACACCTCATTGAATTTTCAAAACGTAAAACTGTAGTCTGACAGATTATATTCAAAGTCAAAACAGGAAATAAAAGTTCCTGTGAGGAACACTTTTCTTTTAATATTCTAGCCGCTTTTTTTTTATTACAATTTTTACATTAATTTGAATCCATTGAATAAGATGATAGGCAGACTTGGACAATAGCTTGGACTATTGATTATATTTTACTTAATAGCAGAAAAATTGTAGCAGAGCTCCCCCAGATCTTATCTTTATTTTTTGGTTTGCAAGTCTCTCACAGACAATGAAAGTATACTCAACCAAATGTCATATTTTGTAGTAGCCATACTTTGGCTTTTTTTTTTTTTTTGCAGCAGAAACTCCTTTGCATATTAGGTTACACCCTCCTGATGTTGCCAATCGTCCAAGAGTTTATAGGGCTCTTCTTACTGGGCTTAGTGTAAGCTCTTGGAGGATTGGCTACATCAGGGGGGGTGTAACCTAATATGCAAAGGAGAGTTCCTGCTACAAAAAAAAGCCCTGCTTTGGTATGGCATCGAGAGTTCACAGTATTTCTTTAGCTGTTTTTCCCTTTCAGATGACTAGAATCCCATTGGCATCATACTCTGTTTTAAAAAGTAAAACAACATCATAAGTTCAGCATCTTCTATTAAAATTAGAAAATCCATGTTGTAAGATGTATTGCAAGTCACTGAGTTATGCCTTTGATATGTTGAAGATAAAGCTTTTCTATTGTGAAATAGCATAATGAAACCATGTAGAATTTATTACTGCCCAAGTTAATAGTAGAATCACTACTTACATTAATAAAATCATTATTTTAGAATATGTCTTATACATATCAATTATATCGAGAGAGCCTGAGCAATAGTGTGTAGGAGAAAAAAGTAGTCTTGAAGAAGGGGTGGGTGTGCCTGTCAGGAAATAATGGATTTGGATGGCTGAGTGCTTCTTAATATATCAGCCATGTTGGACACCTATAAAATAATATGATTTTTTCCTTCTAAGGAGTATTCACATTTCAGTAAAATGTATATAGAATGTTGCCACATTTTATTAACATACTGATGATACTTCAATGCACTCTAGAAACAAAGGAGTTAAATTAGGCATCAGTAGGAACTTAATTGATTGACTGCTGTTCTGTTTTATAATGTTTCATAAGACATTTTCATGGTTTATGAAATTAGCTGCTGGGCTATGACAAATGTTTCTTCTTCTCCTTAAATAAAATAAAAATAATTATTTCAATGTATCTAGTGTTAATTCTTCATAAAATAATTGCTTATGCTTGGGAATTAACATCTCCATTGTGCTTAATCAGACAAAACTAGAATTCAATACCCAGCAGAATAAAAAAACTAACCTTTCAAAAACGTTTGCTGTTCTGGCTCATTAAAGTATTGTCTCTGTTGGACAGCAGTTCTTGGAAGACCATAAAAATTAATAGTGTATTTTAAAAGTGCTTTATTGGCATGTTTTTCCAAATACTAATTTAGCTTTAGTGGTTAGTTGTGCTATCTTCATGGCCATGGACTACTAAAGTAAATAGCAAGAATTTTATTTTTTTCCCTGTCATACTTTTTCATCTCAGGTTTAAAAAATGTGTCTTCTGCTCTATCTAAAACCAAAAATTATCAATATTCTAACTTTTTTAACCTGAGAAGCTTTTTATTCTTATATAAATCTTGTAGAGTTAGAACATGTCAGGTGATTTCCATTTGGCATATCTCTGTGAATTTTTTCTTCTCCTTCAGTGGGAGAAATCATCCTTGCTGGTTAGATCATGTCTCCTCTTGCTCCAGACAGAACTATGCAAATATTTGTGTGACTGATCTGAGGTGGAGCAAGACCACCTCTCCAGTTTTGATAGCCCTGCAGCGCCAAGGAGGATGTATAAGCCTAGACTCTGCACCTTTAAATTATAAAAATCTTAATTAGCTAGTGGGACTCAGTAAAATAGACAGGATGGACAGAGAGAAGACCTCTAAGAAGGCTCCATATAAAAGATCCAAAAAGAGAAAGGAGGCAGCGACAAGATAAAGGCCCCTCCAGCCTGGAGCTCTTAGCACAGGAGAGGAGCGATAGGGAGACACCAGCATCTACTGCTGAGGACAGGGCAGGACGATCTGAAGGCAGAGCACTTTCAGAGGTTGTTGAAGAAAGTTGTTTCCATTCTGAATTACAAGATGGACAGTTCAGTAAAATCCAGATTATCCACATCATCCAAATTCAATGGGAAGGAGTTTAAGAAATTATTCAGACCCTCAGTCTGCCCATTCTCTGATTTTTTAATGAGATCTTGCTGGTAGAATGGGCTCTTCCAGGATATGGCTCTTCACTAACAAGCATTGCCAAAAAGTTCTATGGCTTGCCAGAGGCAACTATAGAGGGCTTAGAATCACAGAACTGGAAGGTCATCTAATCCAACCCACAGTCCAGCACAATGCAGGAAATTCACAGATATTCCCCACATACACTTCCGGTGACACCTGCTCCATATCCAGAAGATAGCTACAAACAAACAACCTCTAGGATTCCTGGCAAAACTGGTCTGGAGAAAAATTGCTGCCTGATCTCAAAGTGGCAAACAGTATTTCCATGGGCATGTAAGAAAGGGCCACGAGAACTAACCACTGATGAAACCCTTCTTATTTATTTATTTATTTAGAATTTATATCCCGCCCTTCCCACGTGGCTCTTGCCCTCTTTCTCATTATCTGCCCAAGTTCACAGAATCACCAACAGACAACCTGGGATCACAGTTCATATTACAAGCAATAGAAAGAACAAACACTGGCTAACAGTGCTTAGTAAAACTTTTAAAAGAGTCATGCATATCTTTTGTATGCGTTAAAAAGAAGTACAGCTTTATAAAATTGCAAGAAAGGTCCAGCCAATGAGCACTCAGATATAGGTTCATTTCATCAAAAAACTTCTTCAGAAGTATTCCTATTTCCCTCAAGGTTACCAGCCTTTTTTTTCAATTCAGTGTTAATGATCTCTGCAACATCTTTATTTTCTTCAGAATCTCTCATCCTCTCAGTACCACTTAAGTGTTTATATTAGGAACAAGCCAGTCCTGAACTTCTTCTCTAATCAGTTGCAAAATGCTCTCTACAATATTTGTACTAGGAGCAAGCCATTCCTTTTGAATGCAAAATGCTCTCAATTCATGTAGTAACTTAAATGCAAGCCAAGTGCACAAACCTTTTGGATTTTGCTAGCTAAATGCTCTCTGAATTATTTTTATTAGAAGCAAGCCATTCCAGATTGAAGGCAAAATGCTGTCAATGCCACTTAAGTGTTTAGTTTAGGAGCAAGCCAGTCCTGAACCTCCTCTTCAGGGCTTTTTTTCTGTAGAAAAAGCCCAGCAGGAATTCATTTGCATATTAGGCCACACTCCCTGATGTTACCATTGTTTCACACATGGCTTTTTGTAGGAAAAGCCCAGCATGAACTAATTTGCATATTAGGCCACACACCCCTAAAGCCAAGCCAGCTGGAACTGTGTTCCTGTGCGTTCCTGCTCAAAAAACAACTGTCTTCTCTAACCAGTTGCAAAAGCCTTCTGAATTATGCTGGCAAATCTCTCTACCAACTAGAGAGCATTTGCCAGCATAATTCAGAAGACTTTTGCATCTGATTCAGGACTGGCTTTCTCCTAAACTAAACATTTAAGTTTAGGAGAGCATTTTGCCGTCAATCAGGAATGGTTTGCTCCTAATCCAGGGATCCCTGGATGTTGCTCTGCATCTTAAAAGCTTGAACCATCAGCTAGCTTTGACATATAACCAGCAAAGATGACTTTCCCTATTGTAGGAGAATGAAACATTGGACTTACCCGAAGGTTTCTTCTTTTTATTGGGGCAAAGTCATCCACTTCCCACCCACCCTCAAAAAAAAAAAGGAAACTAGAAAGTGAGGGGGTAGAGATAGTCTACAACTTCTGATAGGAAGTTGAAGGCCAAATAGAACTAGGCTATGAGATGACTGGGAGGGTGGTCTGACTCTACCATAGATCAGTCACATAAAGATTTGAATAGCCCTGCCTAGAGCAAGAGGAGGCGTGACCTAGCCAGCAAGGATAACTTAACCCACTGAAGAGAAGAAACATTCAGGTAAGTCCAATGCTTCATTTTCCTCTCAGCACAAATTTTGGGAGAGTATTTTTCTTACTGTATTTTCATGATCATGATTGAAAAATGGGAAGCAAGCAGCCTGATTTGGCATTTCTTGTAAAAATTGCACATGGACATTTTAGCTTTTCCCACTAAAGGAATACTATATTCTGCAGTAGTTCATGGTTTATTTCAGATGTAGTTCTTGCTAGGATGGGCACAAACTGCAGTTCGAGCACAAATCGGACTGGTTTGTTGTTCATTTTGAACCAGTTCATCTGGTCATGTCATTCCTCAACCAAAAAATGAACTTCATTATTTCCATGGTGATTCATTTTTGCGGTTCTCCAGACCGCCTGGTGCTGATTCAATCAATCCTTAAGCAGTGCTCAGGGCGGGGGAGGGGGTGTGTGTGTGGAATTTGTGCAGAATCCTAGAAACATGCAAAAAAGTTGTCCATAGCTTGATTGTCAGCTATGGGAACCAACCACAGGGCTCCCATTCTGTTCTATGGAAGCAGATTATTTTTGTTGTTCAGTCGCACAGTCGAGTCCAACTCTTTGCGACCCTATGAATCAAGTCACGCCAGGCCCTCCTGTCTTCCACCATCCTTTGAAGTCTGCTCAGATTCATGTTAGTTACATCAGTAACACTATCCAGCCATTTCATCTTTTGCCATCCCCTTCTTCTTTTGCCTTCTGTCTTTCCCAGCATCAGGATTTTCCCCAGATTATATACTACTATAATAACACACTCTGACTCAGCCACTTGCTCTTTGTAGCACAGAGACAGCAGTTAGATCTTCTTCGTGGTCTCTGTGCAGTCCCACATATGGGTAATCCGTCGGGATCGAGCCCGACCTCGAAGAATTCAAAGCAATCTTGAAGCGTTAATTTTAGCGCGCCCTCCCGTCGTCCCGGGAAGGAGGCATCACCTGAGCATGCCTGGATGAAGGGGAGGCGCCTAACCCACTCGGTTTCTTCTTTACTGCCATCTGGAACACACCTTCCTCGCTGAGTCTCCTGTTTTTTCATCGCAATCCGATCATTCACTGTCTTCATTCTTCGCTTCACTTCCCTTCACTGGTATCGTTTAAAAAAAAGAAAGAAAACTTTTACTATCTCTTCTAACTTTTCCCATCCCAACCCCCCCCCCTCCGGGCGGATGGAAGGGAAGGACAAAATCACTTTTAAACGGTGTGTCCGCTGTGCCGCAAAAATTCCATCAACAGACGGCCACTCTTTATGTCTCTTTTGCCTTGGCGAGGCACACTGTATTGATACTTGTGTGCACTGTAGCCATTTCGGCAAGCAAGCTCGAAAAAATCGCGCCGCAAGACTCAGAAGCCATTTGCTTGAGTCATCTCTGCACCCAGCTATGTCCCACGCCTCAGCTCCTCAGACTTCGCCACCATCCCTAGCTCAAAAGGGAATGGTGCCACCGGCAGCTTCCGTGGCCTTGGTTCCCAGTAAGCCTAAGTCCGGAAAACACTCGAAGAAGTCAGATGATTCCAAGAAATGTCACCACTCGGAATCGACTTCTAAGGTCTCTACGAACCCGAAAACTCCTAAGAAACCCAAGACAAGCCATAAGCCAATGGACCCAACTTCTTCGGCAAGGCTTCCCACGCCGCACCCGGCGGCCAGCTCCGGCGCTTCGGTTCCGACAACACTGGCCTCGAAAGCAAACTCGACGCCCGCCATTACGCCCCTCGAGATCATTCGCATCCACTCTCGGTCACCTTCGATCCATGAATCCTTACCTGAGCAGATACTGAACACCCGGACTCGACCAGAAGCCAGCGCCTCAACATCCTGGACGTGTGCTCATTCCGAGAGGTCTCATTACCTCCACAGACAATATCAGTACACTCCCTTGAAAGAGAGCTGTCGACTCCGAAAGAACTGCCCATCTGTATCCGAGCCAAGAGGTTCCGAAGCAGTCACAGGGAACGCTACTACTACTATACCCCATCGAGGTCCAGGTCACCATCCCCTTGTGGGTACCAAAGACACCGAAGATCCCCATCCACGGGTTCTTATCGACATACCCATGACGAATCTCGGTACCATGACGACTCTCGACACCATGAGTCGCCTCAATACGGAGACCGTACACACAAAGAAGACCGTCCTCAGTATCGTGAGGTCTCTGCTCACTATACCTCAAAGCCTAGACCGTCTTCACCAGCCAGATCGACCTCGATCGGTCCCATCAAACCACGGACACAGCCCTTGCTACCAGAACTAACTACCAAACCTCTGGACTTAGACACCCAGGAAGAATCTGAGGCAGAGCACTCTGACTCCTCCCATTCCTCAACCTCAGGTCTCCATTCACCAGCATCTGACATCGCAAAACAGACTGACCTATCTCCATCAGAGGGACCAAAATCCTACTTGGATCTCTTATCCAACATGGCGAACTCCCTTCGCCTAGAGTCTCAGATGTAGTCTACGACCTTGTACATGCTGACCTGCCTGCAGGCTCCTCCTTTCCGATGCTTCCAGTCCACCTCGAAACCCTGAAAGAGGCTTGGGACAAACCAGCATAAGTACCACCAACTTCAAAACGGGTCGAATCACTCTACAAGGTTCATGCCCCTGAGTCCAAATTTCTCTTCAATCACCCTGCACCTAACTCCATGATAGTGCACTCATCATCTAAATCTAAACAGACAAGACACCCTGTTCCTCCGGAGAGGGAAGGCAAAAAACTCGACACGATTGGGAGAAAAATCTACTCCCTTACCACCGCCACTACAAAAATTCACAACTATATGGCATACTTCTCAGTGTACGCCTTTAACTACACAACTGAACACCCTGGTTCCCTCTCTGCCTGAAGCAGCACAAAAACAAGCCTCTCATGCCCTACAAGAGCTCGCGAGCGTTAGTAAGCAGCAAATTAATACGGCACGCCACGCAGCCCAATGCTCTTCCAGAACCCTCGCATCCGCAATCGCCTTGCATCGACATGCGTGGCTCAGGTCTTCATCACTGCAGCCAGACATAAAGTTTAAGATAGAAGACTTACCCTTCAACGGTCTGGGCCTATTTAATGCCACTACAGACGACATTCTGACCAATGTTGACGATAGCAGAAAGAGGGCTAGGAGATTAGGGGTTACCCAACCACAATCTCAATCCATACGACAGAGGAGCTGGAAGCCGAACTACTACAAACCCTCTTGATCTCCATGACAGGCCGAACCCTGGAGACGCAAGCCCCCCCCCAGCCAAAACAACCTTTCCAGCAGAGAGCACGTCCTCAAACATCAAAGAAAACGACACCAACTACAAAGCAATCTCTTTGACTCCCCTACCCCCTGCGGACGTCCAGAGCACTATCCAGACATCAGACTACAGCCGTTTTACCCCATGTGGGAGTCCATAACATCAGACTCATGGGTCCTGGCGATCATCCACAGGGACTACTCCATAGAGTTCAACTCAACCCCAAAACATCACAGGTTCATAACTACCCCAGCATCCGCACCTCTACAATTGGAAATTGCGACCTTGCTGGACAAGGGAGCTATAGAACCAGTTCCACCACAGTACCATCACACGGGAATTTACTCCCACTACTTTCTGGTGCCAAAGAGAGACGGGGGATTATGCCACATATTAGATCTCCGGAAGCTCAATCTTCACATCCACCACAAAAAATTGCGCATGGTCACCCTTCAGTCTATCCTACCACTGATTCCAGAGCAGGCCTGGATGGCATCTATAGACCTGCAAGATGCCTATTTTCACATCACCATCAACCACCATCACAGAAGATTCCTCAGATTCACAATCGGAGATCAACACTACCAATTCCGCGCTCTTCCCTTTGGTCTCTCAACAGCACCAAGGTGGCGGCAGCACTGCGACAACAAATATCCATCTACCCCTACATAGACGATTGGCTGGTCATCGCCCAAACAAAAGAACAGCTCCAAATGGACGCCTGGACTACCCTCTCCCTCCTGGCTACTTTAGGACTTCAAGTCAATCCGACGAAATCCAAGCTAACTCCTACTCAGACCATACAGTTCATAGGAGCGCACCTGTCAATGATTTCCCGAAAGGCTTACCTGCCACCAGACAGAGTGCCACATATCCAGTCCTCGGCCAACAAAATAATAATGCTTCGCTCCCAAACAGCTCTCATCTTTCAAAGGATGTTAGGCCTAATGGCGGCCACCACCTCAGTACTCTGCTTCGCCAAGCTCCACATGCGCCCTCTGCAATTGTGCTTTGTCCAAACATTCCACCCTCAAAGACAGCACCAAAGTACAGTGCTAACTCTTCCGTCTCACATTATCCCATTGCTGAGATGGTGAACGATAGAATGTCATCTTCGGGTAGGAATGCCATTTGCACAGACACCTCCCTCTGTGATTGTTACCACCGACGCTTCCAAGTGGGGATGGGGAGCCCACTTGGAAACGCTCACAGTCCAGGGACAATGGACGGACTACGAAAGATCCCTCCATATCAATTGCCTGGAACTCCTGGCGGTCCACAGAGCTCTGAGATCCTTCTTCCTATCCCTTCACGGCTGCCATGTTCAAGTCACTTCCGACAATGTGGCCACTGTCTTCTACATTAATCGACAGGGAGGCACTACATCTACCCGGCTATGCAAACGAGCCCTAGCACTATGGCACTGGAGCATCAGCCAAGGTATCTTCCTAACAGCAGTACATTTACCAGGGGTCCAGAATGTCCAAGCAGATGCGTTCAGTCATCACCTAATCAACGACCATGAATGGACCATCAACAGGCGTTACCTAGAGCCCCTGTTCCAGAACTTCGGTACCCCGAAGATAGATGTATTTGCATCCCCAAACAATGCCCAGTGCCCCCGCTTCTACATGCGAGGCCCTTTGTCCCTACTGTCACCAGGGGATGCTTTCCTCCAAACATGGACCAGAGCACTCCATTACTTATTTCCTCCAATACCACTCATCACGAGGGTGCTACAGAAGATACAGACGGACCACACCAACTGCATCCTGATCACACCCTGGTGGCCACATCAACCCTGGTTCACTACTCTCCTTCTCATATCCAGCAACACATTCCTCCGGCTCCCGCAAGCTCAGGACTTAATCTCCCAACAAGAAGGCAAGGTCCTACACCACAACCCAGCACTTCTTCGACTGACAGCCTGGAGAATCAGTTTTTGAACTTTCCACCAGAAGTCCGCCATGTCCTGGTAAATGCAAGGAAACCTACCACCAGGAAGTCCTATTCTCTTAAATGGAAACGTTTTTCGAAATATGCATGCCAGCATAAGTTTAATCCTAGCCTTGCCAGTATCACTCAAATCCTAACATATACTCTGGCCCTCTCCAATGCTGGACTTTCGTACTCCTCCTTAAAGGTCCACTTAGCGGCTATTTCTGCATTTCACCCACATATTGAGGGCTCCAGAGTCTTCTCTCACTACGCTACTAAAGCCTTTTTGAAAGGAATTCTTCACCTTCACCCTCCAAACTGGAAAATCCATCCTACCTGGAGCCTCTCACTCATCTTGAGTCAGTTGATGAAACCACCCTTCGAACCTATGGCATCCATTCCTCTACATCTTCTCACTTGGAAAACAGCCCTACTGATAGCACTCACCACTGGCAGGAGAGCTAACGATATCTGCGCCTTTAGAGCAGACCCACCATATACAGTCTTCCATCACAACAGGGTAGTGTTACATCCCGACCCTGCATTCCTACCAAAGGTGGTCTCAGCGTTTCATCTAGGGAAACCCTCCATTCTACCTGTGTTTTTCCAGCACCCTGCGGATGCAGGCCAACGGGCTCTACACAACCTAGATGTACGTAGGGCCCTTGCCTTTTACATCGAAAGGACACGACAGTTCCGTAAGGACACAAGTCTCTTTGTAACATACGCAACCCACAACCAAGGTAACAAAATCTCAACTCAGAAATTTTCAAAGTGGATTGTGGCTACCATTACATTATGTTATGAACTGGTGAGACAGCCAATACCAGAATATATACGAGCTCACTCTACTAGAGCTGTTGCAACCTCATCAGCCTTCTGCAAGGGCGTCCCGATGGAGGACATCTGCGCTGCTGTGGTCTGGTCCTCCCCATCCACATTTGCCTCGCACTACGCCTTAGACATCCGTGCTCGGCGTGATTTGTCCTTCAGACAGTCTGTGCTGCGATCCATCTTTGACTGATCCTTCCCGACACTCAACCGTGAGTACAGCCATGCTTCTGGTTACAGATCCAGACCCACCTCCTGACAGAATAGCTTGCCAATCAGCCATATGTGGGACTGCACAGAGACCACGAAGAAGATAAACAGGTTTCTTACCTGTAACTAGTGATCTTCGAGTGGCCATCTGTGCAGTCACACATGCCCACCCATCCTTCCCCGCTGCTGGATGCTTATTATCAATAGAATTGGTCCACCTATACGGCGGCAGGAATAAACTGAGTGGATTAGGCACCTCCCCTTCGTCCAGGCATGCGCAGGCGATGCCTTCTCCCCGGGACAACGGGAGGGCACGCTAAAATTAACGCTTCAAGATTGCTTTGAATTCTCCGAGGTCGGGCTCGATCCTGACGGATTACCCATGTGTGTGACTGCACAGATGACCACTCGAAGATCACTAGTTACAGGTAAGAAACCTGTTTTTCAGTGGTTGTTTGATGTGTGGCTGATTTAGGAGAGGTTTTGGGAGACTCCTTTCCTCCCTTATACAGTGGGACAGTTTTTAAAAAATGTTTCCCAGTTGGGAAGATATTCCTTGCTATGGTTTCAGGGACCGAATCTGAAGCTAGAGCTGATCATTCCTGTAGGCACCTGCTTCGGGTGGCTATAAGTCGGACATCCCAAATCCAGTCTTTGCCAAACTTGGGGGGCTGGTAGAGGAGAGTGTGCTGAAGACTTCTTGTGATTGGTTTGGACAATCAAACAAATCATGAACCATCATTTTCCTGGTTGGTGCCCAAACCTAGTTCTTACTGCTCTTCTCATTCTTTGGACACTAGTCCTCATGATAGAGTTTTTTTTCCATCAGGCTCAGTGTAAGAAAAAAATCTGATTGACACCAGCCAAACAGATTGGATAGACAGACTAAAAAAGGAAGAAGCAAGCATTGCTTAATAGTGCTTATACCAGCATTCTTGGCACTGTTTAGTAGTAAATAAGGAATCACTTTTCTTCTTCTTGGCTCAGTGATTTAGTGCTCTAAGCCATCATCACTTACTGTGTTTCTTTGCCAGGATCCAGATTTATAAAGTCTTCCCATTACAGTTTAGCTGTCTCCTTGATTTCTTTTTGCATCTCAAGAACACCAGAATGTTGATCATGGTATGGATTAAAATATATATATGTTCCTAAAGTTGCATTGCTTATCTGGCCTGGAATTTCTATCCAAGTGACACTTTGTGTTAATTTATGTCATTATAATGTTTCATATTTAAGGTTTCTCAACTTTATATAACATTTGTAAATTACTATTCTAATAGTTAATGGTTGTTAAAATACTTTCACGGAAACTGCTCCATCTTGTATAATGGATGAGACATAATTTTATTAGATAACATTTAAATATTCTGAATGCTTCTAACATTATGTGTCTGTGATTTTATTTCAGTTTTAAGCTTACTTTTTAACTGGCTTCCAATGTTAAAGAGGTGCTAGATTACATACACTGAATTAGAATATGGAGAGCCAGTTTGGTATAGCGGTTAAGTGCATGGACTCTTACCTGAGAGAACTGGGTTTGATTCCTCACTCCTCCACATGCAACTGCTGGAGTGACCTTGGGTCAGTCATAACTCTCTCAGATCTGTTATGTTCAAGAACAATTCTTGGAGAGCTCTCTCAGCCCCACCTACCTCACAGGGTGTCTGTTGTGGGGAGAGGACGGGAAAGGAGATTGTAAACCGCTCTGAGAATCTTTTGGGTAGTGAAAGTCAGGGTATAAATCCAATCTCCTCTTCTTATAATAAATAATGTAGGTACACAGCTGGATTAGGCCGCTTGTATTTAATATGATGGCTACAATTAAAATGCTATTTAGATATTAGGAGATTATTCCCACTTCCTTTCCTTCCCTATTTCACATAACTGAAACTCTGTGCTTATGTATTTTTAGTTGAAGCAGTTTCTGACAGTTTCTTCTGCTACTACTGACTTATTTTCTAGATGGGAAGTGATGGAGTTTTGCGCCTCAGTAGTTCCGCTCTAAATAATGAATTCTTTGCATATGCAGCACAAGGGTGGAAACAACGATTGGCAGAAGGTAATTTTCTAGTTATTAAATTTACCTAACACTTATGATTTTTTCCCTTGAAAAGATGCCTTCTTGTGTCACAGTCAAGAATTCACATGCTTTGAAGTACTTTTGTAAAAGAGAAGATAAAGTTATAGCGTCTCAAAATTACATACCCATATTTATCTTTAAATTGATTTAAGAATACATATGCCCAATGATGGGAGTTTGTTTCAACAGTTGTATTTAAAAAATGAACAAGCATTTCCATCCCACATCAACTACAGAAACCTAAGTGCATGTAACGGGCAGAGCAGTCTTATGCTGCACCAGCATTTTGGTAATGCGCCACGAAACAGTTTCAGCATTGATAGTCACCTTGCTAAAGGGATTGTTAAGCAGCAGCTGAATGGGAAAAAGTGTTGCTGTGTGCTGCTGCAGTGGCATCCATGGGAGACCCATAGCCAGAACATTTTAGATGGGGGGCCCAAAGAATAAAAATTTAGATGGGGTGGCCACAGGCAAGCGAGAAAGGCAGTGGGTGACCCAGGAAAGTGGCGGGCGGGCAAGAAAGATGGTGGGCAGGCAAGGAAGGCAGCGGGTGGGGGGCGACCGAGGAAGGTAGGCGAGGAAGGCAGGCAGCTGAGAAAGGCGGTGGGCAGGCAAGGAAGGAGGCAGGAGAGAAAGGCAGTGGGTGTGTGAGGAAGATGGTGGGTGACCAAGGAAGGGGGTGGGTGAGGAAGGCAGCGGGCGACCAAGAAAGGTGACGGGTGGACGAGAAAGGTGGCAGGACAGCAAGGAAGGCAGTGGACAGGAGAGAAAGGCAGGTGAGGAAAGTGGCGGGTGACCAAGGAAGGCAATAGGTGGGCAAGAAAGGCAGTGGGCAAGGTTGCCCTCCTCTGAGCAAGTATCAGTACCTGGCTGCTCTGGTTACTACTGCATCCTTGGCCCACCTCACTGACCTAGGAGGCCCTAGCACCTTGCACCATCATAAACTAGCATAACTCTGTTAGTCAGGTTACTATTCCAATTCAGCCCCTCCCCCCAGGATTGCTCTGTAAATCCCACAAATATATATTTAGTAAATACAAAAAAAAAGGCTACAAATGAGATCTTAATTTTACTCAGATACATTTTACATGAAAATAACTTTTGAACCACTAAATGTATAAGAATGAAACAACATGGGAATAAATATGAACATGATATCTAGTGGGCCTCATGGGGAAATTCTACGAATGAATGACCCCTTCCTATTGTAGTCCTCTGTAGACCTGACGAGCTGCTCCTGAAACTCACGTTACTTCTGGAACCTCATCTAGTGCAGTATAAAGACCTGAAGAGTAAATTGCAGAATATGCTCTAAATATTTCCGAACATTTGGATTGAAATATTTGGAACTTGGCTAATATGTATATCTTAATAATTTTTTTGCACCACCTCTGTTTCAATGGTGCTTCTGTATATACTCCCACCCTAATTGCAACTGAAACTGTTTATGGGTTAGATCCTAAAAAAATCCTTGGATACCTGTATTTATAGAATCATAGAGCTGGAAGAGACCTCCAGGGTCATCTAGTCCACCCCCCTGCACAATGCAGGAAACTCACAAATACCTCCTCCTAAATTCACAGGATCTTCATTGCTGTCAGATTCAATATCCTACTGCTTTTATCTTTCAGGAGAATTTACTCCTGAAATGCAGTTGCGCATCAGACAAGAAATTGAAAAGGAAAAGAAAACAGAACCCTGGAAAGAGAAGTTCTTTGAAAGATTTTATGGAGAAAAGTAAGTATCAAAATAAAATTTATTATTGTAATAAAAGTATGAGCCTCAGATGTAAACTAACATACAATTTTGTTTTTGTTTTTAATGCTTTTATTATACAAACAATTCAGATACAATTTCAACATTATTCAACTACATATTTGATTAATAGTACATTGGTAGAGGAGAGGAAAACCACACACACCACCTTGAGATTCTTGGAGGAAGGGCAAGATAAAAATAGATTTTAAAAGATACAGGAATCTTCTCAGATTTCAATAAAGGGCTTGTATGTATTGTTGCTAAAAATGTTATTTCATATAATCAAGCCAATCCATAAAATGCAAATATCCTGGTTCTAATGACATACCCTTACAAAATCTAATAACTATATTTACTATTATGACAGACAACAATAGCATGATTTTTTCAGATCCAGTATTAGCAGCTAAAACCATAAAGTTCTAAAGTAATGTCTTTTAAATAAGTTCCTTATGATTTTCAGATGTCATCATCCATATGGGCCAAATATTTTGCTTTCACATAGACTAATCCTACAATTTTATAAATGCTGTGTAGATACTGAGATAGTTTTAGTTGTTTTTTTCATTTCATCTGTTGTTGGTCTTTGTTGTCTTCTCCCACTTTTGCTTTGCCTTTGCTCAGTTTCTTACAGTATTTGAGCCCCACACTTATTAAATCTTTCCTTAGACCCCCTATAGTCTATTTTTGTGTGCTTTCTGCAATGCTAGTGATAGCCTTCCATCCTCACTACTCGTTTATCAAGCCTTTGTCCTGTCTGTCTTATCTAAACGGTAAATTTATGGGCAAGGAAGTGTCATTTCTATGTTTCTAGGTAAGCTGTTGGTGATAAATGTGGAGGGAGAGAGGTAATTGCAGATAATTTACAGTACTAGCAGCATCTCTGGTATTACAGATAGTGGATAAAACATATCAACATGTCAGCACTTTCCTTAAATGCTGGTCTTTCTTGATCACATGTACGGAAAGTGATAGGTTGATCCAATTTAAAGCACAAAAAAGACAGTTGGGTGAGACATCTGGACCCTTCTCTCATCTGCAGCTTTTCCTCCGCCAGTTGCTTTTCTCCCATCTGGGCTAATTTTTCCATGAGAGCCTGGCTAGAGGAAAGATGACCTTGTAGGGCAGACTGCAGCGGATGAATGGTGAAGAGAAAGGGTTCTGTTCTTCCAACCCATGTACTTTTTTGTGCTCTCACTCTAGAACTTACTGCTGCACTCTTACCACATAGTTGCTGCAGATTGCATGTAAAGATTCTAATCTGCTGCTATCCAGTGTAGTCTGGCCATAAACATAGGGCTATGCTTATTCTTTTAAAAACTTGCATGGAGAAGTTAGGTATGTTCTGGTTAATTTTATATGGTGACTGCACATGGAGGAACTTTCTACAATTGCTGAAATTATTTTCATAGTTCCACAAAAGAGATGTTTGACTGATCTGATTTAAGACTTTTTGAATGGAATTAAATTAGAATTAGAATTAAATAAGGGGAAGCATGAAATGTAAAAGATTTGTAGCAGTTTCTCATTTTTTTTAATGTCAACTGAATTATATTACTACTTGAAGAACTGACCTGTACATCTTTACTGTACATTTGCAAGCAAAATTATAATTTTATATTTTTTTGTAATTTATATATGTAATATATATATATATATATATGTAAAATTATATATGTTATTAATTTCAAAAATAAAAGTTGAGGGTATTTCCATATTTTATGGAATTTAAATATTAGCGTTGTATAACAGGGAATATAAATTCATGATTTGTGATGGTGAAGTAATTTGAGTCCTCAGCTTGGATTATTTTACACCTGAAGATACATATTGATTATGTAATGCTGTTGATTCTTCCTGTATTCTTATCTGGAAGATTCCAAAATGGCTGCTATACCTTGCTTTTCATTTCTAACATAAGAGTGTCAATGATGACCATTATTGTTTAATTTTCAGATACTGGATTGGATCCAGGTATCTTTTCCACTCAATCTCAACAGATTTCCCTCCTTTCTACATCCCTTTTCCCACATGACATTTGTCCATTCAAGCCTTGTGTTCTTTCGGTGTAGGTTTTCTTGGTGGTCAAACGGCAAATCCCTCATCTTTTTTTTCACTAGCAGAAAAGTTATTTGGATCCAAACCACTATTTTAAAGCATTGTAAAGACCAAATATGCTGTCTGGTGTGCCAAGCCTTGTTTTTTAGCCTGCATAAGCCTCACCAACTGCCACATGGCTATGCAGTTATAATTCTGGAGGAAGGGACTGATGTTGTCTTATAGTGCCTCTTCCTTGGTTTAGCATATCATGTAACATTTAAATATTTCAAAAAATGTTTTATAAACTATCAGGTAATCTGTCTCTCTCACATAGCAGCAAATTTAAACACATACTCAGTGTGACATTTTAATGTATCTATTGCAGTCATGGAGATGTGAATGATGTAAGCAGCAAAGACAGCAGTAGTACTTTTGTCAGTTTGCCATAAGAAGTTCTTGAAAATTGAAAAATTATAAACTTGAGAAAATACATTCTGCAGGCTTTTGGACATTTTTATTTCTGTCTTGATCACTATGATATCACATTATAGAAGTAACAGCAGCCACTCTTTTACCTTCAGTTTTCTGAAGCGAACTGCAACCCTCATCCTAGTCAGCTACAAAAACTAGAGGGGTGCACAAAAAAATGGTACTTTTTTGGGTTTGAGTATATTGAACCTGAAAAAAATATCAGTATATACCAGTGGTGTCAAACTCATTTGTTATGAGGGCCAGATCTGACATAAATGAGACCTTGTTGGGCCAGGCCATGTGTATCATAAAATGTAATGCCAGGTAGCAGAGATGTAAACTTTATAAGGGACACAGACAAACACAATTTAAAAAAAAAAAAACTTAAAACATGCTTAAAACAGTAGCACTCATTGGTCTTAAAGGTTCTTTCTTTGTATATCTCTCATGCGATCCAGGGAACTGAACAAAGGAGGCTCTAGATCTTTCCTTCCTTCCCCAAAGGACCAGGAGTGGGGGAGCCTCAACCAAAAGAAGAAAGAGAGGCTTGGGTCAATAACTCAATAGTGCGTTTGAGAGAGCCTGGCAAAGCAAGCTATTCCTCCCCCCCTTCTTTCCCAAGAGAGGAACCTCAGTCAATGGTGAAAATAGAGGCTTTGCTCTGTAGCTCCTGTGCAATTGAGCAAGCCTGACAAAGCAAGCTGTGATGCAGAAGGAAGCAAAAGAGAGGGAGAAGGAAGCAGATGAGAGCCAGTTGCTTGGGAGTCTGATAGGAGCCCTCTGAGGACTTGATTCAGCCCTCAGGTCACATGTTTGACACTCCTGGTATATACCATGAGTAAAACTTTGTTTGTCTTAAAGATGCCACTGGACTCAAAACTTTGTTTTGCCATTTTGGAGTTCACCCACAGCTTGGAAAAGGCATTTAAAGGGACTGTGTTCCTTTTAAATGCCTTCACACACACCCTTCACTGGAAACAATGGAGGATGGGGCACCTTCTGCTGAGGCTCTTAGAATTGGACCCTTTGGTCCAGTCCTTTTGAAACTTGGTGGGTTTTTTAAGGAGAGGCACCAGCAGGTATGTTGCAAATTTGGTGCCTCTACTTCAAAAAACAGCTTCCTCCAGATACCCTGGCTCAATTTTTTATTATAGCCTATGGGGACCATTGACTATAATGATGCCCTTATAATGGAGAACTTGCTGCTTGGAGTTCCTTTATGGCATGGCTTGCAAAAAACTGTGCCATGAGTGAACTCTGAAGCAGCAGGAAGATGTTGAAAAGGAAGGCAATCCTTTTAAATACTACCTATCTGGTGGCCTCAGAAGAATCCCAAATATTTTCAGGTTTTATCAGGGTGGCCTTTTTTGGAAAGCATAATCAGCAGCCGACATGATAATTGCCTGAGAAAATACCCAATAAATACCAAAAAGGTATTTATCAGGGGGTTTTTTGGTTTGGTTTATACCGAACGCACACCCCTAACAAAAACACCAGCTTGGTGTAAAAAATGTTGTACTTTCAAGTATTTCCTTTGGATTAAAGGCACTGTAAACTTTTTTGAGTTAGTATAAACAGTTGGGCGTAAAACTTCTTTAGTTTTAGAAGTTAAATGCACTATTTGTAGATGACAATCTTGTCTGCATTAGACAGGTTCTTCAGCTTTGTCCAGTGCTCATACTTTTGCAGCAAACAGTGAAATTTCTGAAATGTAAGTGTTCATTTGAAATGTTTATGATAATTTCATAGTTTAATAATGGGTGATTTCTCTTTAGGCTTGGAATGTCAATAGAAGAATCTATGAAGCTTACATCTGCACAGAACAATGATGAAGATGAAGATAATTCACTCTGTGGATCTTCAGATCTGCCTGGTCCTTCAAAAGAGTCTGTTTTTGAAGATCATGAAGAGAAAAACAATCAGCTACCACCATTGCCAGAGACCAGTTTCTGTCAGTCCCTTTGCAACATGGAACATGTTTCAGCCAAAGATGTACTAACAGAAGCAGAAGACATTTTGATTCCTGAGGAGTCTGTTATTCAAGAGGAGATTGCTGAGGAGGTTGAGACAAGTATCTGTGAGTGTCAAGAGGAGAACCATAAAGCAGGACATGTGAATAATGAACAACCAGTCAGTCCAGTGGGCTCAAATGAAGAAACAGAAACTTTATCACTTACAGAGAATTCTGAATCCTGTGTTGTGATGAATGATGTAGTTGGTGCATTGGCTCAAGATGAAAATAAGGTAGAGGAGAAATCAGAATATTCTCAAGAAGAAATGGCAGTCATGACTGACCAATTGGAAAGCAGTTTATCACCTTCACAGTCTGTTTCATCTACAAATTCTCTCAGCAATATGGAAGAAAAGGACATGGAGTCTGCAAAAGAGATAAGTCTCCATGGAAAATATTCCCCTGTCCTCAATGGTTCCTTGTTCACTGATGGAAGTGTTGCTGTTCATATGGAGCTGCAGAGTGATCCTGAAGAGCAGTCATCTGAGAATGCCTGTGTTTCTGAAACTTCATTTTCCTCTGGAAGCCCAGAAGAACCATGTGTTAGTATTGCATCTCCTGGAGGTGATATCCAGTCTACTTCAGAGGAGCCTTGCACTCCAGCATCTCTTGAAACAGCTTGCTCATCTGATGTATCTTGCACTGAAAACATTGAAAATGATAGCCAGCAAAAACCTATGAATGATAGTCTGCATACATCCATAGTATCTGAAGTATCTCCAATGCCAGCTTCACCTGTAACATCAGAAGCATCTACTATGTCAAATTTGCCTTTGACTTCGGAAGCATCACCAGTTTCTAATTTACCTTTACCATCGGAAACGTCACCAATGTCTGATTTGCCTTTAACATCTGAAACCTCTTCAGTGTCTTCTGTTCTTTTAGCTTCTGAAACATCTCATTCCAGCAGTTTACCACCACCTTCAGAAACATCTCCACTTTCTAGTTCCCCAATGAGTGAAAGATTTATTCTGCAGCAGAGAAAATCTCCATGTTTGTCTGAAGAATCTCTGTCACCGCTGAAAGAAGAAGCTTCTGCCACTCCTAATGTTTCTCAAGAGGAGAGTGTTCCATCACAACAAAAACAGCTCCATGGTGTACCTGAAACTGTGAAAGCTGCCATATCCGAAGCTTCAACAGTAGAAGAATCCCAGTCTCATAGAAACTTTTCTAGTCAACCCTGTAGACCACATACTGAAATAGAAAAAACTTTTACTTCTTCTGCTTCAGAACATTCTTCTCCAGAGGTGATAAAAATTAGAAACTATAGTGCTCAACAGAGAACTGAAAAGAAAGGTACAATCTCTCAGCTGGAGGTATCTGTTCTAACGGAAGTGGCAGGATGCAAAAATACGGAATCTCTTCCATCTAAACCACATGATAAACTGTATACCTCATCAGAAAAAATGATGTTCTCAGAAGTGGGCAGAAGTAAATCTCATAAACTTCAAGGGGCAGCACAGGGTCGGTTTGAAGGTTCCTATTGTTCAAAGTCCTCAGAACCCACAAAGTTACCTGAAGTAAAAGGTGAAAGTAGAGACCTGGAAATCCCAAAGAGGAAGACTGCTGAACATCATAGTTTTGGAATCTGCAAAGAGAAGCGAGCAAGAATTGAAGATGAGCAATCTCATCGTAATGCATCAACAAATTCATCTGAGAAAGAGCAGCCACCTAGAGAAGAGCCCAGAGTCCCACCTCTTAAGGTAAATTGATTGGTAGGAAGCGGGGGGGGGGGTTGACGCACAAATATTAATCTACTTATTCCAGAGTATCTCAAATACTTCTAGACAATGATTCTTTCTTCTGATATCTTCTAGTTAAAGCAATAGCTAGCAACTGATAGCGTAAGGAGAATGATGTTTGTTTCATTGTAAGTTACCAACAAGAGTATAGCCACCTTAGCACACCAGCAGCTTGTGGAGACTGCTCTTATGAGACATGTCCCCGTGCCATCCTTAGAGATCTGTTCATGAAAACAAGCAAATGGTTTCCACTGCACTGTTAAAAGATATTAAACGTTTAATGCCTTTTGATGATGTTCATGGTGTTAATTTCTAAGCTGCAATATTTTGGAAGAGCAACAACAAAAAACCCTAAAAGATCAATGGCCATAAAAAAGGAGCTATTATATGCCTGGATAAGCCGCTCTGCAATATTATAGAATGTGACTATAGATTTAAAATAAACTCTAGTGACTTTTACTTAGTTCAGAAGTGAGTGATAGAAGGTGGAATTTTTTCTCAGAGGACAGTAAGTTAGTGAACTTGCCAGGAGCCTTTATATATTTTATATGTTGCATAAAGGACACAATGGGCTCATAATGGACAATAGTTATTAAAGGATACATAACATTCAGTCTTTTCCCCTGTAATACTTGGTAAAATTTTCCACTCAAGCTGTGAAATCTTTCATGGGATATTAAAGAAATTCATTATGTATAATTCTTTAATGAGATTCACTTTTTCTTTTTCAGATTCAGCTTTCAAAAATTGGTCCGCCTTTTATTATCAAGAGTCAGCCTGTTTCCAAACCAGAACCTAGGGCTTCACCAAGCACATCAGTCAGTAGCGGGAGGAATACCGGGGCTAGAACACTTGCAGATATCAAAGCAAGAGCCCAGCAAGCTAGAGCGCAGAGGGAGGCAGCAGCTGCTGCAGCAGTTGCAGCAGCTGCAAGCATTGTTTCTGGCGGTTTAGGGAGCCCCTGTGAAGGTGGAAAGACTAGAACATTGGCACATATCAAGGAACAGACAAAGGCCAAATTATTTGCAAAGCACCAAGCAAGAGCCCACTTACTCCAGAGTAATAAGGAAACAAAGTCTCAACATGCATCAAAGGAAGGTCCATCAGTCTTAGAGATCTCTGCCTCTTCTGAAACAAAGATTGAAGGTTCTACTGGTGTAATTATAGTTAATCCTAACTGCAGGTCTCCTAGCAACAAGTCTGCTCACCTTCGTGAAACTACTGCTCTATTGCAGCAGTCACTTAATGCCGGTACTGTATCAGAAACTAGTACTGACATCTCTGAACACAGTTCTGAAGAAAATATACCTGTGTCTCATTTGTGTGAGAAAATTCTTTCATCTACCTCTGCAGAAAGTAACAGTGTGTCAGTGCTGTACAATAAAACCTCAGTCCCCATGTCTGTGTGTAGCACTGTTATGTCGGGAGCAATTAAGGAACTTCCTTTTGCAGGTTCCATTGAAAAATCCTCTGTTTTAATGTCCATTGAAAGCACAGACTCAAAGGCTTGCAATATAAACATGCTGAAATCCATCCAAGGAAGTGACACTCCATGCATTGCCATCATGCCAAAATGTATTGAGAGCTCCACTGTGCCAGCTGCAATAGATAGTACAGTTCTGTCAAATTCCATGGATGAAAAAAGATTGCCAATAGCAAGCAGCAATGCAAACATTGTCATTTCCAGTCAATATACCACTGTGCCAACATCCATTGCAAATAATTTGCCAAATCATCTGGGTGGCAGCTCTGTTCTTATTCCTCCAGTGGGATCAACAAATAGATACTCTTCTGATAAGATAGCTATAACAGGGTGCAGGGATCCAAGTTCTTTGTCAAGTAGCACCTCTGTTAGGGCAACTTTACACTGCAGTGAGGCACTTCCAGCAGCAGATTCTGGAGGCAGGACTTCCATTTCAGTATTTGCTGGTAACGTGATGACAGTAAGTTCTTACGAGAGTTCTGCAAAGATGATCACGGAGGCTGTGGACAGAAATTCTGGAATGAGAAATCGAATAGATATGTCTGGAAAATCCTCTGTAAGTTATGCACAAGCACCCATGAATAGATCTATTCCTTGTAAAGTCATTGTTGACCACACAACAACAACAATGAACTCAAATTTGCCCCTGAGTACTTCTGTTGAAAACTCAGAAATCAACACAGATATGCACAACCGGTCTATTAGGACAGAAACTGCCTTACAAAGTATAGCGTGTCCTCAAGTGTCTGTAATCAGCAGGCCAGAGCTTCTGACTAATGAAAATCTGAACCACAGCTCTGGCTTTAACACCGCAAAGCAAGATGGCAAACATTTGCAAGCAGCGTGTACCAGTCTTCGAGAAGTGCCTCTAACTCCTCAAGATAAACGCCTTGAGGCTGCTCCTCCCAGCCAAGGTTTTTCTGAACAATTGCGAGGTCCTTTGGCTTTCAAAAATGAAGCAGATCCTGTCTGTGCCAACCCATATAACAGTAGCCGAATCTGCTGGAATGATGAGGAGGCAATGAATACTGACCAGTCTTTGATTAGCCATCTTAACCCAAATAAGCATAAGGAATACACTGAGCAGAACTGCATTAAAAATGTCAAAACTGAGCCTTCAAGTTTTGTGCATCTGAATGAGATGCATTCGAGGAACGTTGTGACCAGCATGGCCTCCTTGCCTGTCAAATCAGAAGCAAATGAATCTGACAAATGCTTTAGGATGGACACTGAAGATTTTGCAAGACCTGAAATGCCTCTTCAAACAGCAGAAATAGCCACAAGTGCACAGCCAGCCCAAAGCATTAAGATAGCGGTTACAGATTCCATGGAGAACTCTTTGTCATTGACAACAGAAACACTGAAAAGAGTTACAAATGTTGGCAGTTCTAGCTGTCGTTTGTCATCAGTAGAAGCCAACAATCCTCTGGTGACACAGTTACTGCAAGGCAACTTGCCACTAGAGAAAGTGTTGCCACAACCCAGGTTAGGAGCCAAGCTAGAAATTAACAGGGTTCCCTTGCCTTTGCAAACTACCTCAGTATGTAAATCAGTAACATCTGAGAGAAATGTGGTTGAAAATCCTTCCAGTTCTCCAAACACAGACGGCAGAAGTTTTACAGCAGCCAATATAGCCCCACTGCAAATCAGAAAACGTGAAAACCATCCCAAAAAGAGGATGGTCAGGACAGTGGGGGAAGTTAAATATGAACCTGGGAAGCCAACAATGGAAACAGATGTTAAAGTGGGTCCTTGTGTAATCAGTGCCGGCAGCATGAACCAACTTGGGCATGGTCAGCTGTTTAAGCAAGAGTGGCCAAACAAGCATACAATTCAAAGCAGAATTGCGCACAGCCCAGAGATAAAGCAGCAAAAGAGACCATTGCCCTCATGCAGTTTCCAACAGAACTTATTCAGTGTGGACAAAAATGGCAGCTTTCCTGCAGAAGCCAGTACCTCACACAGACAGCACTTCTACCAACTACCCATGGCAGCAAGAGGGCCTGTTCCTACAGCAGCTTTGATGCAGACTACTCTGAAAGCGCCGTCTGGCTGCAGTGCCTTTGCTTTTAGCAGGCAACTAGACCAGAAGGGGTTGGGAGAGGTCAGTGTTTCCACAGCTCACCAGCTGAGGCTGGGGAGTGTTTTCCCCCCTAACATTCAAATTAAGGAAGGTGATGACATTTCTAGTGCCTCACAGACTCTGCAGAATAAATCATTAGTACATCCCCCTCCGCCTCTACCACCTCCTCCTCCCCCTCCTCCTCCACTACCCCCTCCTCCACCCCCTCCTCTCCCCAATGCAGAAGCTCCATCTGATCACAAACAACTGACAGTTACTATGGAAACCACTAAAAGACTTAGTTGGCCTCAGCCGGCAAGCGTCTGTAGCAATATAAAAACTGAACCCGTTTCTTTTGAGGAAGGTCTAAGTAGCAGCTGTGAGTTGGGCATTAAACAAGCTTCTTATGATCAGAATGAAGTAAAAGAACAGTTGAAAGCCTTTGCATTGAAAAATGCCGACTTCCCGTCTTATTTACTTTCTGAGCCCCAGAAGCCTTTCCCCCAATTAACTGCTCAGAAAATACAGACTCAGCAGCAGCAACAACAGCTCTGTGGAAATTATCCTACTATACACTTTGGTAGCACAAGCTTCAAAAGGGCAGCATCTGCAATTGAAAAATCAATTGGAATTTTAGGAAGTAGTTCAAACACAGCCTCAAGCCTCTCTATTCAGAACACTCCGATTCCGGTTCAGAAATTTGCTGACAGCAGCAGTGCAGATGAGCTGGAACTGAAATGCTCTTGCAGGCTGAAAGCCATGATAGTGTGTAAAGGCTGTGGAGCCTTCTGCCATGATGACTGCATAGGCCCATCAAAATTGTGTGTAGCTTGTTTAGTTGTTCGGTAGAATCTGAAGCAGAGATGCAGTATCCCTTGTTCACATGGGAAAGTAAACTGAAAAAATGGAGGAGCAACTGGAATATTTCAGGCCATTTTGTATCCGGATACAAGATATTCTGGGGAAGCTTTGTTTAGAATTGCATTGTTTCTGCTTGCATGACACTCCCTGGAACGAAGAACCCCCCTCTAGCAATGTGCCCCCAAAGGTTAAAACCTTTCAAGCTTTCTTGCTGTGTTTAAATATAAAATTGCATTTTCGTTTCTATTTATGAGCACCAAGTGCAGAACATTATTTTCCCCATTTATAAAAGATAACCACTATCTTCCTTGAAAGAATTACCAGTTTCATTATCTCCAGATTTCTTTGCATGGAACAATGCAAGAATGCAGGGGAACCTTACCAATGATGAAGAGACTAAGTAGAAAGAATGGTATTCTGCTATCACTAGTGGACCATTATGGGTACTACCATTCAGTAATTGTTGTAACAATGATTGCCATCCATGTTTGACTTATAGGCAGCAAGAAGGAATGAAACAGTTGGCAACCTGAAATGAGGAGCTTGGCTGCATTATAACAGGCTATTATATTGGGGGAGATTTTAATGAAGCCAGCTATAGAAGATTACCTGTATTAAATTGTAATTTGCATGATTTGAAAAGTTTGAAGATGGAGAAAGGATGATCACTTCTGCTCTTATAATGTATTAATCCATTTATCTTTCCCAGACCTCACCTATACATTTTACCCTGAGTGGTGATACTCATAATATATACATATATGGACCATATTAAGTAAACAAGCATGTTCTTAGCAATGATATGATTTGATTCAAGCTCAGTGTAGATCCAAAACAGCAAACAACAAAAATCAAGTCTTTTATAGTTCTTTTAAATGTGTTTACAGCTTGATACATTTTAAAATACTTCCGTAATCACCTCTTTGTTTTTAGAGGAGTCGCCCTACAAGCATTTGTGGGACTATTTAGAGGAATGAAGAGATTTTAAAGGGATACTGCATCTTTTAATGCTCAGTATTGTGTCTAGTAGTGGTTTATGCTGAATTAGTTTATATTCAAGAGATGTAAGCCACCAAAATATTGGGAAAAAGCTGTGGCAATTGTGAGTGGGGTTTTTTTTTACTAATAAGGAAAATGTTACCAAGGCATAAAAATATGGAGTTTAATTAGAACAGCTGCTTGGTCATCTTAAAAATCATTTTTTTCCTAATAAGGAGAACACAAAACATAGAATGAAAGCTACTCACATGCTGTCATGAATTTAGCACCACTGTGAAGTAAACATGGGAGAAATATATCATTCCTACCCACACGGTAGAACCTTACAAACCTTATGCCTGGCAATCCATGCAAAAAATTGGCAATTTCTTCCTATCTCTCATGAAAGTTTTATAATGGGAAAGTGTTGCACTGAAACCTTCAAATATTTTACTATCTGAAACAAATTGTGCAACATTGTTTTGGTTCAAAGAATTAATTTTAAAAGGATAATACCGTAATACATGTTCATGTATTGAATTTGCTTATTATTAAATCAGTAACCCATAAACTGTTCAGGCATGTACATGCTAGTGAGGTTCTACTGCTCTAGAAATCATAGTTGTATTCTTGTGGGACCATATTTACCATGAAATCTGCCATTCCATGAAGGTCTGTTTCCTTTATTTTTTAAATGAGGTAAAATATGTGGAGCTTGCATTCCTGTAGCCGATGGTCCTGTGGTTTGACTTTCTGTTTAGTTTTCATAGTAAGACTTACAGATTGTCTTGATACCCTACAGTATAAAAGAACTAGATAATTGCCTTATCAAGACAGACACTAAGAGGTAATGGTCTATTTTAAAAGCAAGCCATTGCAGAGAATTAACATTCAGATTTCCAGCACTTTCAGGTATCCTTGAAGAGAATTTTTTTAAAAATAAAATAAAATTGAAAAGCATGTTTTTATAATGTGCAAAATAGATGGCTAAAGGCAGCCATTGTTAAACATGCATGTGCTTGTATATTTAGTTGAATTTAAGAGGAACTTAAATTAGAATTCTGTTGTGATATGCAGTGGATAAAATCCCAGTTCCAGTTAAACTCCTGCCTGCACTGGAACCAGGATTGTATCTGATGAAGTCAGGGTATTTTCTTTCTTTTTTTTTAAATAACCACAGTGACCAATTAATAGCTAGAATAATATCTCCTACCTGTCCTAAGAACGTATCATTTATTAGCTCCAAAAACATAGTAGAGAGATTTGGGGCACAATCGAGAGGAAGCTAAGCACTTAAGGTTGCGTATGCATTCTTACTTGAGAGTAAGAACCACTGAACTGAAATGTACTTCCAAATAAACATGCATATGATTTGGGAGCGTCTCATTGATTAAAATGGGATTTTGACATGCTTGGCTTTCTCCAGATTATACCACGTGTCTCTCCATATTCACAGGTTACACTGAACACATGTACAATCCCTGTATGGTATATCCTTGATAGTTATTTGTATGTGGATTGAGTAATTCTCATGTTACAGTCAGTGCACATACAGCTGAATATGTGGTACAAAATCCACATTAACAAGGTACTGGTTTCATTCAGAGCCAGTTTGGTGTAGTGATTAAGAGCAGTGGACTCTAATCTGGAGAACTGAGTTTGATTCCCTAGTCTTCCGCATCCAGCTATCTGGATCACCTTGGGTCAGTCACAGTTCTCTCAGAGCCCTCTCAATCCCACCTACCTCACAGGGTGTCTATTGTGGGGAGAGGAAGGGAAGGAGACTGTAAGCTGCTCTGAGACTCCTTTGGGTAGTGAAAGGTGGGCTATAAAACCAGCTCCTCCTTTTTCTTCCTACTCCTCCATGTTGTCACTTTCTTCCAGACAGACTTACGTATGTTCACTGTAACATGTGAACAAGGCTTCTGTGTTATGGCTGGTGTAGCATTTGATTGAATTTTAATAATTCTCTCTTAATTATTGGAATGAGGGACAGACTAGAAAGGATGGTAGTTGTGCTTAAATTTTGGTAAACAGTGAAGTAAGCATGTAGAAATTTGGGCTGGGATCTGATTTTAACAGCAAAAGTGATATGTGGGTGAAGGGCATTGAACCCTTTTAACTTTTGCTGTATCTCCTTTTATTTTCTGCCCATCCCAGCACCTTTCTTGCACTTGTTTTCATTATGGGTATCATAATCTAGCTGGGAGAGAAGTATGTGGAGAAACTGGTTCTGGGGAGACAGCAGCCAGTAGAGGAAGGTGTAGCACTCTCTACATGAGCAGTGTGTTTGTCAAAATTGGACATGTGTGCACATACATGCTTTCTATACACACAGGCTTGCAGCTGATCCAGGTTTAAACAGTCATCACAATTTAGTTTAGTGCTAAGGATGTGACTAACTAGAAGTTCTCCACATTCATGATGCGTATGTTTGTATGTGTGCGTGCATGTGTAGGGTGGCATGATTGCAGTTGCTTTATTTAGCATAGGAGGGTGTTCTTTAAAATGGGCATTGGTCATACGGTGCTGTGTGTGATTCTGTGTTTGTCCAAGCTTCTCCCCAGTGGAATTCAAGCTACTGTTTCCTTATGTTGTACCAAGAATTTGTTTTGGCTTTATATTTGGAAACGGCTGAGGGCAGCATTAGTAGTTTCTGAGAACTCTCCAAGTATGGATGATAACAGATACTTCGTTCACAGTTGACACTGCATTATTCTGCTCTCATTCTTGTCCACACATCAGTCTCTCTGTCACTGGATTTAGCCATGACAGTACAGTTTATGGCATTGGGTTTGCTGGGCTTATGCACTGAAAGAGGGGCAAGGGAGGAAATGTAGCTTAAAAGCCCACTTTTCCACGCATGTGTGTTTGGGTATATCTGCACCCAATACCTTTTGTCCCCTTCCAGATTTCCATAGTATTCATTTTGTGTGTTTCTCATACATCTGTATTTGCATCTCAGGATTGTGGACTTTCAAGAAAAGAAAACACATTCAGCTATTCATGTAGCAAATAATTGTAATGCTATTTGCAAAAATTTAGATGTCCTAGGTCATATGAAACAATATCCTTTGGTAAGGGACAATAGGAGAGAATTGTATAAAGCATAAACATTATTATGGCAAAATGTCTCCTTTATTTGGATCTAAGAACTGATGAAAACTGGTGTGACCAGCTAACCGCTGCAAATATTGGCTTACATGAGTGGATCTGCTTGCATGAGTAGCATCTGACAAGGAGAATTATAAAAGCTTGCATCTTCACCTCTGCAACTGGGGAAAATGCAGTATGTAGTTTTTCCACTTCTGGAGATACAGAAGTATTCTTCCGTGAGTCCTCTTCTTAAGATTTCTGAGGCTCTTTAAAAGAGCATTTTATTGCAAGATAGCTAGCTTCAGTGACAGCACTATGAATACTTCAAGAGTTAACCTAGAGCTATGGCAAATTATTGTGATGTTTGACTTTTCATGCAAAGGTTGCTGAGGGGGGGGGCACAAAACTTTACCTCAGTCATGCACAGTTTTCATACCTGTCCAGTTTTCTATTGTTAGTTTGCTGCCATCTTTTTAAAATTTCACCTGAAAGTGTTATTTGATTCTAGCCAGACAGGAATCCTGTAGTGAACATGCTGATGTAGTAGTGTCACACAGCCAGTCAGATCTGGCCTTTAATGGGATCATTTAAAGACCAACAAAGCCCTCCCACTGCCCTTCCTCTAAACTGGAGCACAGGAGAGGAGAATAAATATATCCCTGCTGCCTAGGCCGATGCCTCCCATCTTCTTCTGCTGCACTTGTGGTTTCATTGATAGGGCAATGCAGTAAAAACTTACTGTACAATTCTAGTTATCCATGATTAGGTGGGGCAGAATGTAGATGGGTCTGCGTATCTGAATGTTCATAAGCATCTACATTCTGCTGCTGCCAACAAAATATGGATAATTGAATCAGATTAAAGGACTGGTATCCTGGTTACCTTGGCAGTGGGGATGCATTTCCTTTTCTTCTACCAGTCATGTGAATATGACTAAAAGGGTAAAGAAAGAAACATTCATAAAACACTCCATCCCACTCATTTTGGCACAGCTCTAGTTTACATTTAAATGTCTCCTGAGTTCACTTGCAAATCATGCCACGGCAGTGCAGCTTGCAAAAACCATTTAAAGGGAACCACATCATGGACCACAAACCTCAAACCAGTTGTAAACAGAACTGTTTGTTGTTCATGAGACCACGAACCTTCATAAACTTCCATTCCCTCATTTTGTGCCCAGCCCTAGTACAGACTGTCCTAGTTTCTCTCTTTTCTCTTAGTAACAGATGATGGGGAAATGAACTGGTGTAGACATCTCCATAGAATATCCATTCACCCAGAGTAATATATATGTAATTTTTAAAAATATCCATAATTTTCCCACCTTAATTTCAGCACTTTTCCAAGGAGAAATTAGAAGGCTTCACTATATTCTTCCATTCCGCTGACATTTTGTTTAAAACGTGTGATATCTGTACATGATATTGGGGTATTTGTTGTGTGCATTACACGATTTTTCTAAACTGAAATTCCCTAGTACTTCTATTGGAACTGTGTAAAGATTCATTGAACTGGGCACTCCCCGTTTTGTATTCAATTTACCTGCTATGGTGTAGTGCATGAAATTAATTAATTTGGGAGAAAAGGTTGAGCCATAAAGCAAAATGTATTTCCTTTGTACTATAGATTTCTTTTTTAAAGTGGTATGTGTTAGGGTAAATGACTGAATTCTGCTTTCAGGACCCTGGAATTTCTTGCTCAGTTTCTAAACTGGTGCATATGGTGCTTTATAAAATGCAGTTTCTAAAGTGAGATTACCTTATGCTGCAGCCCTTACAAACATGCGCACAATTTAAGAGAAGTTGTTATAGCCTCTGGTTTTGCATAGTATGGTGAAGTCCCAGGATAAACACTTGACAAGAAATCAAAATCACCACCTAACAGGATCATCTTAGCTAACACGAGAGGCCATGCATTAGACACTGAACGGCTGGTTCCGTGTGACAGCAGCAGTTATGTACATCAGTGGAGGAAATGCCAGTAATACTGTTCAGTGGATTATCATGGACCTTGTTGCTAAATGTTTCTGAATCAAAGGAGGCAAAATCCTGTTGTCTTCAGCCATCATGCTTTGTCCTTGTAAAACCAACAAAATAGTATTTTTAGTCTAATTTAAAGGAGCTGCTTCTTTTATAGCACATATTTCGCTTTGTACTATATTTGATAGTTAAAAGATAATTTAGCCTGTAGAATACTTTGTTGTATTTGTACTGTTGATGAATGTTACAGAAGTGCTTTACTTTGTTGCCATAATTCTCTTGTACTGCTGTAAAACTATTTTTTTCCGCTTTTCAAAAACCTAAATTGTTTGACATTTTTGGTACCAGGTTTTGTACATGTTATTTTTCTTAATTTGTCAGTATTTTGAATGTTTACATCTCTTTGACACTAGCCATTCAATGCCTTTTTAGGGTAGTATTTCTCCTGCCCAGGATAAGAGCAATGTGAAATCAACCCATATCTAACTTGCACGAGGAACAGACATTCATGTGGGTTGGGGTATCCTTGCCATGCATATTTTGCATCCACATGTAGAGAAATAAGGTCTCCCTTCAATCCTCTACCAAAGAAAAAAATATTCCCATAGGACAAGTTCTTCAAATTCTCAGAAGGGGGAACTGTTGATTTCATTGGCATTGCAACGGTTTACTGTTATGCTTGCTTTTCTTACCTGACTAAATGTGACTGAGTGGGGGAAAAAGGGTTGAAACTATTTTTTTTAAGAGACAGTGTTTGGTTTAGAATTCAGGGATCATGCTTTCATCAATGGTGCTGTTCGTCTTTTTTTTTTTTTTTTTAAGAAAACAATGTGTTGCATACAAACTTGACCGATCACGCAATTATAAACTAAGATTTGTTCTGTCTACATGTTTGCTCTCTATCCTCCCAGGTCCTTGAAAATAACAATTTGAGCTTCAATATTAAAATATTCTGAAGAAAATAAAACCAAAAATACATGTTTGTTTCCCCCCCTCTTTTTTGTAGTGTGCTATATGAAAATAAGCTAAGTTCATTGGACATTAAAAACATGGCTGCTAAACTGAGAGAATTTGAATATCATAAGATTAACTAGGTCAGGGGTCCTCAGCATGGTGCCCATGGGCGCTGTGGCACCTGCTGGCACCTTTTCTGGTGCCCAACAAATTTTTAAAAGGTGGGTGGGGCTAGGTGTGAATTTTGCCCAGTAAGGCTTCTTATTGGCCATTGGAGATTTGATTGGCTGTGCAGATATGTTAAAATGCTGCTTTAGCAGCAGGTGCTACCACAGCTTAGAGATCTTCATTATATGACTGAATATAAGGTGTGTCAGCCATTCTGCAGCTTCTTCTGCCTCCTTCAGCAGCCATTTTGTGGCAGCTGTTTTATGCTAGTGCCCACCATACTGAGTCAGAATTCCAAAGGTGCCCACAGGCTCAAAAAGGATGGGAACCTCCAAACTAGGTGTTTTCCACCAGTTCTCAAAAGTGACTCCAGAATGACTCATGCTATAGGATATTGGCACAATAATAGAATTTCAGGCATCCACCCCAAATATAGACTGAGGGATATAGAACTTTCACTAGGATAATGAACATCTGTAGGTGAAACACTCCAATTCTGTAGATATGAGAGAGCTAGCATAGTAAAACAGTCAAGAGAATGAACTATGACCAGGGGAGTTTTCAGAAATCACCTCTGTCACAAACTCTCTAAGCAGCCTTAGACAAAACACTGTTTTTCACCTTGTTTCACCACCTGTAAAGTGGGGATGATATCAGTCTGCCTTTACAGGGATTTAGTGAGGGTTACAAGAAGATATGGTGTGTGAAGAGCTGTGAATAGTGAAAGAGGTTTTACATGTGCTTCTAATAAGAAAAAAACATGTCTACAAATTGGCTGGCATGATTTTTGCCAGTGAAGGTACACTTGTATCCTGTTATTGGTAAGTGGCCAAGTTCAGTCTGCCCATCTTGCTATCAATATTAATTAATCCCAGTCATGATGCTTCATAAAACTAATATGTAGTACGTATTTACCGGACGACTGTGGTGATGGCTATTGCCTAGTGATTGCAACCATGATACCCTAACTTACCTCAACCCATTTATGTCATGTATACCTTATACCTCTGCACCAAAACCTAGCAATGATGGTTGTTGAGCTCCATCATAACCATTCATCATGTGGCATGGTGGTTTATTAAGTTTGGATCATAAGTCAAAAGTAAAGAATGTTAGAAAATGTCTTTGAATTGATGACTTGAAACTTGAAGTTTTGCACATTTTCAGTATTTCACAAGTTCTATATACACATGTATTTAAATGTGTTTACACACATTTAAATAAGGCAATTACAACACAGTGAGGACCCATGAGAAAGTCATGGTGAAATTCCCTCTCTGCACAGTTCTCTCTTCTTTCCCCAACACTCCTCCATACTACCTACTCCGTTGCCTCTACTTCTAGCAGGGAAAGAAGAATCCTGCCCAGGAAAACAAGTGCTGACTAAGTGCTGGTGGTGTTTGAGCTGGGACAGAGCCTTCAGCCACCTGCCTGCCAACCCAAATCAAACTGCCAGCACCCAACACTCACCATTTGTGACCTTCCTTCCCTCCTGGAGGTTGCTTCTGCTCATGTGGTCCCTGTTTACCCCACACACACACATCCTCTCCATGTGGCCACTGATTACCTAACACATTCCCTCCTCTCTCTGGTCACTGTTTACTCCCTATGGCCTGATTCCAGCAGTTCTGCTCTCATCAGCCTGGCTCAAGCTAGCTACTGAGGTTCTGGGGGCAGGGATGGAGGACACAATGACAGCACATTTCCTGCCTTTTTTCTTGTGAAGTTTCTAAAGTAGTGACAGGAATGGATAAATGTGCACCCCATTTCCTCGTCCTCTCTCTCTCCTTCCTGCTGTTGTGCCTGTCTGTCCCCTTTTGCAGGGATGGTTGTGGCAATTCCCAAGCCTCTCATTCCTCCTACCCTGACCACCTCCAGCATCACCACCTTAGGGATGGGAAGGTGGCAGGAGTGGCTGTAATGTACTTCCTGCTTCTCCTCACCTACCATCTTTCCCTTTGCACTTGCAGTGTTGCCACCTCAGTAATGGTGTGGCAGCAGTTCCTGCTCCTCTTGCCAGCCTTGCCTGCCTGCTGCAAGGACCGTTTGTTGCCAGTTGGGGGAATTGTAAATCCCCCTCCCATTTTTTGAAAGGGTTTGATTTTTTTTCTGTAAACCTGTACGTTTCCCCAAGTTGGTAGGAAAATGCATTATTTCTCAATATAGGCATCTGATCTGCAGATGGGGACATATTGAAAATTAGATATATGATGATTTAAAAAGAACTTTTAAGAGGTTTTCCTCTCAGCCTCAGACATAACCTTCAAATATCTTAATATGAGAGGAAGTTCATACAGAAAAAAGTGGTTTTAATATGCAGATTATAAAGGGGTTGAAAAAACTAGCATCTTGATTTAGGCCAAGCAACTAAGTGGCAACCAGTACTGCAATATAAGCTGCACATGTTCTTGCTTGTTTGACAGAATTGCCTCTTCATTTCTGTTGGGACATGAACTGTGGTGTTTCAGCTGAAGTCACCAAATTAGTTTTTAAAATATGGTATTGGGTCCTGGAAGACAGAAAGGCATGGATGACAGTAGCCAGATCCTTCTCTTCCGAGACATGATCCTTAGGATTATCAACCATGCCCAGAGAAAAGTTCTTTTGCCTTTAAGAGCTACATAGAAGAGAAAACATAGCCACTTTCAATTTTCCCATCATCACAGCATTTTAATAGGGGAAACAACAGATGGTGAAATTCTGTCATTTACACAACAATTTTGAGGTACGGGGGCTAAATTTTTCAATCACCATAGAGCAGAGGCAAACCCTGGGCTTGGTCAGTGAAATAAGCAGGCACTAGGTTTGGGTGCACCTGCTTCACCCTCTGGCAGCTTTGCCTATATATAGGGAGAGGCACAGTTTCTAACAGAGTATCAAGCAGCTCAGGCCTTTCCCCTTCAGCCCTCAGCTCAGATGGGCTGAACTAGCAGCCCTGGAATTCTAGTATTCTTAAAAATTCTTGTAAGGTTTAAAGAGAAATAATACAGAAAGAGAGATAACACAAGAGACACGAACTGAATGTCAGAATAGCACCCCTCTGAAACAAGTACAAGCTCAGAAAACAGATGTTTATCTAACCAAACTTTTGTGAAGTGTGTGTGTGTGTATAACCATGACTGCTCACATAATGTTTTTTAAAGCAAGAGAAAGCTGGCAGTAAAAGGCACACTAGCTAAGATCAGGCACTTTGAAATCTTGAGTTCAATGTGAGATTTAACCAGGTGCTAAAATCTCTCCCATTAATAACAACCAGGTTTAAAAATTACTAGTTTTTTTCTGAATTAAACTAATTGTTATCGATTATTATAGCATGATCACTTCTGTCCCTTTAAGGACTAACTAGTAAAACAAGAATTGTATTTTTGTAATGAAATCTAGTCAGAACTGTCTATCATATAAACAATATTCTTTAGCACTTTTTGTTCCTATTTTTTCAATGTTTTGTGATGACAGGTTGTACAATTTTTTCAATGGGCAAATCTTAATTGCATGGATTCTTTTTTAAATTAGCAAATCCAAGATTAGTTGAGGCCATTTTCATTTTTGTTTGTGTAGTAGAACAGCTTCAGAAGTCTGGGAAAAGCCCAGACTTTGGCTCTTGCTCTGGAAGTGAGAAAGGCCATGAGAGAAATGCCCAAAGCTGGGAAGCAAGGCCAGGGAGTGAAAGCATTTTGTTTCATGCAAATCATTTTATATAGTGTAGCAAATTCCACACTTCATACATGAATAGGATATACACATGAACAAGCAAACATGGCTGCTCCCATCAGATCTAGTTTCCCTTTAGTTTAATGGGCAATTACTGATGTAAGAATAACACTGTATATATTTCTCTATTGTGTATATCTACTGACAGGGACTTTCAAATCACTGTATTCTTTCTTAACGTTAAATATCAGAAGCTAATCTTTCAGGGAACAACTTTTACTTAGTTGTTACTAATGAATAACTTAAAATCCATACTAGACTTAGAAAATTAGTTTGTGAAGAAAATTAACAAATAACAAAAGCTGAGTGGATCAGAGCAGCTTTTTTCTCTGGGTTTTTTTTTTTTGTGCTGTCTAGTACAAGGATTTCATAAGAACATAAGAGAAGCCATGTTGGATCAGGCCAATGGCCCATCCAGTCCAATACTCTGTCTCACACAATGGCCCCCCCAAAAATAAAAAATTCCAAGGAAATATTCTGGCCTCTCTTCCTTTCTTGTAAATAGCAACTGAGTTAAGGCCTAACAAGAAGTCTGCTGTATTATTTTAGTTACCCTATCACTTTTTAGTTCATTTTTCATCCTTTTCTTTGGAAATGTATAAATTTAAAACACTGAAGAAGTGCAAACTATCGCTGGTGTGACTGTTACCTGAACTGCAAAATTAACAGGGTGGGAGTGGGAGGAATAGCCCAGCATATAAGGCTATCCTGTCAATTGGCTATAAAGTAAATGTTAATACTTCCTATGTTTTTAAAAATTAATGTAACAGTGCAATACGAAGCAAGTCACACTGTTCTAAGCTAATTGACTTCAGTGGATTTAGAAGGTGTAATTGTTTAGGATTGCACTGTGAATGTCCTTTGTGGTCTACTGTGCAACATTAATGAAATATGTGAACACTTATAATAGTAACAACAATTTATGCTACTCTGGCAAGGGATACTGAAGTGTTTACCTGGAGACAGCACTAATTCTGGACCATAAAAGCACATCTAAGATTGTGTTGTTTAATTCCATCTAGTATATCAACTTTATTCTATATTATATCCACTGAGATACAGTATACATGAGTTTTGTCTCAAAATACATTAAATTCATTTATGTCTGGTATGAATGTTAATCAGTTGAGTCTTGACATTCATATTACTGCAGTGAAATAACCAATCTATATGAGCTGATGTTATTGACTATGTTAAAAGTACCTAGAGCATGTGCAGACAATAAGTAGGCAAGGATCTAGCTATTATCTAGTATGAAGATTTCAACTCAAGAAAGTGTGGAGGGAGGGGTGGGCAGCAGTACCCCATTGCAGGTCCCAGCAAAGTATATCCAAATGTGATTTCACAGGAATTTTTTTTTTATGAAAGGCAAAACTAAGGATGTCATCATTGCTGCAGGTTGTATAAATTCTTTAAGATGGATCTCTTTAGGGTGCAATAAGATCTATGTTTTCAAAACATGAGTAAAAGACTATGCACAGGCAATCCTGGAGTCTTAAGCAATACATGGATGTAAAGGAGTTTCTTCTTAAGACTATCTTGATATGATGATACAAATCACTTGGCATGGATATCAGCTATGAAAAACAGTGTTTCCTGAAAACATAAGTAGTGAATTAACAACAAAATTCTAATAACAATTCTCTGGGAGTAAGTCCCATGGAAGAGACCTGAGAAGGGTTCTGAATAAATCAGCTAAGGATGACACTGTAAATGTTGTGTCTATCATGCTGGTGGGATCCAACCAACTTTTTCTGATGGGCAAAAAAGGGAGGAAATATTCCCTTTTTCATTCAGGACATTTCTTTGTCACCTCCCAAGGAAATCTGCTTAATGGTGGGTTTTGACAGCTAAGAAAAGCTTTCCTGGGGATCATAGGACCTGTATGGACAATGTGCAGGTATGGGTTGTTGTGAGAAGGCTGATTAGGTGAGCCTGCATGGAAAAGTTGGCTGGTTCCAACCCATTAGCCTTTCTTTCTTTCTTTCTTTCTTTCTTTCTTTCTTTCTTTCTTTCTTTCTTTCTTTCTTTCTTTCTTTCTTTCTCTCTCTCTCTCTCTCTCTCTTTCTTTCTCTCTTTCTTTCTAAAGGAGCTACTTGGCTGTGCTACATTAATTTAAAATCTTGGGACAGCCTAGAATTTGTTCTAAGCAAATCATGAATTCTACCTGATTTTACTCAGCAATGTCTTGCATAATCTTTGAGGAGAATGTATCTGTACTGGAAAGTTCCAGATCAGTAAACCACAGTTTATGTGTTTACTAGAAACCTGTGCTAAAATAGTTTGGTGGGAAATGCCGTGAGTTCCGACCTTGTGGCACACATATAGTCTCCTGAATGAGCTGGGCCCTCAGCATGAATGCCTAATCCCAGTAACAATAGCTCAATTTACAGAATCTCCCCTTTGTGTCAATTCCATTAATTTACTGGTTGCACAAGATCACTCCTAGTCCATAAACTGCAGAACTCCAAACCCCCGGCACACATGACAGCCCCACATGCTCACTAAACATGTGATGAGGGAGAGCAGGAATGAGCATGTGGCTCTCCCTCTGCATGATCACCTGGTCATCCAAAACCAACATCACTGATCAAAGGGAGGGAGAGATCACGTGGGTTTTTAATCATCTGGACCATCATACCTTCTAGCTCCTGTAAAAGCCTTGGAGTTATTACTTCACAAACTGTTGTTTCTGGTTCCATTATTCAGCTGGATAGGAGAATCCCAAGGGCCTTTAGAAGCTTGAGGCTAGACTCTGTGTAAAAGCACCTCCTTTGGGACACTTCTGCATTCAGTTGTAATACTCTCAGCTGAACTAATGCAAGATCCTACTTGCCAATCTCCTTTGTCTATTTTTCTGTTGTGAATCCATGCAGAAGAAATAATGGCACTGTAGTATAATATGCCTCACTTAGAAACTGAAGCACACATTCAATCTGCAATAATAATATATAGCAAGTTGTCTTATAACAAGAAACAGGCACCTTTCTGGGTCAGAGGTGAGACGGTAAAAGAATTTATGGAGGGGTTGTGAGCAGCCACATACAGAAAGCTGTATTATTTTTATTGCCTTCACATCTCTTGCAATTATCCTTTCACTTTCTTTGGCTGTCTTAGAACATGCCTCTTAAATTTCACAGAATCATTCCCCTGCCTGATTTTTTTAATTGGTGATCCATTATATGTTCTTACAATGATTTTCCTGCTATTAAAACTACCACTGATTTCTAGCCAAAACTCTAGTTCCTTTCCCACATTAAAAGTGTTTTCACCTTCTGCTTTACCAAAGTGTTTTTCAAAATTAGTTACCCAGTTGCTTTATTTATTTGCTTATTTATTTATTTGAAGAAGGTGCTGCTCAGGAGTCCTTTCTAATTCAGGCAGCTGAGTCCCCACAAAACCCCAAGCATGCCTGAATCTTGAGTCTCTGCATAGCTAAAGGAAGTTGGGGTAGGTCAGAGCACAATCTTTTGCTTTAAAAAGAAATTAACTAGGTTTCTACAGATGTACTATTGACCAAACCAGATTCCTTCCCATCTGAAAACCTTGAGGAATCCTCACAAAGAAAAAGATTTTTAGTTCATCAGGTAGTCTGTTGTTTTCTGCATTACATGTTAATTTGCCCAGGTGAGATGGATGGAAGTTGGACACGTCAGTCCTTGTGACTCAGTGTTATTGGCTTTTTTTCTCATGAAATCAGGAGTGTATAAAGGTATGGTCAAATCTGGTACCACTATGTAAGAGCTGCCTTTTCTGTTTCCAGTGCTGCATTTTTGTTACTAGCTACAAAAAAAGTTTGCTGGCATCCTAATACAGGAAACATTGCTAATTTGCCTACTGCAGGGATACTTTCAGTGACCTGCCCTACCTGAATTCCAGTTGTATATGAAAAATGATTTCTATAGCTTTACATCCTATCCAGCATAAATTTGATCCAAATGTTATCTTGTTCAGCTAGGCAAGCATTTACAACTTTCTCAGGATTCCTTGCACCCAGTTTTATATTTATATATGCTTCCCTGGTTCTTCATGCTACTGTACCTTTAAATCTCTTCCAGGCCCGGCATATAATTCTTTCCTTTGATAACTTTCAAAGTGCCTTTTATAATTATGCAAGGATTATTTACAGTACTGGAACTAATCACTAGGGGGCAATGTGATATCTATTTTTTTTAGAGAGAGAGCACATTGTTTCATTAAACTAACCCTGTATTCATTAGGTGCTTTTTAAAAAATCTACATTTAGATACTGTCATTACAATCATGGCTAATGATGACATGTGACTTTTAATGTTGAAGTTTCAGTACTTCCCTCACAATGATTAATTTAAATATTGTGCATTATTTTCTTTCAGTACTGCTTTATTAGGGCAGCATTGCTAAACAGTACAGAATTGTAGGGGGAAATCTTTGGTTCTACAGAACTGATTCAAAGAAAAAGCAACACTAATATTATTCTTATGAAACTTTTTCTGCCACAAGTAGAATGCAGCCCAAAGCTATCAGAATCACAATTGTTCTACCATCAGTATGAGTTTTCTGTTGCTACTGGTTATTAAAAAAAAAAAAAATAGGGACAATTACACCTCAAGTTCTTCCGCTAGAAATTCCGGTGTCCCAGATTAAATTCCTGCAGTCCTCTTTCTGTCTTTACCACATTTTATAAATGGTTAGGTGTGGCACTTAAATTTACACATACTACAATTGCCATTTGTCTGGGAAAAGACAAATGTGTGCCTTTGTCTTCATTTCTGTTAACTAGAATAGGATTCTGAGTAGAACTGCTTGGGATTGCTGTCAGACTGTTTGAGGAAGATCTCAAGGTCCAGATGGCTGATGTGGAAGAAAATGACACTTGGACCATTTATGCTTTCAAAGTCAAAACCAACCCTTTAATTCACCCAAGAAACCATCTGCAAGCCACTGAAGGTGCTGAGACCCCAACACTGTAACCTACAATTCTCCTAATTTAGTCCTCTGGAAATTATTCTTGCTACTTTATAATATAGTGGGTTCACTGCATAGAGGAGACACGGTTGCAGTAAACATAGCTGTTTATTGAGTTACAGCATGGTAACTAGTAGCTAAGGAAGACTGCCTAACAGGGCCAACTATATACAGTCCTGGGTTCTTGTGCTATAATGCCATTGGGTGGTTTGAATCGGCAGGGGGCTCCTGATTGGACCAGGGCAGTAGGGATTTGGATCCTACTACCCATTGTTCTAGAGTCCCCAAGCTCAGTCTTCAAGGCTCCAATGAGCCAGGCAGGAACACTGGTAAAAGAATGTAAGCATGCGTCCACATACACAATATATTTCATTTAATGTGAAAAGAAAATTGCTACTCGTGAGTCTTGGTTGTATTTATGGGCATGTATCATTTGGAATATAATGCATTCAAAAGGAAGAGGGAAACATTGTCAACTGTTGCATATAGTCTTGCTTCAAGAATAAGGATTAAACAAACCGTAAGGAGTCAATTGATTCATTTAGATGAACGAAAATAAATCTTTGTTTAAAGAAGGGGTACTCTCTTCTGATCTAGTTCTTAACTCACTCTCTAGCTAGAAGGCATTGGCATGGATCTTTATGGCAGACAGACTGTGTAATGGACCTTATAATGGATCACTTTGGAGGAAAAGGAGAAATTTGGTCTTAATTCAGAATGGCAATTCCTATCTTCTGAATGAAACCTGTTTATTGCCCTGCAGTGAGACTTCATAGACCTTGGCCATCAGTGACATTTGAAAGCAATAGTTTTCAAAGATAGAACTTCATCTGATGCGAATTGGAGTCAATGTATGCTATGTAAGGTTGAAGCTCTTATTAATTCTGCTTTATGGAACAAAAGCTCTTTCAAGGCATTCCTAATCTTTACACTTCAGTCATTTTGTATCATAATAGTGCTTCCCATGAAGATATTAGCTGTTAAATATTGTCTTAGTCCTTTGTCCCATTACTATTTCAGCCTTCTGTTAGTACATGTTTGTGTGTGCATGTGTGAGTGTGTGTGTGGGGGGGAGTAATGGCAGGTGGAGCTGGCCATAATGCAGAAATCTAATTAGTGATGTTTGTGCTTCTTTTGCCTGAATAGAGTTCTCTCCAGAGAGAGATAGAAAAAAAATCACAGAAAAGAAGGGACATATCAGTGCTGATAGACTCCCACTTAATCCCCCAGACCATTGTGTGTGCCAGGGCAGAGATGCTGAGTTACCTGACTGTCACCTGCTTGGTAGAGTATGAGGTCAGAGTTTTGTTCAAGCAGGTGCAGAACTTGTTGTTTACTTAACAAGGTTAGCAGCTGCTGCTTCCTAGCAATTAAATAATAAGTTCAGGAGGAGGTTGCCAGGTGCTGGCTGTCCTATATGCTATGACAAGCAGGGCAAAATTTCCTGTAAACACCTGCCAGAATCCCAGGCAAACTTCAGCTAACAGGCTGTTATGTACCTACCATTAAACCATTTCTAGGTTTAGCTGACAGCTTTGTGAGCTTACTGGCTGTCATGTCAAAGTTTCAAAAGATAAGATATGCTGAGAGATATCCTTATTTTTCAACGAGTGTGAGATGAGGATTTAAAAAAAACAACCCATGACAATTGTAGATTTTGCCATTTCTGTTAAATACGGACAGATGTTCAGCTGGT